>NC_088221.1:22232069-22545598 GCF_036934945.1 Oncorhynchus masou masou | reverse complement strand
GTAATGACCTGTCTAGATCATAAATGAACAATTGTCCAGACAGAGGCTTGAGTTTGCGAATTGACGGTTTATTAAACCAACTTTACACAGGCTACTGTTTGGGCCGTAGCACACTCCAAAAAGATGACATATAACCTACAAGCCAATCGTGACCTTCTCTTGGGAAGCCCAGACGTAAGAGAGAGAGAATAAAGGCTGAACCTGGTCTTAACTTCCAATGCTCCACCCCCCTGCCCAACCCCCCTCCACGCCACTCCGCCAACCACCAGGATGCCCGGCATCAGAACATTCCAGGCATTCCCGTGATTGGCAGATAGCAGGTTGATTGACATGTCGGACCCCGCGAACACCGGGTACTGGTCAGTACAACACAACCACCTCTTAGCCTAACACATAACACACAGCTGTCTGTGCGGGTCGCTACACAGCCCCCCCACCACAAAGTCCCTCGTCCCCGAGGGAACAAACAAAGTCTCTGAAGCGACCCGGAGGTCTCCTTTGCCTGCGTGGCCGTGATGGTCGCAGAGTGCCCCTCTGGGAACCAGGGGATGAAGGCAGGGATATGGGGGACAAGGAAGCGGGAACGGGTAATACAGTCCGTGGCTCTGGGGAACCACGCGGTGACACAGGTGGGGAGACAGGGGGAGTGGGCTGTCTGGAGCCTTGTCTGCGGCACCTGAGGGTGGGTGCCTGGAGAATGTCATTGCCAGAGAGGGGAATTGTGGGGGTTCCTGGGGTTTGGGGAAAAGAGGCCCCTCTGTATGGGGCTAACCTGTCCCGGTGCAGTGCCACCTTTCTCCCCCTGGGAGGAAGCTGCACCCGGTACACAACCTCCCCTACCCTCTCCAGGACACTGCAGGGTCCCACCCAGTGACTGTCCAACTTGGGGCATCTGCCTTTTTCCTTAGGGGCTGTAGACCCAGACCAGCTCCCAGCCACAAAGTGCCTTCCCGGGTGTGCACGTCATAGTTCCTTTCTGCCTCACACCTGCATTCACCAGCTGCTCCCTGGCGAAGGTGTGGGCTGTCTCCAGGCGGTCCTGGAGTCTCCGGGCATACTCTGGCCCCGGAGGAACATGAGGGCTATCCAGGGGCCGACCAACGCCATCTCCGCAGGGGTGCGGATCTCTCCCCAGCATGAGGAGGGCAGGCGTGCAGGAGGTGGAGTCTTGGACAGCGGAGCGGCATGCCATGAGGACCATAGGCAGGTGCTTGTCCCAGTCACGCTGGTGTTTGGAAGAGACGATGGCCAGCTGCTGTCCAAGCGTTTTGTTGAAGCGCTCCACAAGGCCATCACTTTGAGGATGGAGAGGAGTAGTGCGGGTCTTGTGCATACCCAGCCTCTCACACATGGTGGCGAACACACGGACTCAAAGTTTCTGCCTTGGTCGCTGTGGATGGACTCTGCAGCTCCAAACCTGCTGAACATCCCTGCTGTCAGGGCGTCCGACGATGGTCTCTGCCTCCTGGTCAGGCAGAGCATAGGCCTCGGGCCATTTTGTGAAATAGTCCATGGCCGTGAGCACCCAGCGGTTTCCACTGTCTGTGGTGGGGAACGGCCCAACTACATCCACTCCCACCCTCTCCATGGGAGCCCCCACTGGGAACTGTTGGAGCTGAGCATGAGAGCGGCCTGGGGGCCCTTTCTCGCTGTGCAGTTGTCACAGCGGCGACAAAAGTCCTCCACATCCCTCTTGTGCTGCCCCCAGTAGAAGCCCTGACGGAGACGGCGCAGTGTTTTTGTGACCCCAAAGTGTCCAGTCCCCACCCCCCATGAGTACTCTGGAGCACAGCCTCCCGCAATGCTTTTGGGACCACCACCTGCCACCTCTCCTTTCCCGTAGCTGACTCCTTCCATGCCCGCTGTAGCACGCCATCAGCCAGCCGCAGTCTCTCAAACTTCGACCACAACCCTTTGGTCGCGAGTGAGAGCGCTGTCACCTCTTCCCATGGTGGCCTAACCTGCGCCTCTACCCACTGTAGCACTGGCTGTAGGTCTGTGTCCCGTCCCTGCTGCTGCCGCCATTCAGCCACGTCGACAGTCTGCAGCTCGCAGCAGACAGGCCCGCTCGCCTGACACACTGTGGCACAGACACCCTCCTCTGCCCGCAGCTCTCTCCCCGTCCCTCTCTCCGTTCACAGTGGCGGCAGCCGTCTGCAGTACAGGGCCGACGGGACATGGCGTCGGCGTTGGAGTGGCGTGCCCCTGCCCTGTGCACCACCGTGAAGTCATACGGCTGAAGCTCCTCCAACCAGCGTGCCACCTGCCCCTCTGGCTCTCTGAAAGACATGAGCCACTGGAGAGCAGAGTGGTCAGTCCTTACAGTAAAGGGCAGACCACCCAGGTAGTACTTGAAGTGTTTGACGGAAGCCACAACAGCCAAGAGCTCCCGCCGGGTGACACAGTAGCGGCGCTCATGTTTGTCAAATGTTTTGCTGAAGTACGCCACCACTCTCTCCCCCTCTGGCCCCACCTGGACCAGCACCCCACCCATGCCCACATTGCTCGCGTCTGTGTCCAGGATAAAGGGCAAGGTGAGGTCAGGGGGGGCGAGCACGGGGGCCCCGATCAGTGCACGTTTGAGGGTGTTGAACGCCTCCTCACACTCCACTGTCCAAGTGAAAGCCTTGTCCTTCGGCAACAGGTGGTTCAGTGGAGCAGCAACGCTTGAGAAGTCCCGTACAAACCTCCTGTAGTACGAGGCCAGGCCCAGGAAGCTCTTCAGCTGACGCTGGTCGGTGGGGGTGGGCCAGTCTCTGACAGCCCCTACCTTGTCCTCCATGGTGCTGATCCCCTCCTTCCCCACTCGGTGGCCCAAGAAGGACACCTCTCTCCTCATGAAGTGGCACTTCTTGGGGTGGAGCTTCAGACCTGCGGCAGCCACCCTCTCCAGCACACGCCGTAGCGCCCCCAGGGCTGACTGGAAGGAGCTGCCATGGGCCAGGATGTCATCGAGGTATACCAGACACTGCTGTCGGGGGATGCCATCCAGCACCCTGTCCATCAAACGCTCAAAAGTAGCTGGAGCGTTGCACAGGCCAAAGCACAGGACCTTGAACTCTGTTAGTGGAGAATGCAGTTTTGGCTCTGGCCTCTGGGGAGAGGGGCACCTGCCAGTAGCCACTGCGGAGGTCTAGTGAGGAGAACCAGGAGGACCCCCATACAGGTCCAGCGACTCATCGATATGTGGTATGGGGTATGAGTCCTTCCTGGTTACCTCATTCAGCCGCCTGTAGTCCGCACAGAACCTCAGCTTGCCCCCCTTCTTCGGAACCATGACGACTGGCGCCGCCCAGGGGCTGTCTGAGGGCTCAATGAAGTCTGCCCGCTGCATCTCCAACACAGCCTTGTCTGCCGCCTCCTGGCATGCCAGCGGGATACGGCGGGGACGCATCTTGATGGGTCGAGCATCACCTGTGTCGATCTCATGCTGCACCAGATGAGTCTGACCCACCTCTTCCTCACTCAACGCAAAGCTGTCTCTGAATTCAAACAGCAACTGCCACAACCGTTCCTGCTGCTCGGGGTCAAGACCAACACAGTTCCTCCCCCATATCTCCCTCACTGCAGACAGTGTCCTCTCCTCTCCCATCTGGGGTAGCTGGGCTGGGGGTTGTGGCCCGGGCTCACAGAGGGCTGTGTCATGGAGGTAGCTGGGGAATGTAACACACCGCCGTAGGTGACAGGGGGACTGGGGAAAAGTCACACACAGCTGTGGGGGAGGGGGCGCAGCCATGAGTCTCTGCTGCTTTAACTGTTGGAGTAAAGGGTTTGTTGGGTTGAGTGAATGTGACATTAGGGGGAGCCATGGTGACTTCCGTCCCTCCCCGGAAGCTCAGTGTGCCCCTATTTAGGTCTAACTGGCAGCCTGTGCTCCTAAGAAAGTCCAACCCCAGGATACAAGGGTCCTGCACAGCCGCCACCCACACAGGATGACGCACAGTCCTGCCCCCTACTGTCAGAGTCATTATTCCCTTCCCTTTCATGGGTGCCAGCTCACCTGTGACTGTGCGGATCTGCACAGTTGTAGGCTCACACTGAGTCCAACCTGGCACAATATCTGGCCTCACCGGGGTTACTGTGGACCCAGTGTCCACCAGGGCGGAGCAGGGCACCCCCTCCACAGTGACAGGGACATGACAAAAGTCCCCAACACAGGTCCGGCCCACCACAACAACAGGCTCCATCCGCTTGCCCTCGTCTGCTTCCCCGTCTGTGCCGGTGGGCTCCTCCTGAAGATGATGGTGGTTGGGATAGAAAGCCAGGGGTCCGCACTACCCGGTCTATGCGGACCCCGAGCCGTTTCCCTGAGCTCTGGGGGACATGGGGCAATCTCGGCGCAGATGGCCTGGCTGGCCACAACCCCAGCAGACCCTGGGACCAGGGCTTGTGTTTCGTGCCGCCTGTAGCGACACAGCCCGAATGAGTTTTGTCATTTCGGCCACCCAAGCAGGCTTTTCCGGCTCCGGGCTGCTCTGCCCCCCAGCTCGCACAGAGGGTGTGTCTCCCTGCACCCCCACCAAAGCCCCAGCTGAAGCCCCAGCCCACACCAGCTCCCTCTCCAAAGCCATCTCCAAGGCTGTCTGCAATGACTCAGGATGAGCCAGCTGGGTCTGTATGCGCAGCTCCGTAGGAGAGAGCGCCCGTATGAACTGGTCCCGTGCTAGCTCGCTCTGCACGGAGGGGGGCATGTGAGCATATTCCCGCCGAGAGAGGCTCTCAATGTCATTAGCTAGCACCCGTAGAGGCTCTCCAGGCTGCCTGCGTCTATTACTCAGTTCGGAGCGCAGTAGCCCGGGCTGTACACACTGTCCATAGCGCCTCCTCAGTGCTCCCACTAAAGCACCATAATCATGCCTGTCCTCGGGGCTAATCAATATCAAACAGGCCAGAGCTTCATCCGTGAGGCATAAAGCCAACTGCAGTGCCCTTTCTTCATCCGACCACCCCTAAAATGAGCTAACAGTTCAAACTGAGCATGAAAAGCTTCCCAATCCGCCTTACCGGAATACTTCGGGGTCTTAACAGATACGGACGCAGCCGGGAACTGGGCGCCGCCATGTTTGTTTACATCCTGAGCCCCAGATTCCTCGTCACGCCGCGTCGACGTCGCCACTTCGGTCCGCCCACCAGAATCCGCGCAAAATACAGTCGACGAAGCACTCATGCCCGCTTCAGCCGCCATCGCTCTAACGTCCTCCCTCAAGCGGCCTCTGCGCTCCGACGCCCTGGCGATCTCCTCAGACAGAACCCCGACGTCCATTCACACGCACCTCCTTGGCCATAATCGTCCCCTACCTCCACCTTCACTTTCGGATTCCCTCGACGCATTTTCAATCCCCGTTCTCACCTACGGTAGCTAGCCACATAAGTCAGCTAGCTAGCTGGCTAACTTGTAACAACGTTTTTACTTCTGACACCAATGTAATGACCTGCCTAGATCATAAATGAACAATTGTCCAGACAGAGGCTTGAGTTTGCGAATTGACAGTTTATTAAACCAACTTTACACAGGCTACTGTTTGGGCCGTAGCACACGCCAAAAAGATGACAGATAACCTACAAGCCAATCGTGACCTTCTCTTGGGAAGCCCAGACGTAAGAGAGAGAGAATAAAGGCTGAACCTGGTCTTAACTTCCAATGCTCCACCCCCCTGCCCAACCCCCCTCCACGCCACTCCGCCAACCACCAGGATGCCCGGCATCAGAACATTCCAGGCATTCCCGTGATTGGCAGATAGCAGGTTGATTGACATGTCGGACCCCGCGAACACCGGGTACTGGTCAGTACAACACAACCACCTCCTAGCCTAACACATAACACACAGCTGTCTGTGCGGGTCGCTACAATATTACTAGATATTACAAGTATCTGACTGAGCAGTGGTAGGCAGAAGTAGGCACATAAACATTCATTCAAACAGCACATTTGTGCGTTTTGCCAGCAGCTCTTCGTTGTGCTTCAAGCATTGCGCTGTTTATGACTTCAAGCCTATCAACTCCCGAGATGAGGCTCGTGTAACCGAAGTGAAATGGCTAGCTAGTTAGCGCACGCTAATTGTCGTTTTGTTGCTGGTTCGAGCCCAGGGAGGAGCGAGGAGAGGGACGGAAGCTATACTGTTACACTGGCAATACTAAAGTGCCTATAAGAACATCCAATAGTCAAAGGTTAATGAAATACAAATGGTATAGAGGGAAATAGTCCTATAATTCCTATAATAACTACAACCTAAAAGTTCTTACCTGAGAATACTGAAGACTCATGTTAAAATGAACCACCAGCTTTCATGTTCTGAGCAAGGAACTGAAACATTCCCTTTTTTTCATGGTAAATATTGCACTTTTTCTTTCTTCTCCAACACTTTGTTTTTGCATTATTTAAACCAAATTGAACATGTTTCATTATTTACTTGAGGCTAAATGGATTTTATTGATGTACTATAATAAGTTAAAATAAGTGTTCATTCAGTATTGTTGTAATTGTCATTATTACAAATTAATTAATTAATTCATCGGCCGATTAATCGGTATCGGCTTTTATGGTCCTCCAATAATCAGTATCGGCGGTGAAAAATCATAATCGGTTGACCTCTACCTGAAACACCTAAAGACTTTGCAATTGTTTTAGATGCCATTCCCTCAGGTGTTGCTCTATTATTCAGGAACTGTGTCAAGACCTGACCCTCAGAGCCTACCTTCCATTAACCCTGTTGACCCATCAGTAGGAAAGATTTGTTTCTCTTTTGGTCCATTCAACAACAGAGCGATACGAACCTTGTTTCAGCAGGATGTTGTATCTATACCTTATGTCATGCCTTATTGGAATGGATTTATTGATAATATCTATTGGAAAAAATGTTGGATGTTGCCACACACATACCTACTTGTTAACAAAATTAAGGTAGTTTCCTTTAAAATTATTTATAAATATTATCCTGCCCACCACTATATGAAGAAGTTTAAGGAAAACATCAACTCAAATTGCTCCTTTTGTAATGACCACCCAGAAACAGTGTTGCATCTTTTTTGGCATTGTATTCATGTAAGAAAACTGTGGCAAGACATCAGTAGGTTTATAATTGAACACTTTTATGAAGGTCTTACACTATTGCGGAGAAATGTACTGCTTGGATTCTTTACCTATGATAGAAATAAGCTGAAACATTTTTATGCAATTAATTTCATTATTCTTTTGGCCAAATTTCATATTCACAAATGAAATTTACAAACAAAAAAAACAATTTTCTTTGTAAATAAATTTAACTGTATTTTAAGACCATTAAATACTCTAATAACAAAAAAACTGTTAGAATTATAAGTGTATGTATGTCCCTTAAGGTCTTTGTGTAATGTGATATTGTACCCCCTAGCTCAATTGTCCATTGTATAGAATCTATACTTGTGTTCCCTCATGTACTCTCTGTATTGATTTGTTGTAAATTAAAAAAATGTTTTTAAAAAGGTCTCACCTCTGGTTGTGCTATGCATGGCTTCAAAAGAGAGCAATTCCTCCCCTGTGTGAAACTCCGCGGTAATCCCACACACAAAAATGGCCGTATGTTGTCAGTTGCTTAATAATCGCATGCCAAAGAGAAAAACTCGACATTTCTTGCGGAGTCCTTCAATTTCTTTCGATATCTTGTGCCATGCCAGTTATCCGCTCTATGACGATTCTTCGAGACAAACTGACACTTTGGAACAATTTAACTTTGTCTGGTGTTAGCAACTCTTTTACAAATTTCCCCATCCAAACTAAGTTTCGTAAATGCGGCTTGTTGGTCACCCAAACCCCGCTGAATAGCAATTACTTTATCCACACGAAGTTATCATTGCAACTCATTCCGTTTAGTATGTTTCGAGCTGTAATGACGCTCCAAATTTGTATTTCTCATTACTGCATGTGCATCCCCACAAACTAGGAATACACTTCGACGGATCTACGTTTCTTTCATTTACTGTAGAAATTTTTCTGACGTACATGCAGGTGCTAGGTGAAGACGAGCTGTCTAGCGCTACCAAACATTTTATTTTTCTTGGAAAAATTACGTCTATAGCTTTTATTTTAATATAAAAAAATGTATTCATGAATTGGCTCGGGGGCCTGATCAAACGGTCTCGTATGTCGGACCTCCCCACCCCTGGCATACACACAGTGGCCTGCTGTTGCCAGCCAGCTAACTAATAATACATCGTTTTTTCACATTTTGAAAATGTATTTAATTACTAGAATAGGTTCACGCCAACGAAGCGGCCAACCTGTAGGGAAGGTTTGTCAAGCTTCCACTGGTCGAAACGTATGGTTCCTTTCCCTTTCTTGGGCCCAGGGATGATAGTGGACATCTTATAGCGAGCACTTGCTTATAATAACCAAAACTGTTTGGTCTTTACACAATAAAATAAGGAATACGACTAAGGTACTACTTATCAATGATGTTTAAAGTTTAACGAGCCTTTATTTATTTACCTGTGACGTAAAGCCACGGTAATACTGCGTAGTCTGCGCGCGCTGCAGTCTCTGCAGAAAGTGGATCCTGCCTTTGTGTACGGACCGCTTTTGGTAAGTAGGCTTGCCAGTTTGTTAGTGTGGTAATATTGATAAAGTCATGTGCAAAAATAACATTCAGTATCCCCTATTAAAATAATAATAATAATATAAGAGGTTTTGATCTTATCATGGACGTATGGGTGAAGTCTTGGTCGTTTTTCACAGCTCGCTAGCTAATTTAGCATTCTCTGACTGGCCGCGCAGTTGTTAGTCTAGTTTCGATACAACCAAGAAAGTTTTTAAGAGTCCAACACAATGTCAAAACTCTCTTGGTTGCATCGAAGCTATTGTTAGCCGAGCAGCTCTAACTGCGGCAGGTCAGGCTTGATGGCACCAGCTGGGCTAAAACGACGCCAGTGATTGTACCTTTGTTCATTGTATGACACTTTCTATTTCTCAACTTTGTCTGAAATATGATGTGATTAATAGTATGCTACAGTAATTTAGCTAGTTAACAAACATAACGTTAGCTAGCTAGCTGACATAACGATAAAGTCCTAGTTCAAGGTAACTAACCACTATAGCGAGAAAGCTAACAGACAATGGTAATTTGTTAGTGGTGGGTCATTAATCAAATGACAATTTTATAAATATTTTTAAGACTAGCTAGTTAGCTAACTTTTTAAATGGGAAAACTTTAGCTGGTTAGCTATCTCTTTTCATCTATTGAAATGTCTGTCTCATTGTTTTATCTGTGGTATTAGTTTGCCTTAATCGTTGGGCCAACCATGTAAATTAAATCTCTGAAATGCAATCATTCTCATTCTACACTTTCCCATCTCTTCAGGAATATAGAGTAAGTGTCAATAAGGCTCTTCATCATGGCGAGTCAGTCGATGGAGATCATGGCCAAGGCGCTGGAGCAGCAGGTGCTGCAGTCAGCCAGGATGGTGGAGGAGCAGCTGGATGCAGAGCTGTGGAAGCTGGAGCGCATGGATGACGATGAGAAGGAAAAGCTGAAGGAGAGGAGGATGGAGGCCCTCAAGAAATCCCACAAACAAAAGCAGGTTGGAGGGAAAGACAGAGTGGTCACATTGGCTGAGCCATATGGTGGATGCCAAACAAGCATTTTATTTAGTCCATCCAGTTATTTCATACCAGTAACACTCATCATGGCATGTTTGTGCTCTGTCCCCTCAGGAGTGGCTGGGTAAAGGGCACGGGGATTACAGGGAGATTCCCAGTGAGAAAGACTTCTTCCCTGAGGTGAAGGAGAGCAATCGAGTGGTCTGCCATTTCTACAGAGACTCCACCTTCAGGTTTGCAACACAGCAATGTTTTCTTCTCTACCTGTTTTTCTCCTGCCATTACAGCCCTAAAACCTACTGCTGTTTTATTGCTGCAAATTAATTGAGATCCAGGGTGAGCTTATCCTCCTAAATCCTAAGAAAAGGATTAGAAAGAGGTTTATTGCCCAAGAAATCTTTATTGCAGCTTCCACCAGGAGCTAACCCTGCTGTCTCCTCTCCCCTGCATTCTAAAGATGCAAGATCCTGGATAAGCATCTTAGCATCCTGGCCAAGAAGCACCTGGAGACCAAGTTCATCAAGCTGAATGTGTACAAGGCTCCATTCCTGACAGATAGGCTGCGGATCAAGGTGATTCCCACGCTGGCGCTGGTAAAGGATGGGAAGACCAAGGACTACATAGTGGGTTTCACAGACCTAGGAAACACAGACGAGTTCCCCACAGAGATGCTGGAGTGGAGACTGGGCTGCTCTGACATCATCAACTACAGGTACACAGACAGGAGTGATTTCCTAAAGATAATCACAACTCTCGATAGAAAGATGATCTGTCTAGGTATTTCCTGTTAGGCATTTGAGGCCATTGGTTCATTTGCAAAAGGAATAAAAAAAAGCCTTACCAGTTCATGCACAAACACAGGCTGATTAGACATTAAGTTCTACTTAGTTCAGATCAAGTCTCGTAACACCCCTCCCTACACTTTGTCTTCTCCCCAGTGGTAACCTCGTGGAGCCCCCCCACCCTGACACATAAATCTGGTTCGAAGGTCATCAAAGTGGAGAAGACCATCAGGGGGAAAGGACACAACTCACTCTGAAGACGACTAGAAGACCCTGTCAGCCATGAACTTCCATCTCTCTCGCTGGGCTACTAACCAGCAGAACCATCTCTTCCCATGTTTATCATTTTCCTATTTATCCCAGTCTTCCATGCTTTGTTTTGTGTGTGTGTGTGTGTGTGTGGACTTAATCATGAGTTCATATTTAATTACATTCAAGTGCTTTTTGGTTGTTTATTTCCAACCTGCAAAGAAAAGGATACCTATCTGAGCCAATGAACTTTCTACCCTAACTGACTCATTGATTCCAAATGAAGTCTAGAACTGGAAACTCTCAGACCTGATGCTGTTACCATTTAACATTAAATAATCATCCTTGCTAACACTATGGCTAGCTAAATTATCATCGATCCATGTCAGTTGTCGACACAATTTGTGGGGGGAAACTTCAATCCAGCTTTTCATGAGCAACAACCAAGTGCCAAGGTCAGCTGCATTCCACAGCCACCTCCTTTGAGCAACAACCAAGTGCCAAGGTCAGCTGCATTCCACAGCCACCTCCTTTGTGTCAATGTGATTAGTAGCACAGGTTTGAGTTTTTCTATAAAAATGGGCTTGATCATCACGGCAGGGTAGCCTACTGGTTAGAGCATTGGACAAGTAACCGAAAGTTTGCAAGTTCAAATCCCCGAGCTGACAAGGTACAAAATCTGTCGTTCTGCCCCTGAACAGGCAGTTAACCCACTGTTCCTAGGCCATCATTGAAAATAAGAATTTGTTCTTAACTGACTTGCCTAGTAAAATAAAGGTAAAAAAAAAAATCACTGGCATATTATTTTCCTCTGACTTCGATTGCATGGATGTATTTTGTATATGTTAATGTTTTTATTTGAAATATAATACAAAGGAGTGAGCTATAGAAGTTTTTCTCAGTCCAGGTCTAGAATGAACACAGGTACAAGGATTTCACTAATATAGTAATTTGAATCACAGCTGATTTCTGGTAGGCCAGACTGTAAAACCATTCATTTGTGTTCAATACAGATTGGATAGGTGAAAGCATGGAATCCACCACACAGCCAATCCAGTCATGTCAGTGATTACTTTGAGGAAGGGAGGATGCATTTTCAGTATTCAAACAGAACCACTGACAAAATGGCTTGGGTATAGAGTAGTGCTGGCTATGACTCGATGGCTTTGGCCTCTACAGGTTTGAGGAGGCGTCGTACGATCAGCTCTCCTTTGCTGTTCAGGTAGGTGTCGGCCATGTCTTCCTCAGCAGGGAGACCATGGGGAAGCTTCAGTGGCTGGATCCTGAACAGAGAGAAAGATGGAGGAGAGATGAGATGGAAAAGTGGTCAAAGTTCATCTGTATTGAATTACAACAGATGTCAGTTGTCAGGATCAACTAACCACGCACTCAATTGATAAACAGGAGCATACACTTGACAGGAATTAACAGATGTATTTAATAATAGCCCTGCGCTAACAAAGTAATAACAGATCTTGCAAACCCGAGCAGCCTTACCTCACAAGATGCTTGATGAATTTCAGCTGGTTGTTGACTGAAGGGATGTTCTTGTGAATTACAGGTACATACGCCTGAGGAGAGGAGCAAAGAACAATTACAGTGCAACCAAGTTAGCAATTGGAATTATTATTTTAACTTTATATTACTGCAAGCACAACACACAACTGAACTCAATACAAATACGCTCTGCTAGAGGAAAGGCTAGGGGTGGGCAACTTTCAATTAGTCAAATCAGGTGTGTTACAGTTTGGCTGGAGCAAAATCTTGCGCCCATGCAGGGTAAGATTGCCACACACTAGGCTATCCCTCAGATGTGAGGTTATTAATCCAAGCTGATAGGAGCCCCACCTTCTGCAAGCAGAGTCCCTCCACTAGCTTCTTCTCCCAGTAGGGCCGGCGCATGGTGCTCTTGACCCGCGTCACCACGTGCAGCTTATGGGGCTGCTCCTGGTTTCCACCATACTTCTCATGCTCTTGAGACCGCTCATCCAGGATCTGTAGACACAGAAAGACAGATTTACTACGGATTCAAAGGTTTGTTTAAAAATGTAATTTCCATGATCATTGCCATTAGGATATAACACAAGTGTTATAATATAATAAATGGGTGCTTAGAGGTCGACCGATTCTGATTTTTCAACGCTGATCCTGATTATTGGAGGACCCCCCCAAAAAACGATGCAGAGTTTTATACACTACTGAAAAAAAATAAAGGGAACACTTAAAAACAACACAATGTAACTCCCAAGTCAATCGCACTTCTGTGAAATCAAACTGTCCACTTATGAAGCAACACTGATTGACAAATTTCACATGCTGTTGTGCAAATGGAATGGACAACAGGTGGAAATTATAGGCAATTAGCAAGACACCCCCAATAAAGGAGTGGTTCTGCAGGTGATAACCAGACCACTTTCAGTTCCTATGCTTCCTGGCTGATGTTTTGGTCACTTTTGAATGCTGGCGGTGCTTTCACTCTAGTGGTAGCATGAGACGGAGTCTACAACCCACACAAGTGGCTCAGGTAGTGCAGCTCATCCAGGATGAGACAATGCGAGCTGTGGCAAGAAGGTTTGCTGTGTCTGTCAGCGTAGTGTTCAGAGCATGGAGGCGCTACCAGGAGACAGGCCAGTACATCAGGAGACGCGGAGGAGGCCGTAGGAGGGCAACAACCCAGCAGCAGGACCGCTATCGCCACCTTTGTGCAAGGAGGAGCACTGCCAGAGCCCTGTAAAATGACCTCCAGCAGGCCACAAATGTGCATGTGTCTGGTCAGAAACAGACTCCATGAGGGCCTGACGTCCACAGGTGGGGTTTGTGCTTACAGCCCAACACCGTGCAGGACGTTTGGCATTTGCCAGAGAACACCAAGATTGGCAAATTCGCCACTGGCGCCCTGTGCTCTTCACAGATGAAAGCAGGTTCACACTGAGCACATGTGACAGACGTGACAGTCTGGAGACGCTGTGGAGAACGTTCTGCTGCCTGCAACATCCTCCAGCATGACTGGTTTGGCGGTGGATCAGTCATGGTGTGGGGTGGCATTTCTTTGGGGGGCCGCACAGCCCTCCATGTGCTCGCCAGAGGTAGCCTGACTGCCATTAGGTAGCGAGATGAGATCCTCAGACCTCTTGTGAGACCATATGCTGGTGCGGTTGGCCCTGGGTTCCTCCTAATGCAAGACAATGCTAGACCTCATGTGGCTGGATTGTGTCAGCAGTTCCTGAAAGAGGAAGGCATTGATGCTATGGACTGGCCCGCACGTTCCCCAGACCTGAATCCAATTGAGCACATCTGGGACATCATGTCTCGCTCCATCCACCAACGCCACGTTGCAACACAGACTGTCCAGGAGTTGGCGGATGCTTTAGTCCAGGTCTGGGAGGAGATCCCTCAGGAGACCATCCGCCACCTCATCAGGAGCATGCCCAGGCATTGTAGGGAGATCATACAGGCACGTCGAGGCCACACACACTACTGAGCCTCATTTTGACTTGTTTTAAGGACATTACATCAAAGTTGGATCAGCCGGTAGTGTGGTTTTCCACTTTAATTTTGAGTGTGACTCCAAATCCAGACCTCCATGGGTTGATACATTTGATTTCCATTGACAATTTGTGTGATTTTGTTGTCAGCACATTCAACTATGTAAAGAAAAAAGTATTTAATAAGAATATTTCATTCAGACATAGGATGTGTTATTTTAGTGTTCCCTTTATTTTTTTGAGCAGTGTGTGTGTGTGTGTATATATGTAATAGTGACAATTACAAAAATAATGAATGAACACTTTAATTTTAACTCAATATAATACATAAATAAAAATCAATTTTGTCTCATAAATAATGACTTGTTCAATTTGGTTTAAATAATGCAAAAACAAAGTGTTGGAGAAGAAAGTAAAAGTGCAATATTTACCATGAAGTAGAAGTGCGATATGTGCCATGTAAGAAAGCTAACGTTTCAGTTCCTTGCTCAGAACATGAGAACATATGAAAGCTGGTGGTTCCTTTTAACATGAGTCTTCCATATTCCCAGGTAAGAAGATTTACGTTGTAGTTATTATAGGCATTATAGGACTATTTCTCTCTATACCATTTGTATTTCATATACCTTTGACTATTGGATGTTCTTATAGGCATTATAGTGTTGCCAGCCTAATATCGGGAGTTGATAGGCTTGAAGTCATAAACAGCGCAATGCTTAAAGCACAGCGAAAAGCTGCTGGCTTTAACAAACAGAAATATGAGCCTTAGGTCATTAATATGGTCAAATCCGGAAACTATCATTTCAAAAACAAAACATTTATTATTTCAGTGAAATGTGGAACCGTTCCGTATTTTATCTAATGGATGGTATCCCTAAGTCTAAATATCGCTGTTAGATTGCACAACCTTCAATGTTATGTCAGAGCATGCGCAGATGCTGGTGGTGTGGTGTGTGTTTACGGACATATTCAATCAATATTCAATCAATCCCTATAACAGTCTGCTGTTCCCACATGCTTCAAGAGGGCCACCATTGTTCCTGTTCCCAAGAAAGCTAAGGTAACTGAGCTAAACGACTACCGCCCCGTAGCACTCACTTCCGTCATCATGAAGTGCTTTGAGAGACTAGTCAAGGACCATATCATCTCCACCCTACCTGACACCCTAGACCCACTCCAATTTGCTTACCGCCCAAATAGGTCCACAGACGATGCAATCTCAACCACACTGCACACTGCCCTAACCCATCTGGACAAGAGGAATACCTATGTGAGAATGCTGTTCATCGACTACAGCTCGGCATTTAACACCATAGTACCCTCCAAGCTCGTCATCAAGCTCGAGACCCTGGGTCTCGACCCCGCCCTGTGCAACTGGGTACTGGACTTCCTGACGGGCCACCCCCAGGTGGTGAGGGTAGGCAACAACATCTCCACCCCGCTGATCCTCAACACTGGGGCCCCACAAGAGTGCGTTCTGAGCCTTCTCCTGTACTCCCTGTTCACCCACGACTGCGTGGCCACACACGCCTCCAACTCAATCATCAAGTTTGCGGACGACACAACAGTGGTAGGCTTGATTACCAACAACGACTAGACGGCCTACAGGGAGGAGGTGAGGGCCCTCGGAGTGTGGTGTCAGGAAAATAACCTCACACTCAACATCAAAAAAACTAAGGAGATGATTGTGGACTTCAGGAAACAGCAGAAGGAACACCCCCCTATCCACATCGATGGAACAGTAGTGGAGAGGGTAGTAAGTTTTAAGTTCCTCGGCATACACATCACAGACAAACTGAATTGGTCCACCCACACAGACAGCATCGTGAAGAAGGCGCAGCAGCGCCTCTTCAACCTCAGTAGGCTGAAGAAATTCGGCTTGTCACCAAAAGCACTCACAAACTTCTACATATGCACAATCAAGAGCATCCTGGCGGGCTGTATCACCGCCTGGTACGGCAACTGCTCCGCCCACAACCGTATGGCTCTCCAGAGGGTAGAGGTCGTCACAACGCATCACCGAGGGCAAACTACCTGCCCTCCAGGACACCTACACCACCCGATGTTACAGGAAGGCCATAAAGATCATCAAGGACAACAACCACCCGAGCCACTGCCTGTTCACCCCGCTATCATCCAGAAGGCGAGGTCAGTACAGGTGCATCAAAGCTGGGACCGAGAGACTGAAAAACAGCTTCTATCTCAAGGCCATCAGACTGTTAAACAGCCACCACTAACATTGAGTGGCTGCTGCCAACATACTGACTCAACTCCAGCCACTTTAATAATGGGAATTAAAGGGAAATTATGTAAAATATATCACTAGCCACTTTAAACATAAACTAATATAATGTTTACATACCCTACATTATTCATCTCATATGTATACGCATATACTGTACTCTATCATCTACCGCATCTTTATGTAATACATGTATCACTAGCCACTTTAACTATGCCACTCTGTTTACATACTCATCTCATATGTATATACTGTACTCGATACCATCTACTCTATCTTGCCTATGCTACTCTGTACCATCACTCATTCATATATCTTTATGTACATATTCTTTATCCCCTTACACTTGTGTGTATAAGACATTAGTTTTGGAATTGTAAGTTAGATTACTTGTTGGTTATTACTGCATTGTCGGAACTCGAAGCACAAGCATTTCGCTACACTCGCATTAACATCTGCTAACCATGTGTATGTGACAAATACAATTCGATTTGATAATTATGTACAATTCTGTCAAATTAATTACGGTCTTTGTTAGGAAGAAATGTTCTTCACACAGTTAGCAATGAGCCAGGCAGCCCAAACTGCTGCATATACCCGGACTCTCCTTGCACAGAATGCAAGAGAAGTGACAATCTCCCTAGTTAAAATAAATTCATGTTAGCAGGCAATATTAACTAAATATGCAGGTTTAAAAATATATACTTGTGTATTGATTTTATTAAGAAAGGCATTGATGTTCATGGTTAGGTACACATTGGTGCAACAGTGCTTTTTTCGCAAATGCACTTGTTAAATCATCACCCATTTAGTGAAGTAGGCTGTGATTCAATGATAAATTAACAGGCACCGCATCGATTATATGCAACGCAGGACAAGCTAGATAAACTAGTAATATCATCAACCATGTGTAGTTAACTAGTGATTATGTTAAGATTGTTTGTTTTTTTATAAGATAAGATTTAATGCTAGCTAGCAACTTACGCGAGTGAAGCAAGGAGCCAAGGTAACAGGCAGTCAGCCTGCCACGCAATCTCCTCGTTGAGTGCAATGTAATCGGCCATGATCGGTGTCCAAATATGCCGATTACTGATTGTTATGAAAACTAGAAATCGGCCCTAATTAATCAGCCATTCCAATTAATTGGTCGACCTCTAGTGCTTATATTTGTCCTGTTTCACACATGTACACGTGTGTAACCTTAGTATAAAGTGTGTGGTGTGAAATGGACATGCATATCACTCCCCCTGAAACACCCTCGGAGAGTGGGATAATGGCCAGGGATCAGCCATTGACGATGACACTGGAGCAATTAGGGTTAAGGACATATGTAAGAAACATTTGCTTTGAGTTGAGGTATTCATTGCATTTAGATTGTATGGGCCTGCCCTTGATGAAAGTCTGCAGCCCCCTACCTCTTGTGGGATCCGTGCTTTGGTGAACTTGCTTCGGAATGAAATTAACCAAGGCAGGGGCGTAGTTTCTGTTAAAGCCTGCAAGAATGCACAGACACATAATCAAATATGCAAGGCTTGAAGAGAACAAGAAAAAACAAAAACAATGTAATGTTATTCTAACTATGGAGGAACACACAGTCGGATGATCCTTCAAAATGTGTTGTTCTAGCAACCAGTTATCTGACTGATAGCTTAAATTTGAGTTACAACTGTCTGCCAGGAAGATAGTCTGCCTTTAATAATTTAGACTCCTTACCTGAATTGGGGAAGGTATGTGAAGACCACGACATAGCATAGCCATATTTACTTGTTGGTTGACAAGTCTGTAGCAAGGAAGTCAAGGTTATAATGCAAAAACCGTCAAATACGAATTCGACAAGGAAATTGTGATTCTACCGAGATATAGTGTCGTTACTATAAGATCAATATATATTTTTTAAATTATATTTTCAACAAACATCAAAATACAGCTGAATAAACGCAAACTGAATTGCTAGAGTGTTTCAGCACTTACGACACTCACCGGAAGCCGTCAGTATAGCAGTCACTTACTAACGTTGCCGTGCTACTTCAAAACTTGGTCATTTCGTTCCTGCATGGCTTTAATTTGTTTCAATTAACTTTGTGAAAAACGTCGATTTTGTTTTACAGTGTGATATTGTATGATTAACTATATGGGTTGACAACGTTTTTTACATGTGTATATCAGAATTCATTCATTTATATTTAATTTAGGCATTTTCACTTCTGTGGATATGTTGCTCAGGGGAATTATTATTCATGCGTACCTTTATACCGGCCAGCAAACAAACCAACATCAGGAAGTTAGTGGCATGAGAGGATGATTTTGATCAGATTTACGTTTGAATTAATGGAATGAAATCTCGTCATCCGATGTATATATAATCTAAGCATGATGAGTTTCAGAAGGGTCTACTGATGCATTGTATTGCCTCTGAAGATGTGCCAAAGAAGACTTGATACCTCAAGCTGACTCAGACGAATGTAATATTCCTGTCGCTGAGCTGTGGACGGACGAGACCTGTGCATACTCCTTTGCCGTCTATGGCATACTCTAACCAGGTAAATTACAAATATCCACAACTTGACACATTGAACTCAAGATCTCAGTCCATTTTTACCAGATAGTGAACCATGACGCAAGTCCCTGGTATGGAGACCTCTGCCATCTCCGTCCTGAAACGAGCCGTGGAGCTGGACCAGAGCTCGCGCTTCCAGGAGTCGCTAGTGTGCTACCAGGAGGGGATCCAGCTACTGATGGACGTGCTGAAAGGTAACACACACACTGTCACAGTCACAGGGGTATGAGGGTGACATCTGTTTTACTGATCTACTCATCTGTTCACAGCTGTAAAAGATGACTCGAAGAAAGTCCACTACAGACAGAAGATAAAGAGCTACATGGACCGAGCAGAACAGATCAAAGTCCATGTCAACCAACTAAAAGAAGGTAATGGATCTCAGAGAACTGATGTCACATTCCCAAAGGAATCATTCCTGCACCTTACTGCTGCCTTCCTCTTATTCCTCCTTCCAGGGATGAGCATTAATTACAAACTAGACTAAAGACCAATGTATTAAAATACATGTATTTTGTAGTTGAAAATACAAAAATAAATTTGCAAGTAGCCGGCCGAACATCAACAACATTCTCAGTAACGGTTACACAAACGTCTTACTTGCTATGACTGTGATATGTTGTTGTTTATTTACCTTAGTTGGATGCACTGTCACTGGATAAGAGTGTGCTAAATTACCAAAATGTATGTGAAAGTGAACAACTGCAAAGCACACTGGGTATTATCATTGACCATTTTACGGAGCCTAGTTCATTAGAGTAATACTGAGCATGCTTTGCAATTTTTCATTTTTACATGTACATTTTGTTTATTTAGCAGACAACCTTATTACACCATAGTGCCATCAGACTTTTTGTTTCCAATGTAGGGTGAAAGGGGGCCACAAAATTGTGAACCGCTGTAAAGAAATGGTATAGAAAAGTGTTTTGTTATTTTGAAAATACAAATTGCAGCTTTTGAAAGGATCTTGTTACAAAATGCATTGGAGTGTAGTTTAGCAAAATACTCAGAAGCAACTAAAATACGTATACTTGGCAAAAATATAAACGCAACCTGCAACAATTTCAAAGATTTTACTGAGTTACAATTCATATAAGGAAATCAGTCAATTGAAATAAATTCATTAGGTCATAAATCTAAGTTTTTCACGTGACTGGTAATACAAATATGCATCTGTTGTTCACATATACATTAAAAGAAAAGGTGGGGCTTGTATCAGAAAACCAGTCAGTATCTGGTGTGACCACCTTTTGCCTCATGCAGCCCGACATCTCCTTCGCATAGAGTTGATCAGGCTGTTGATTGTGTCCTGTGGAATGTTGTCCCACTCCTCTTCAATGGCTGTGCGAAGTTGCCGGATATTGGCGGGAACTGAAACACGCTTATCGATCCAGAGCATCCCAAACATGCTCAATGGGTGACATGTCTGATGAATATGCAGACCATGGAAGGAAGGACATGGACATTTTCAACGTCCAGGAATGGTGTACAGATCCTTGCGACATGGGGCCCGGCATTATCATGCGAGATGATAGGGGGAAAGATGAATGGCACGACAATGGGCCTCAAGATGTCGTCACGGTATCTCTCTGCATTCAAGCTGCCATCGATAAAATGCATTTGTGTTTGTTATCCATAGCTTATGCATGTCCATACCATGGACCTACTGCCACCATGGGGCACTTTGTTCACAACGCTGACATCAGCAAACCACTCACACACACACAACGCCATACACGTGGGCTGCGGTTGTGAGGCAGATTGGATGTACTACCAAACTCTCTAAAATGACATTGGAGGCAGCTTATTTGTTTTAATTATTTGGCAATAGCTCTGGTGGATATTCCTGCAGTCAGCATGCTAATTGCACGCTGCCTCAAACTTGAGACATTTTTGGGATTGTGTTGTGTGGCAAAACTGCACATTTTAAAGTGGCTTTTTATTGTCTCCAGCACAAGGTGCACCCATGTAATGATCATACTGTTTAATCAGCTTCTTGAAATGCCACACCTGTTAGGGTGATGTATTATCTTGGCAAAAGAGAAATGCTCACTAACAGGGATGTAAACAAATTTGTGCACACAATTTGAGAGAAATAAGGTTTTTGGTGTGAATGGAACATTTCAGAGGTCTTTTATTTCAGGTCATGAAACATGGGACCAACACTTAAAATGTTGCATTTATATTTTTGTTCAGTGTATTTCAAATGCATGTAACAGAAATACTGCCTATCTCTGCCTCTTTCCCTCCTTATCCCTCCCTCTCTCAACTCCTCTCCCACTCAGAGGGGAAGTACCATGAGCAGATCAGGATAGCAGATGATGCAACAGGCTATAGTTACGAGGTTCTGTTTAGGCCTTACGTCACCGAGGGGGTGACTGAGGTCTGGGTGGAGGACCCTTACATCCGACATATTCACCAGGTAATTTACCCGTACACTATCAAACACATTCACCAAATTATATACTGCAGAAAGGTACTATTACCTCTGGGTGTTCTGCTCCCTCAAAAGCTGGTTTGTCTATTAGTATGACAGTGGAATCTGCCTTGGATGCCATTGCCATGCTGGTTTAGTCATGAGATCTTGACTTTGACCCTTCTGCCCTCTTAGCTGTATAACTTCCTGAGGTTCTGTGAGATGCTGCTGAAGGCCAGCTGTAAGGTGAAGAGGATTCACCTCCTGACCTCTCAGGAAGAGGTAACTAACTGTAGGCTCGTGGCAAGGCCCACAAAATGTTGAGATACCCCTACCTGAGGTGTAACAAAATTATTCAGGGGGCTGAATAATTTTGCACGCCCAATTTTTCAGGTTTTGATTTGTTAAAAAAGTTTGAAATATCCAATAAATGTCGTTCCACTTCATGATTGTGTCCCACTTGTTGTTGATTCTTCACAAAACAATACAGTTTTATATCTTTATGTTTGAAGCCTGAAATGTGGCAAAAGGTCGCAAAGTTCAAGGGGGCCGAATACTTTCGCAAGGCACTGTATATATACACAGGTGATTAAACCACCATTTAATGGTAATGTTGCAGTCATGTTGGATTTTGAGTCAAATCTAGAGGGCCCCCCCTAACATAATTGCAGGAATAGGTGCTAAACATATCAAATCCATAGAGAAACACATTTTTTGCAACATCAGAACTTGCAATATTGGGGTACAGGAGCTTATGTGGCCCACTCCCCCTCCAGCCAGGCGTTATTCTGCACTGTTTGAGTTAAGGGGGTGTGTCACAATATCTATGAATTTAACCACTTTTTCAGTCAAATATTTTTATAAAACCATCCAAAAACATGGTTGTACTTTGTTATACAGTTCCTTGGGTTGGGGTATCTCAAAAACAGAAACCCTTTTTAGAGGATTGGCCGCTAGCCTACTAACTAAGCCTTCTCTGTTCCACCCCTCTAAAACCTGACGGATGTACATTTAGAATACATTTCAAAGAAAGAGTCTAGCTGAGAATTAATCAAGGAATCTAATATTTTCGCTAGGCAAGAAAGTTTAGAAATAGGCCGATCATTTATTTAGGTCACGAGTCAACACCTTTGTGAAGGGGGAGTACATGGGCCGCCTTCCAAACCTTGAGGATAGTAACAGCTATAATCGTCAGGTTAAAAATATGGGTTTATGATTCAGCAATCAGGGGGTCAGAGAGCTGCAGCAAAAATGGATCAAGCAAATTAGCTCCATATTTATTTTTTTTACATTAATTTTAAGCAAGGCATCTAGCACATCACAGATAGTAAAATGTTGAAATGAAAACAAAGATTCACTAGAAGTTGATGGGTTAACCGTCAAGTCAGCTAATGGCTGGCAGAGGGAAGAGCAGGCAATTGACAGACCAGGGTCAACTACACCACCGTTTCTCTCAAATAAAAAGCACCTGAATGAGCTCAGATAACGCAGAAACCAAGGATTCGATCTTCTATCTTTGACTCTGAATTGTTTAAAAGGGACATGTTTATCTGCCAGAGGAATAAATATGGAATATACATTTTCTAGAGCCAACTCCAGGTCAGGAATACAGGAGACAGCTGCTAAATCAGAGTAGAACACGTTATATAGAAACCCTTGAGCAGAACTTTTAAAAATGTATCTTCTTAATTAAACAAGGATTACTAGTGTTTTGCTGTTTCGTATCTCTAATACATACTATGGGACAATGATCACTGAGATCGTATGCAAGTACTCCACTAGACCAATATTTATGGGGGTTATTAGTAAGAATTAAATCAATCAATGAAGAGTTAAAAGGGTTTTTCACATTTTATCCGTGTGGGTTTTGAGATCAATTGTGTCAGGTTCAAATCAATGCATATAGTATTAAATTGATCTGAGGCCGGGGATAGACAATCCAGATTAAAATCCCTTCAAATGACCAACTCTGAGGACAGAAAATATGTTAAACACTCAGATATAGTACCAATAGCATCGATATCATTATCAATCAATGCCACAACTGAGTATTTGTATTGCAGAAGTTTGAACTGGTAGTAAGAGGTCTATAGCTTAGTTGCTCCATTTGTTTTCTTTTGGGCTATTTATTGTACAGTTATAAACCTACTCAAAATGCCAAGCTACTTACTGTATCTCGTGTGTTGTTTCCCTAATCCACCTGTCTGTGTGTGTTGCAGGGGGACAATTCTTCTCAGCAGGCCAGTGCTCTGTCAGAGCTCAAACAGAGTCTACAGAGCCAGGATGTGTGTCTGGACCTCCAGTACTCCACTTTTCACGACAGGGAGATCAGGTACACCATCAATTTCAATCAATCCATTTCCACACCCAGAATGCATCAGTGGCATCAGCTAGCATCAGTGGCTTAAGTTGAATGAGGTCTTTAATGCACCATATGGCGCATGCACATTATAGAGTCTTTGATTTATGTAGGTTTTATAAGCATGATGATGATGATGATCCCCTAAGGTTTGACAATGGCTGGATCATCAAGATAGGAAGAGGACTGGATTACTTCAAGAAACCAAAGGCAAGACTTCAACCAGGGATATTTCTCCCCTCTATGTTCAGTCTTAACTTTATATTGTCAAAAATATAGAACCAACAGAATAATAATCCGGTAGTATTTATTCAATGTTTTTTTCTCTCCCCCAGGGTCGTTTCTCCATCGGCTACTGTGACTATGACCTGAGGCAGTGCCAGGAGACCACAGTGGATATCTTTCACAGCAAACACACTAAGACATTATAACACCTTTGGAACTGGAGTCTATGGCTACACCAATATGCACAGTAGCATACCACTTAGAACGCATGTCCAATACATTGCTCTATTGTTAAATGCAAGTGTGGATCGGCCTATTGGAACAGAGGGGCTCTCAATCTAAATGTCTCCCCCTCTGTCCAGTGTGTGTGTGTACCTGTATAATACATACCAAGTGCCTTTTTAAGTCTACATGATCTATCATGTAGTTTGGTCTGACTGGGTTGTTTTTTGGGGGGCTCCTAATGCTTATTATGTGTATCTGAGGACATTGGACCTGAATGGTGGATCCAAACGATAGTGTGGTCGTTTCTGAATCTTTTCTTAACCTGTTTTTTTTAATTAGACATGCATATTCATTAAAAGTGTACATAACATTTAGAATTCTCAGAATGTCTGGAAACTGATTGTTTTCATTTCATTTTGTGAAAGTAAGGTACCAGTCAAAAGTTTAGACACAGCGTGAAGGAAAAACAGCCAACAGGTGCTCAGCATATGTGCAAACTCCTTCAAGACTGTTTGAAAAGCATTCCAGGTGAAGCTGGTTGAAGGAATGCCAAGAGTGTGCAAGGCTGTCATCAAGGCAAAGGGTGGCTACTTTGTAGAATCTCAAATATAAAATATATTTTGATTTGTTTTCACACTTTTGGTTACTGCATGATTTCATATGTATTATTTCATATTTTTGATGTCTTCACTATTATTTTACAATGGAGAAAATAGTTACAAGGAAAACCTCTGAATGAATACCTGTGTCCAAACTTTTGACTGGTACTGTACATGGCGCCATCTAGTGGATTTACAATAACCCTAGAATTGTAAAAATATTATAACGATATGACATTTTAGACTAGAGGGAAGCCAAAATATAATCCCTGGGTGTTAACCTATGATAACGTAATATAATTAATTATTTATAATTTTTCCTGGTGCTTAGACTGGTGGATTTGATCAGTTTATATTTTTTTGGTCGATCTGATTTGACGTTTGCAGTAGACTAAGGTTTAGTCCTGTTAGGTTTGGAGAATAGTAAACGTTGGACGGAGGACAGCAGTGGTCGCTCGCAAGCAGTACTTGTATGCTATTATGCTATAGCCTCGAAGTGTAGGTCGCTAACTGACAGTGACACGGCTGTGAGCCCCCATCCAGGCACCACTAATAGTATGACATTTGGGTTAATTCATCTTCAACACCAGCCACGTCCGTACAGTAAGTATGATAACAACTTTTTGGTTGCCATAATATATAAATGCAAATAGGTTTTAAAAAAACATACTGTATATCACAAACTGAATTACTTTATCCCATTCAAATAGGGTACCGAGTAGTCCTCTACGGATAAATTACTTTCTCGTGTTTTATGAGCTTGACATTACCTACCATATGGACAACATTCATCAAGGTGAACTGACGGAACAGTCTAGACATTGGTCTCCATTTCCAAATGCTCTATTTAAAATGTGAAGGTATAATGAGCAATGACAATAATTAGTTCTAGTACAAATAGACTACATAGATCATTACGAAATGTAATACATTTCATATGTACAGTGAATAAGGAAAGTATTCAGGCCCCTTGACTTTTTCCACATTTTGTTACATTACAGCCTTATTCTTAAATTGATTAAAATGCCCCCCCCCCCCCCTCATAAATCTACACACAATATCCCATAATGAAGCAAAAACAACTTTTTAGACATTTTTGTGTATTAGAATGCATTCAAATTAAAAAACGGAAATATCTTATTTACATGCCGTACCAGTCAAAAGTTGGGACACACCTACTCATTCAAGAGTTTTTATTTATGACAAGGCGGTTGGAACCAACAATCTCAAATTTGGACTCATCAGACCAAAGGACAGATTTACACCAGTCTAATGTCCATTGCTCGTGTTTCTTGGCCCAAGCAAGTCTCATCTTCTTATTGGTGTCCTTTAGTTGTGGTTTCTTTGCAGCAATTCGACCATGAAGGCCTGATTCACGCAGTCTCCTCTGAACAGTTGATGTCAAGATGTGTCTGTTACTTGAACTCTGAAGCATTTATTTGGGCTGCAATTTCTGAGGCTGTTAACTAATGAACGTATCCTCTGCAGCAGAGGTAACTATGGGCCTTCCTTTTCTGTGGCGATCTTCACGAGAGCCAGTTTCATCGTAGTGCTTGAGGGTTTTTTCGACTGCATTTGAAGAAACTTTCAAAGTTCTTGAAATTTTCCTAATTGATTGACCTTCATGTCTTAAAGATCTGCCTCTTTAAAAAATGTTTTGCATAAAATGACATACCCATGGAACAGGACAGGACAGCATCTGGACATGAAAACATAACAATGCTGACACGTCAATGCTCCGTTTATCTTTCCCTCGAACCTGACTAGTCTCCCAGTCCCTGGTGGAGTGCTGCAGAGATGGTTGTCCTTCTGGAAGGTTATCCCATCTCCATAGAGGAACTCGTGAACTCTTGCCCGATTCAATCCTGTCTCGGGGCTCTACAGGCAATTCCTTCGAACTCATGGTTTGGTTTTTGCTCTGACATGCACTGTCAACTGTGGGACCTTATTTAGACAGATGTGTGCCTTTCCAAATCATGTCCAGTCAATTGAATTTACCACAGGTGAACTCCAGTCAAGTTGTAGAAACGTCTCAAGGATGATCAATGGAAACAGGATCCATCTGAGCTCAGTTTCGTGTCTCATAGCAGGGTCTGAATACCTAAATTAACACGTTATATTAAAAAAAATTATACACTGCCTTTCAAAAGTTTGGGGTCACCTAGAATTTTCCTTGTTTTTTAAAGAAAAGCCAATTTTTTGTCCATTAAAGTAACATCAAATTGATCAGAAATACAGTGTAGACATTGTTAATGTTGTAAATTACTATTGTCGTTGGAAACAGGTGATTTTTAATGTAATATCTTCACAGGCATACAGAGGCCCATTATCAGAAACTGTCACTCCTGTGTTTCAATGGCACGTTGTTGTAGCTCATCCAAGTTTATCATTTTAAAAGGCTAATTGAATATTTAAAAAACCCTTTGCAATTATGTTAGCACAGCTGAAAACTGTTGTGCTAATTAACGAAAAAGAAGCAATAAAATTGGCCTCCTTCATACTAGTTGAGTATATGGAGCATCAGCATTTGTGGGTTCGAAATGGCTAGAAACAAAGTCCTTTCTTCTGAAACTCGTCAGTCTATTCTTGTCCTGAGAAATTAAGGCTAGTCTCAACGTCAACAGTGAAGAGGCGACTCCGGGATGCTGGCCTTCTAGGCGGAGTTGCAAAGAAAAAGCCATATCTCAGACTGGCCAATAAAAAGAAAAGATTAAGTACACAGCGTTGTACGAGATCTTCAGTTTCTTGGCAATTTCTCGCATGGAATAGCCTTCATTTCTCAGAACAAGAATAGACTGACGAGTTTCAGAAGAAAGTTATTTGTTTCTGGCCATTTTGAGCCTGTAATCAAACCTATAAATGCTGATGCTCCTGATACTCAACTAGTCTCAAGAAGGCCAGTTTTATTGCTTCTTTAATCAAACAACAGTTTTCAGCTGTGCTAACATAATTGCAAAAGGGTTTTTTAATATTCAATTAGCCTTTTAAAATTATAAACTTAGCTAACACAACATGCCATTGGAACACAGGAGTAATGGTTGCTGATAATGGGCTTCTGTACACCTATTTAGATATTCCATAAAGAATCAGCCGTTTCCAGCTACAGTAGTCATTTATAACATTAACAATGTCTACACTGTATTTCTGATCAATTTGATATTATTTTAATGGACAAAAAATGTGCTTTTCTTTCAAAAACAAGGACATTTCAAGGTGACCCCAAACTTTTGAACGGCAGTATGGGGTATTGTGTAGATTGATGAGGATTTTTTTTTTTACTTAATCCAATTTAGAATAAGGCTGTAACGTAACAAAATGTTGAACAATGGGAAGGGTCTGAATACTTTCCGAATGCACTGACTGCGTAGTTTCACGGCTGACGTTTAATATGAAAATATTTGTTTCAATGACACATGCTGCATGAGTTCCTGCAGAAAATGGATTAAAATCTATAACCGACCTTAATCTCGATATGCGTGGTACACATCAAGGTTCTGCAATGAAGGAAAATATAATCCCATGGAAAACACCACAAATCTTTGAGTGACAGATGAGATTCGTCTTTGACTCTGATGGGGGGGCAGAGTTGGGATGTAGTGAAATACATGTAGTTCAACTAGTTTAACTACATTTTGCAGTCATTTGGTGTTAGTTGAACTACACTGAACAAAAATATAAACGCAACCTGCAACAAATTCAAAGCTTTTACTGAGTTACAGTTCATATAAGGAAATCAGTTAATAGAAATAAATGAATTAGGCCCTAGTCTATGGATTTCACATGACTGGAAATACAGATATGCATTTGTTTGTCACAGATACCTTTAAAAGAAAAGGTATGGGCGTGGATCAGAAAACCTGCCAGTATCTGGTGTGACCACCATTTGCCTCATGCAGCACGACATCTTCGCAGTTCATCAGGCTGTTGATTGTGTATTGTGGAATGTTGTCCCACTCCTCTTCAATGGCTGTGTGAAGTTGCTGGATATTGGCGGGAACTGGAAGACAATGTTGTACACTTAGATTCAGAGCATCCCAAACATGCTCAATAGGTGACATGTCTGATGAGTATCCAGGCCATGGAAGAACTGGGACATTTTCAGCTTCCAGGAATTGTGTGCAGATCCTGGCCATGCAGACTGTCTACCATCTGCCCGGTACAGTTGAATGCCGGATTCATCCATGAAGAGCACACTTCTCCAGGGTGCCAGTGGCCATCAAAGGTGAGCATTTGCTCACTTATGTCGGTTACAACGCCAAACTGCAGTCAGGTCAAGACCCTGGTGAGGACGACAAGCACGCAGATGAACTTCCCTGAGATGGTTTCTGACAGTTTGTGCAGACATTATTTGGTTGTGCAAACCCACAGTTTCTCAGTCCGGATGGCTCATCTCAGATCATCCCACAGGTGAAGAAGCCGGATGTGGAGGTCCTGGGCTGGCTTGGTTACACTTGGTCTGCTGTTATGAGGCCGGTTGGACGTACTACCAAATTCTCTAAAACAACGTTATGGTAGAGAAATGAACATTCAATTATCTGGCAACAGCTCTGGTGGACATTCCTGCAGTCAGCATGCCAATTACATGCTCCCTCAAACTTGAGACAACTGTGGCATTGTGTTGTTTGACAAAACTGAGTGCCTTATAATTGTCCCCAGCACAAGGTGCACCTGTGTAATGATCAGGCTGTTTAATCATCTTCTTGACATGCCACACCTGTCAGGTGGATGGCAAAGGAGAAATGAGCACTAACAGGGATGTACGCAAATTGGTAAGAGAAATAAGCTTTTTGTGTGTATGGAAAAATTATTTTATTTCAGCTAATGAAACATGGGACCTGTTCTGTTCTGGAAAGAGCCAAGATCTTAAGAGTAACGTACATCTTTCTCAACGAGACTATCCTGAATCTGTGCGCCATAAGAGGAAATAACTTATCCCAGCCATGAAAGCTTGATGACATTTGTTACATCTGCTATGACTGGCTCATTGTATATACTACACATTCTATCCACAAATGTCAATACATCCCATCACACACGCACATACAGTACCAGTCAAATGCTTGGACACACCTACTCATTCCAGAGTTTTTCTTTATTTTTTACTATTTACTACATTGTAGAATAATAGCGAAGACATCAACACTGTGAAATAACACATTTGGCATCATGTAGTAACCAAAACAGTGTTAAACAAATCTAAATATGTTTATACTTGATATTCTTCAAAGTTGCCACCCTTTGCCTTGATGACAGCTTTGCATTCTCTCAACCAGCTTCAAGAGGTGTTCACCTGGAATGCATTTCAATTAACAGGTGTGCCTTGTTAAAATGTAATTTGTGGAATTTCTTTCCATCTTACTGCGTTTGAGCCAATCATTTGTGTTGTGACAAGATAGGGGTGGTATACTGAAGATAGCCCTATTTGGTAAAAGACCAAGTCCGTATTATGGCAAGAACAACTCAAATAAGCAAAGGGAAATGACAGTCCATCATTACTTTAAGACATGAAGGTCAGTCAATCCGGAGAATTTCAAGAACATTGAAAGTTACTTCAAGTGCAGTCGCAAAAACCATCAAGCGCTATGATGGAACTGGCTCTCATGAGGACCGCCACGGGAAAGGAAGACCCATAGTTACCTCTGCTGCAGAGGATAAGTTCATGAGAGTTATTTGGGTTGCACCTCAGATTGCAGGCCAAATGAATGCTTTACAGAGTTCAAGTAACGCACACATCTCAACATCAACTGTTCAGAGGAGACTGCGTGAATCAGGCCTTCATGGTTGAATTGCTGCAAAGAAACCACAACTAAAGGACTCCAATAAAAATAAGAGACTTGCTTGGGCCAAGAAACACGAGCAATGGACATTAGACTGGTGGAAATCTGTCCTTTGGTCTGATGAGTCCAAATTTGAGATTTTTGGTTCCAACCGTGTCTTTGTGAGACGCAGAGTAGGTGAATGAATGATCTCCGCATGTGTGGTTCCCACCATGAAACAAGGAGGAGGTGTGATGGTGTGGAAGTGCTTTGCTGGTGACACTGTCTGTAATTTATTTAGAGTTCAAGGCACACTTAACCAGCATGGCAACCACAGCATTCTGCAGCAATACGCCATCCCATTTGGTTTGCATTTAGTGGTACTATCATTTGTTTTTCAACAGGACAATGACCCAACACACCTCCAGGCTGTGTAAGGGCTATTTGACCAAAAAGGAGAGTGATGGAATGCTGCATTAGATGACCTGGCCTCCACAATCACCCAACCTCAACCCAATTGAGATGGTTTGGGATGAGTTGGACCGCAGAGTGTAGGAAATGTAGCCAGCAAGTGCTCAGCATATGTGGGAACTCCTTCAAGACTGTTGGAAAAGCATTTCTCATGAAGCTGGTTGAGAGAAAGCCAAAAGTGTGCAAATTTGTCATCAAGGCAAAGGGTGGCTACTTTGAAGAATCTCAAATATAGAATATATTTTGATTTGTTGAACACTTTTTTGGTTGCTACATGATTCCATATGTGTTATTTCATAGTTTAGTTGTCTTCACTATTATTCTACAATGTAGAAAATAGTCAAATAAAGAAAAACCATTGAATGAGTATGTGTGTCCAAACTTTTGACTGGTATTGTATATATACTCTCCGGACTCTGACATTGCTCATCGTAAGACATTTATATTTTTCTTAATTCCATTCTTTTATTTTTAGATTTGTGTGAATTGTGCATTGTTAGCTACAGTTGAAGTCGGAAGTTTATATACACTTAGGTTGGCATCATTAGAACTAGTTTTTCAACCACTCCACAAATTTCTTGTTAACAAACTGTAATTTTGGCAAGTCAGTTAGGACATCTACTTTGTGCATGACACAAGTAATTTTTCAAACAATTGTTTACAGACAGATTATTTCACGTATAATACATTGTATCACAGTTCCAGTGGGTCAGACGTTTACATACACTAAGTTGACTGTGCCTTTAAACAGCTTGGAAAATTCCAGAAAATGATGTCATGGCGTTAGAAGCTTCTGATAGGCAATTTATTATAATTTTTTTTAACCTTTATTTAACTAGGCAAGTCAGTTAATAACAAATTCTTATTTTCAATGACAGCCTATGTATAAACAATAGTACACAAGTATAAACACCATGTGATCACGCAGCCGTCATATCGCTCAGGAAGGAGACACGTTCTGTCTCCTAGAGATGAACGTACTTTGGTGCGAAAAGTGCAAATCAATCCCAGAACAACAGCAAAGGTCCTGATAAGATGCTGGAGGAAACAGGTACAAAAGTATCTATATCTGTCACGCCCTGACCTTAGAGAGCCTTTTTTATGTCTCTTTTTGGTTTGGTCAGGGTGTGATTTGGGTGTGCATTCTATGTCCTTCATTTCTATGATTTGTGTTTCTATGTGTTGGCCAGGTATGGTTCTCAATCAGGGACAGCTGTCTATCATTGTCTCTGATTGGGAATCATACTTAGGTAGCCCTTTTCCCTACTTTTAGTGTGAGTAGTTAACTTTGTTTGTGGCACTGTAAGCTTCACGGTTGTTTCTTTAGTTTGTTGTTAAGTTGGTGACATTTTAAAATAAAAAACTAAAATGTACGCTCACCACGTTGCACTTTGGTCCACTTATTCCTTCCAGGAAGATGGCCGTGACAGAACTACCCACCACCAAAAGATCAAGCAGCGTGCGCCAACCCGGGAGGACGAGCTGGACCGGGGAGGAGAGAATGGCAGGGGACAAGACCCGGTCAAGGAAGCCCGAGACGCAGCTCCCAAAATGTTTTTTTGAAGGGGGCACATGGGGAGATTGGCAGAGTTGGAGTTTAGACCTGAGCCAACTCCCCGTGTTTACCGTGGGGAGCATGTGACTGGTCAGGCACCGTGTTATGGGGTGATGCATAGGGTGTCTCGAGTGAGCATTCACAGGCCGGTGTGCTCTGTGCCAGCATCCCGCATTTGCCAGGTGGAAGTTGGCATCCAGCCAGAACGGGTTGTGCAGGCTCTGCGCTCGAGACCTCCAGTGCGCTTTCACGGCCCAGTGTATCCGATGCCCGCCCCATGTACCAGGCCTCCTGTATGTCTTCCCAGCCTGGTGAGTCCTGTGCCTGCTCCCAGAGCCAGGCCTCCTGTGTGTTTCTACAGTCCAGTGATGATCCATGGCAAGAAGCCTCCAGTGATGATCCATGGCAAGAAGCCTCCAGTGATGATCCATGGCACGAAGCCTCCAGTGATGATCCATGGCACGAAGCCTCCAGTGATGATCCATGGCACAAAGCCTCCAGTGATGATCCATGGCACGAAGCCTCCAGTGATGATCCATGGCACGAAGCCTCCAGCGACGGCCTCCAGTCCGGAGCCTCCAGTGATGGCCTCCAGTCCGGAGTCTCCAGCGATGGCCTCCAGTCGGGAGCTTCCAACGAGGGTGCCCAGTCCGAGGCCCGCAGTGAGGGTGCCCAGTCCGGGGCCCGCAGAGAGGGTCCCCAGTCCGGCTGTGACAATATCCACAGTAAACCAAGTCCAACATAACATACATATGTTATATGCTATACCGACATAAGATGAAAGGCCACTCAGCAAGGAAGAAAAACCACCATAAAATAGCCAGACCAAGGTTTGCAACTGCACGTGGGGACATATATTGTACTTTTTGGAGAAATGTCCTCTGGTCTGATGAAACAAAAATAGAACTGTTTGGCCATAATGACCATTGTTATGTTTGGAGGAGAAAGGGGGAGGCTTGCAAGCCGAAGACCATCCCAACCGTGAAGCATGGGTGTGGCAGCATCATGTTGTGGGGGTGCTTTGCTGCATCAGGGACTGGTGCACTTCACAAAATAGATGGCATCAAGCTTGGTTGCAAATGGCTCTTCCAAATGGACAATGACCCCAAGCATACTTCCAAAGTTGTGGCAAAATGGCTTAACTTCTTGAAACTCCCCATCCCGGATCCGGGATCGTGACTAAAGACTCAGGCTCATTAGCATAACACAACGTTAACAATTTCTGAAAATCGCAAATAAAATGAAAATAATGTGCCTACTCTCAAGCTTAGCCTTTTCTTAACAACACTGTCATCTCAGATTTTCAAAATATGCTTTTGAACCATAGCAATTCACTAATTTGTGTAAGAGTATGCTAAGCTAGCTTAGCATTTTGAGTAGCATTTAGCACGCAACATTTTCACAAAAACCAGATAACCAAATAAATAAAATCATTTACCTTTGAAGAGCTTCGGATGTTTTCAATGAGGAGACTCTCAGTTACATACCAAATGTGCAGTTTTTCCTGAAAGCGTCTTTGTGTAGGAGAAATCGTCCATCACATTTGGCTACTGAAACGAACCGAAAATTCAGTCACCTACAACGTCAAACTTTTTGAATTAACTCCATAATATCGACCAAACATGGCAAACGTTGTTTGGAATCAATCCTCAAGGTGTTTTTTCACATATCTCTTCATTGATATATCGTTCGTGGAAGCCTGCATTCTTCTCTGAATTCTGTGGGAAAATACTTGCAGATGACTTTTGCGCATCAATTTCGGTGCAGGACACCGCGGACACCTGGTAAATGTGGTCTCTTATGGTCAATCTTCCAATGATATGCCTACAAATACGTCACAATGCTGCAGACACCTTGGGGAAACGACAGAAAGGGCTGACTCACTCCTCTCGCATTCACAGCCATATAAGGAGACAATGGAATACTGAGCCTCAAAAATCCTGCTCATTTCCTGGATGCCGTTTCATCTTGGTTTTGCCTGTAGCTCACGTTCTAGGGCACGCACAGAGAATATCTTTGCAGTTCTGGAAACGTCAGAGTGTTTTCTTTCCAAAGTTACCAATTATATGCATAGTCGAGCATCTTTTTGTGACAAAATATTGTTAAAATGGGCAATCCAAAAATGATATAGCGCCCCCAGAGTTTCAACAGGTTAAGGACAACAAAGTCAAGGTATTGGAGTGGCCATCACAAAGCCCTGACCTCAATCCTATAGAAAATGTGTGGGCAGAACTGAAAAAGCATGTGCGAGCAAGGAGGCCTACAAACCAGATTCAGTTACACCAGCTCTGTCAGGAGGAATGGGCCAAAATTCACCCAACTTATTGTGGGAAGCTTGTGGAAGGCTACCCGTAACGTTTGACCCAAGTGAAACAATTTAAAGGCAATGCTACTGAATACTAATTGAGTGTCTGTAAACTTCTGACCCACTGGGAAAGTGATGAAAGAAATTAAATCTGAAATAAATCATTCTCTCTTCTATTATTCTGACATTTCACATTCTTAAAATAAAGTGGTGATCCTAACTGACCTAAGACGGGGAATGTTTACTAGGATTAAATGTCAGGAATTGCGATAAACTGAGTATAAATGTAGTTGGCTAAGGTGTATGTAAACTTCCGACTAGGAGCTAGGAACACAAACATTTTCGCTACACCAGCAATAACATCTGGTAAATATGTTTATGCTAATATTTTGGAGGATTTGATTTTGATTGGATTGATGTGCTATCAGGTGAATACATAACATGTTTATCTCGCAATACCATAAGCAAGTGAAGATTAGTCTAGTGCTGTAGGTTGGTTATCTCTGAATGCAGTAGGTAATCATTGTCATGTCCGTCAGTTCAGTTTTCATGGCCCTGGTGTGATATGGTGCTATCTAGTTGTGTTGCGTGGCCGACTTTGAATCATTCTCAAATTTATTAGAGAATCATTTTTTGATTCTAAATACCAAATCTGGAGTCAATCTGGTTAATGGTTCTTGAAGAGAAGATTTGAAAGTATTTTTATCGTTAGCATATGTGCTAAAGTGCATCTACAGGTACAGTGCGGACATATTTGAATGCAGCAACTATTTATTCTCAAAACCTTTAAAGAATGCTGAAATGAGTCTAAATACAAAATCTGTAGTAAATCTGACGTATGGTTCATGAGGAGAAGATGATTTCAGATGATTTCAGATGATTATGAGCAGTAGCATTACATATGCAAAGAATGAGTTGCTAATAGCTTGTTTTTTGAGATATCAATACCAAATTCAGTGTGGTTAATCTTATGGACATCCATGATAGTGTTGACAAGTGCCAAGTTGATAGGCCACTGTGGAGTGGATTTACAGGGGTATAAATAGACATGTAGAATCAGATTTTTGATTTGTCAATAACTCAGCCAACTGACCAATCCCTTATATTTTCTTAAACTAAATTAAGACATGTATCATGTGCCCACATTCCATAATTTGGTGTCATTTGGTCCTGTGGTTCATGTAAAGAAGTATTTATACTTCTTAATAACATCACTGTTATTTTCTCAAACTCTTTAGAGACTATTGTGATGAGTCCAAACTTGGAGTGAATCTGACTTTTAGTCCATGAGAAGAAGTTTGTTATGATCATTTTAAGCGTTAGCTTTACATAGTCAAAATAGTGAATGCTTAATAGTTTCCTTATTTTTTAAGATATCAATGCCAAACGTAACATGGTTCATCGTGGTAATGTCGTTGATGACCCTAACATGTTTCAAGTTGATAAGCCATTGTGGAGAGGATTTACAAAGGATTTCAATGTACACGTAAATTAAACTAAGTTAAGAGATGTACCATGGGACTACTGTACATACTGAATTTTATCGTTAGCATATGAGTTTAAATGTATTTGGCTAAGGTGTATGTGTACGACTTCAACTGTACATACAACGTTTCAAGTCTCTAGGTCAAACAGTGTGGCGGATATGAGGGTTTAAGTGAGACAGCTTATAACAGTGCCACCTATAGGCCAATTGGTGCCATTACCTTTTACTACATTTTTTACTCATGGCCTCAAGTTTCTGTGTGCCAAATTAGAAAAACATAGGGCTGAGGGGCCATAGGGCTGAGGGACCATAGGGCTGAGGGACCATAGGGCTGAGGGACCATAGGGCTGAGTGAACATAGGGCTGAGGGAACATAGGGCTGAGGGACCATAGGACTGAGGGACCATAGGGCTGAGGGACCATAGGGCTGAGGGACCATAGGGCTGAGTGAACATAGGGCTGAGGGAACATAGGGCTGAGGGAACATAGGGCTGAGGGAACATAGGGCTGAGGGACCATAGGGCTGAGGGACCATAGGGCTGAGTGAACATAGGGCTGAGGGAACATAGGGCTGAGGGAACATAGGGCTGAGGGACCATAGGGCTGAGTGAACATAGGGCTGAGGGAACATAGGGCTGAGGGACCATAGGGCTGAGGGACCATAGGGCTGAGGGAACATAGGGCTGAGGGAACATAGGGCTGAGTGAACATAGGGCTGAGGGACCATAGGGCTGAGGGACCATAGGGCTGAGTGAACATAGGGCTGAGGGACCATAGGGCTGAGGGACCATAGGGCTGAGTGAACATAGGGCTGAGGGAACATAGGGCTGAGGGACCATAGGGCTGAGGGACCATAGGGCTGAGGGAACATAGGTTGGGAAACATAGGGCTGAGGGACCATAGGGCTGAGGGACCATAGGGCTGAGGGACCATAGGGCTGAGTGAACATAGGGCTGAGGGACCATAGGGCTGAGGGACCATAGGGCTGAGGGACCATAGGGCTGAGGGACCATAGGGCTGAGGGAACATAGGGCTGAGTGAACATAGGGCTGAGGGACCATAGGGCTGAGGGACCATAGGGCTGAGTGAACATAGGGCTGAGGGACCATAGGGCTGAGGGACCATAGGGCTGAGTGAACATAGGGCTGAGGGAACATAGGGCTGAGGGACCATAGGGCTGAGGGACCATAGGGCTGAGGGAACATAGGTTGGGAAACATAGGGCTGAGGGACCATAGGGCTGAGGGACCATAGGGCTGAGGGACCATAGGGCTGAGTGAACATAGGGCTGAGGGACCATAGGGCTGAGGGACCATAGGGCTGAGGGACCATAGGGCTGAGGGAACATAGGGCTGAGTGAACATAGGGCTGAGGGACCATAGGGCTGAGGGACCATAGGGCTGAGTGAACATAGGGCTGAGGGACCATAGGGCTGAGGGACCATAGGGCTGAGGGAACATGGGGCTGAGGGAACATGGGGCTGAGGGAACATAGGGCTGAGGGACCATAGGGCTGAGGGACCATAGGGCTGAGGGAACATGGGGCTGAGGGAACATAGGTTGGGAAACATAGGGCTGAGCCCCTCTTCTCTCCTCCCAACACAGTGGCTTGGCCACAACACTGATATGGACTGTGCTTACTGTAACTGTAAATAACTCAACTGTTTTATCGCGTCTGAAAGATCATGCATGCAAAAGCTCTGAGCGATTGACGCGTGGACATGCAAATCCCCAGCGCCTCTATGTATTGTCCTAGCTAAGACAACAGTTCCAGTAGGTTAAATCTCCTACAGTCTCAATTGGAGTTCATTTTAAATTGACGCACCTGTAGAAGTTAAGTCAATAACCCTTGGCAAATGAAGTGGAAAAGTATGGGCTCCAGGTGTTGATGACGCTAGCCCAAGGAGGGAACTTTAAACTCAGCTGAAAGCTTCTCATTGTTAACTGTTAACAGCGCAGGGCTTCCCCTGAAGCCTTCAACAACACACTTGTTGTTTACATTTGTAAACGCACACACACACACACACACACACACACACACACACACACACACACACACACACACACACACACACACACACACACACACACACACACACACACACACATCTTTCTTCAAATCACGCCCCTGTGTCTGTCTATGGTTGGCCCAGTGCATTGTGGTCTTGTGGTGGTAATGTGTAAATGTACTATTTCCAACTGCAGCTTTATTTTTTTCTCTCTCTCCTCATTTCTGGGCCTAAAATCAGGTTAGTGTTTCATAAGGAGCTTAGCGCAGTGGGCCACAGTGTGCTACTAATGTAATAGTCTCTGGCTTCTCTCTTGCTCTCTCGGTCTCGCTCTCTCTCTCTCTCTCTCTCTCCTTCATTCTCTCTCTCTCTCATTCTCTCTCTCCGCTCTGCCCTCTTGTCTCCCTGTCTGCATATGCTGCCCCCGGCATAGCTTGACCTTCTCTGTCCCTGCCTTTCACTCTGTCCTTATTCTCTCTCTGTCTCTCTCTCTCTTTTACTTGCTCTCTCCTTTCACTCCGTCCTTATTCTCAGTCTCTCCCTCCCTCTATCTGCAGGTGTGGAGGACCGCAGCCTGAGGCTTTAAAGAAGGACAAAGCCTCTGCTGAGAGTGAGAACACAACGCTGTTGGAGAGAGTAGAGGAGAGAAGGAAGAGGAGGAGAGAGGGAGGGATAGCTACAGTGCAGTAAGGGAGTCTGGTAGAACTGGGTAAGTAAACACAGGAATGTTAGTCCCTGGGGAGATTTGGTTTAACAATGTAGCATTCTTTCAAGGATAAGTACTTTTAGATAGAGATGCATTATTAAATGCACTTATATTTGAGAATGGGCTTATGCTGCCCCAGCAAATTGACTTTGGCTTACCGTGTCTAATTGCCAAGATACAGCATGTGTACAGTGTACAGTATGTAGTACATTATGTACATCATGTGTTCAAATACTAGCCTATATTCTTGTGTGGGTGTGTGCACGACTGTGCGTGAGTCTGTGTCTGTGTGCTTGTATGATCAATGCATCTCAGCTAAGTTTTGTGTCGCTGGGTCTGGGACGTTGAAAGTTGGTGATTCGTCTACTGTTGTGGAATTGTGGGGCTGTGAAATCCTAGGGATCTCTATGCAATGTCAATAATCCTGCAGATTATCTTTATTTTCTGGTGCTGCTTTCCTTGGGCTCATTAGACGGCTCTCTGAGGATCTATATGGTTTCTTTTGACCGTATTCCTCAGGAGCCTTGTGGTATAGCGAGTTGTTCCACTTTTGAATCAAACTCCATTTTACACAGTGCATGCAGGCAGCAGCTGTTACATTGGCAGTCTGCGAAAATATTGAATATCAACCTATTCTCTAAAGCATATGAAGTGTTATATTTGGGACATAGCCTCCCCTATAGCCTCTCCTTTGACTATGAAACAGTAGTGTTTTTCAACTCGACCCATAGATCCACTGAGCTCATGAAGACTCCCTGAGTCTCAATGGGGACTCAGCAGCAGTTTGAACTTTGAACTTTCACCATAGCTTCATGCTGTCTGTCTTATCAGCCTCTGGCCATCAACCAGCAGCTCACACTGTGTAGACTTCAGTACTTCACTAGAGAGCCAGGTTATAGGCCCCTAATACCAACAGAGAGGGTGTGTTACCTGGGTCATCACAGAGTGTACTGCACTGACACATGTGTGTCTGTCTGCGTGTGTGTGTGTGTTTACATTTGTACATGTGGTGGGTTTTGTGTGTGTGTGTGTGTGTGTGTGTGTGTGTGTGTGTGTATGTGTGCACCTGTGTGTGTTAACTTAGTAGATTTTTCCATCCCCGTCTATTAGAGTTCCATTAACCATGTGTCCATCTGCTATACGTTATAAACAGTGATTCATCCAGATATGGAGAAGTAGAGTGTGTTCTCTCTCACCCCACCTTCCTGACTAGCTGAAGGTAAAGTCTAAGTGCCAATAAACCTTTGCGCTCAGGTGGAGTGAGAGATAGTGTCCTGTTTAGGTGTGTTTTATCAGACTCATACATGTGCAGCATAGAAGCGTGTTTGCAGAGACCATGGCCAGAGAGTACCGAGTCTGAGAATTCACTCCATGGTAGAAAGGACATTCTGTATGTCACAACATCTCCGCGTCGCTCTTTCTTCTCTGACTGCTGGCTTCTCTGGCTATCTCTGCTTCCATTTGTTGGTCTGTCTGTCTCTCTGTTTCCTTGTTGTCTCTATTGATCCCTGTCTCTCTCTACATATATATTCCTCCTGTAGTTGTTGAAAGGAAAGAGCAATGGAGTCTTTTGCAGGAGATGCGGAGGGCAGCGCTGATGACCTTACAGGAGGTGAGGCACTGGAAAACTTGGATAATGTTCAGAAAGCATGTAAAAGCTCAGTTAGTGTACATGTGTATCTATCTCTGTTATAAACATAAATTAGAGTGGGTTAGACTGAGTATGTGTGTAGGAGTGTGAGTAGAGTGTATCTAACTAGGCACATGTTAGTGTGTGTGAGAGTGTGTCTGTATCTGTTACGTTATCTGTATTGGAGTGGGTGAGTCAGAGTGTGTGTCTGCATGAGTGTAGACAGTGTGTCTGTATCTGTAGCGGTTAAAGCATGGATGAGTATCAATAAGAATGCATTTGTATGCGTGCATCATGACCAAGGCCTGTATCCTCCAGCAAAGAGGAAGTCCAAGCTGAAGACCCTGAAGACACGTCTGTTTGGGAGATCCAAGAAAGAGACCCTACTCAGCCAGTCTGCTGGTGATGTCACTGAGGCGGAGGGGCTGGGCTCAGCTGAGCATCTGTAAGTGTGTGTGTGTGTGTGTGTGTGTGTGTGTGTGTGTGTGTGTGTGTGTGTGTGTGTGTGTGTGTGTGTGTGTGTGTGTGTGTGTGTGTGTGTGTGTGTGTGTGTATATTTACAAATGTATGATTGATTGATTCCATGACATTCATATTCCCTCTGTCCTCTACCAGGTGTTCAGGCGTGTTGGGATCACGGGCGTTGTCACATGACAGTATATTCTTGGCCGACCAGGATCTGTCTAGTCCGGAGCAGCCCAGGGTTCTATCCCAGTTGAACGTCCAAGGCAGGATCAAAGAACTCCAGGTGAGCCTTCTTTCCGTGGTGTACCCTGGATCTAGAAACATACATGTGCATTTAAAGGCCCAACCCCCATTCAAAAGGAATCCCACACCTCATGAACCCTCGTCTTTCTGTGTAAATCAGGAATTGACATCAATGGGTTACCAAGCAGATCTCAAGGTAGGTTTCTATATTATTTCTGATTGGCCAGATGAAGCTCCAGCAGCAGAACATGCGTCTAGGCCCGTCCCCAATGGTCCTGCCAATCAAACGTCCAGAGGACCTGGGGGGCAGCTCAGAGGACGATGGTCTGCCCCACAGCCCTCCCGAAATCTCCATGGGCGACCACAGACACCCCCGGGGGGCATCTTACAAGGTGAGACTTTGTGCACCGCATCCTCAGGTACTGTCTCCATACTCTCTCCAACCTCAACCTCCTCCTCCATAAAACCCTCCATTCCTCCATTTTCTCTCAATGAGTCAGTATGTAACTGCATGTTTGCATTCCAGCAGTGCCAATAGTTGAACTTTGCATTCCTCATCAGCCATTGTGTGTCAACCAAACCCTTCCCCATTCCTCCACAGTTCCCTGCCCCTCCCAGGCACCATAGCTCTCTGAGTTTAGCAGGAACAGGAAGTGAGGAGGAAGAGCAGGTAATAACGATTCCTGTTTGCGGGTCAGTCACTATATCACTTGATATCAACTATGAGTCGATATAAATCCAAATCTTTATTCTGTTTTCTTTGTTCATAGGCCACCTCCCAACCCTTGTCCAATCCCCTCTCTCCCATGCTCAAACCTCCTCTTACCAGCTTCGTGCACCCCACCCCATCTGCCCCCCTCTCTGCCTTCTCCTCTGCCTCTCCTGCCTTGGATTTCAGCACCCCAGCCCAGTTCACCCCCTCCCTGGATAACTCTGCCGCCCGCCACCGTATGTCCATCAAGCCCAGGAACCAGAGGGCCAGTGCCAAGAACAAAAGGCTGACCATGGTGAGTTCTGCCTGGGCATACCAACTACACATGGGGCCCTTGCCTCTGGAACTCACACAGAGGAAGGCTCAGGAAAGATCAAAATACTGGATACACTATTGCTCGATGATCTGTCTGTATGTCTGTCTGTCTCTCTGTATTGCTCGTTCTCTCTCTCTCTCTCTCTCTCTCTCTCGTTCTCTTCAGACTGAATTGAGACCACGCTCAGAGAGTCTTAACAACTTTGACCGGCCCTTGACAGAGGAGGAAGAGGACGGGCCTGCTATTACTGGGGGTAAAACACGTTTACGTTCTCACTCTACCCAGATCCAAAAGTTGGAGCAAGGGGGGTTGACCACCCCCACTGCACCCCCAGAGCTGACACCCCTTAAGTCTGGTCCCACAGAGGCTGAGGGGTGCCCAAAAACCTCCACCTCCACCCCAACCCTCCTCTGCAAGCCCTCTCCACAGGAGCAGCCGCATCCTGGGGTTGCTCTGAGACCAGTGGAAATTGTGCCAGGCAAACAGCCACAGTCCTCCTCTGTGACCACAGTACAGGACCTGAGATACACTCCACAACAGCAGACCCTGAAACTGTCCCTGGGAGACCCCAAGCCCTCAGCCCCATCCCAAACCAAGAGGGACATCCTGAGCAAGAGTGGTGTGAAAGATTCAACCCCCAGCACCGAGGGTAGCACCAAAGAAAACCCAGTCCCGGCCGCCCAGCCCGCAGTTAGCCTGGCCTCAGTGGTGGATCTCAGAACATCCTCTCTGAGGTGGAAGCCAGAGGCTGTGGCTGCTGGTCAGAGTACCACGACGCCGCCTGCTGGGCCGGAGGACGCAGGTCAGGCAGAGCCAAGGCCAGTCTCTGGATCCTTCCGCTTCTCCATCAACTCTGCCAGGGAGCGGGAGAGACCCAGGATGGGAAGTGGTGGTTTCTTGGGAGTGGTGGAGCAGGCTGGTTCTGGGGCGAAGAGAGAGGGGAGGGAGAAGGGGACAGAGGTGAAGTTGATCTCCTCAAACGCCAGCCAGAGGGGGCAGGAGCAGCATGGGGGCAGGCAAGAGGGAGCCAAGCCCAAAGAAGAGGAGTTGACTGCCAGCGATATCGGGGAGAAAGTCTTGGAAGGGGAGGAGGTGGCGGAGGAGAGCAGGGAGGGAGTGGAGGAGGCAGTGGAGGCAAAGGAGGAGGCACAGGAAGAGGAGGAAGAGGGGAAATCGGCATTTGGCGTGAAGCTTCGCTCCACCTATCTCTCTCTGAAGGTCCGGGCGGAATCAGCCACCAGCCAATCAGATCTCAAGATTAACCGTCAAAGTCAGGAGGTGGGTGCTCTCCCTCTTACCCCTTACACCCTTTCCTCAAAACCCACCGGGCTTGAGGGGCTACAGGACACTCCGCCAACCAACTCAATGCCCCAAAAGCTCCATACAAACACCTGGGATGCCCCAACAACACTGTCTTCACCCAGGGGGAGAGCCGGCTCCCTCAGAGAAGCAGGTGAGACTCCCTCTCTGAAAAGGCGGAATATTCAGCCATGTGGGTAAATAATGAACATAATATACAATATTATTATCACGCATTTACTGGATAGGGATGTCAGTGCTGGACTTTGTCCCCAAGCTACACTTCTACAGAATATATCATCTCTATGTTATCAAGGGAGTTAACCAATGAAGGAGATATGCTACACTAGAATAAAAATGGCAGGTTACACCAGAATGATAAAGACTTATTCCTCTGAGGGAACATTGTGCTTGTTGTAACACCATGACAGTACTATGTGTCATCATGTGAATATGTCTAACCCCATGTCTACAGTAACCTCAGCCCAGCCTACCCCCTCACCTCTCACTAAAGAGGCCCAAACCACCCCAGCTATCCCTGAGGTGGTCCAAACCACCCCTGTCCCAGCCATGGAATCCCACACTACCTCCTCAGCCACTCAGGACCCCACGACTGGCCCCCAGGTGCCCCCCAAGGCTACCGTATCCTGGATGAGCATGGCATGGGGGAAGACCAGGGGCCTCCAGCAGCTCTTCACTAGCAGTCTACCCAGAGAGTTCACTGGCATGCAGTCCCCAACTCAACCGCAATGTCAGACCACAACACAACCACAGACGTCATCACTGGCTCAGATCATGACACAAACTCAGAGACAGAATGCAACACAACCACAGACACAGACCACAATGCCACTACAGGCTCAGACCGCAACACAACCACAATCACAGACCCCAATGCAACCCCTGACTGCTAAACTACTGCAGTCACATAATTCAGCACAACCACCACAGACAGCAACACAAACACCCACACAGACCACAAAACAACAGCAGACTGACAAAACACCACAGACACAGAACACAACACAACCACAGACAGTGACTCAACCATCAACACAGATCACAAAACCATCAACACATGTGTCAAACCAAACCAACACTTGGGCAGCACAACCAACCACCGCCCCTCAACCGCTAGCACAATCTACCCTAAGTTCTGTGTCTCGGGTGACCTCACCGTCCAACCTACAAGCAACCCAGCACACCCTGCGCTCCACTCCACAGACCCAAGCCCAAGCCACACTACGATCTGCCCCAATAGTTGCCACTTCCACTCAGCCACTAGCCTTGTCTTCCCTCTCTTCAAGCCCAAGCTCCACACCCAGCCAGCCCCCCTGGATCACACGAGATCACAACCCTACCACTCAGCCCAAACCAGCCTTAGCCCCAACAACAAACCCAGCCCCAGTCCAAGCTACAGTCCCAGCACTAGGGAGAGTTGACAGGACCCTTGTCCTCCAGGGGAAGAGTGAGGAGGCGGCTGTGCCAACAGAGAAGTGGGTGGACCGGGACAGGCCAGGGACTGTGGGAGGGAGGGCAGCCTTTCTGGAGAAACGGGCGGAGTGGACCCCTCCTGCTGGGAGCAAGGTAACCACTTCATTCACACATCATCTGAGAACAGAGGTGTCAATCAAACAGAGTTTAATTTCACTCTCACTCTCCTCCCCCATACAGGTGGAGCTCAGGAGAACGAGGACCCCACCTGAGTCTCAGCCCACAGCTGAATCTGCTGCTCCTTCCAAAACGCCACCCACTCACAGAAACACTAAAGTTGCTAAACTTGATGGGAGGCCAGGTACAGAGATGTTAATTAAATAGGATAGTTTGAAAAAACTACTGAATTATATGTTATAGTTATAACATTTTATAAATGTTGCTATGGTTGTGCATAGTTAAGATCTTATTAATTTCTATTGTCATTACCGTATCTATGTCTTCCTCTCTCAGAATCAAGCCCAACCAAAGTGGCAGGCAGGCATGCAGACAGAGAACACAAATGGCTGAGAAAGAACATGGCAACGCTGTCATCTCCTTCATCATCACCTTCGTCATCTTCCCCCCTGCAGACCATATCTGACAGTGGGGGGCAGCCATCTTGGATGGAACTGGCCAAGAGGAAGTCAATGGCCTGGAATGACAAGACCATGGACTGATAGAATGAGAAAGAAAGAAAGAAAGAAAGAAAGAAAGAAAGAAAGAAAGATGCAGAGAGAGATAAGGGGAGTTCCTTATTTAAATGCACTTATTGTTAGTTGCTATAGGCAAGAGTGTCTGCTAAAATGGCTCAATTGCAAGTTGTGAGAGTGGTAGAGACGGAGCAAGACAGAGGGAGAGAAACAGCAACAACAGTAGTGATGGGAATGTAAATGTAAATGAATGTAGCGTGAGTAAAGGACAAAGTGAGATGTTGAGTTCATTGAAGTGGAATTGAATTGACCTTGGAAGCAAAAGCTATAGGTAAGCTGTAAAATTGGCTTCCCTTGAATGTACAGGCTTGCTTTGTTTGTGACATTTTTTTGTATTCTATGTTTGCGTATGGGATGACTATGATGTAGAATGGTTCACTATCTCTGAATTATTTTCTGTCTCTCTTGGTTTTGATCCAAACATATTTTTGTCCCAAACTCTGGGCTTATGTTAGAGAGGTGGAAAGTATTATTGATATATTGTTAGAATAACATTTTCATTTGATCTCAGAAATAAATCATGTATAAGATATTTATGAAAGTAATAAATGCTTATGTATGTGACTAAATGCCCCAGTGTTGTTCTAACTATTTATCTCTAATTGTTTATGATGAATAATACAAATACAAATGTTTTCTGTCATTTTATTTTTGCTGACCACACTAACAGAGCAGTTAAAGTATTTCATTTCAAAACTATTTGGGGTATATTCAAAGCAAATATACATCTTTAGAAAGCACCACTGAAATATTAATGCACAGAAATATAAAAATTGACAAAACAAATTTAAAGCAGCATGTATGACTCTTGTTCAATGTCTATTGCAAAATACCATAGAGGAGTAGGAAAGTTATAGTTCTGGCCTGAGAAAATTTCTCAATATAGAAAGGAGGGCAACGTTCACCCTATAATTCCTTGGCGTACCAGAGGGTGGCGCTGTGGCAATTTTCGTCTACCAATTGTGTAACTTGTGGCTCCGCCCAATCCTCGCCTTGTGTTATGAAAACACCACAGATACACGTGAGTCAGTAAACACACACATAGACAGAAGGACAAACTCGAGAAGGAAAGTAGATATCCAGCAGTTTCATGAAGTCACATCATCTTTCCCTGGCATTATTTGCCGCGCTGCTGTGCCTTTGTGATAGCTACACTCTCAGAAACTCAGTATCTTGGGCTGTCGCCTCCAACGATGTCGTGGTGGAGGGAGAGCTGGACGCTGTTTCCGAGGAGGAGGTCGCCCCCGCTTTGCTAGTGGACAACAGCGGGCTATGGAAACAGGCATACCCGCCCTCTGTGTTACGAAATGGTGCGGAGAAGCCCAAAGAAACCGTCAAATCGAAAAAGGAGGATGCAGCGCCCGTGTCATCTGCGTCCAGGGTGTTCTCATATCGGATGGAGGAGGTGAAAGCGCCCGCCAGTGCCCCCTCACCTCCCCCACATCAGGAGACTGCGAGAACCGCCAGATACATGGCCCACTACAGCGACTGGGGACATCTCGCCACCATTTCCACTCAAGACAAGGTACAGTAAAGCTTGTAGACTTACTTAAGGTGCCCTCTCCTCAGCATTGCAATTGCTCCATGAAGCACATTAGCACTCAATGTACTATTAAGCCTTGTTTTCAGACCAGAGCCAGGTAGTCTGAAGCCTGTATGTATGTACCTGTATATAACAACTTTATTTTGAATCCTCAGATTAAGGGCCTTCCTTTCGGGAATATTTTCTCGGTCAGTGATGGCCCAATGGACAACAGTACAGGAGTTGTCTACTTCTACGTCACTCTGATGGACAACTCTGTAGCAGACCTGAGAAGCTTCCCATTTGCCTCTCTCACCTTTTCAGAGGCAGAGGGAGACTTCTGCAGGTAGGACTGAGTGTCACCCACCTCCCCACCCAGTGCTAGGTTGAAGTGGCATATTTCAGGTCTTGCTGTGTGTGATGGTTACACATTGTGCTCTGTTCCCACAGGCAGCAGGTGTATGATCCTGAAGACCCACGCTGTGCCAGACTGACCCTGACAGGCAAGATGGTGGAAGTGGGCCCAGAGGAGGTGGAGTTTGCCCAGGAGGCCATGTTCTCTAGGTGTGTGTGCATGTTTATCACTCGCCCTCCCTGAACATGTTCTGTGTGTATTTGGCTGTCCAATTGTCTCTCACCAGTAATGAAGTCAGGGACGACACATAGCCTGCTTGTTTAGTGTGTGTATAATGCTGTATTTTGTCCTCTCCCTCCAGACACCCTGTGATGCGGAAATGGCCAGTGGGACACAACTGGTTCTTTATGAAGCTGGAGCTCAAACAGGTCTGGCTCCAGGATTGGGTTGGAGGGGTGTCACTCATCCCCCTGGAAGACTACTTCAAAGCCACACCCTACTGAGAGGAACTTCATCCACAGTTTATATTAATTTACTGCACAGTGCCAAATATGACACACGTGTACCAATACAAGACAGGGTGTTAGCATCTTCTAGGTGCAACAACAGCTGTCCTCAGACCATATTCATCACCACTCAAACACATAACAGAATGGGAGGATCTAAAAGCTCTAGTTCTGGAATATTTTTGAAGAGAAATGGGGATTTTCAGTTCTAGATCTTCTCTAGGCTGAGTGTGAGTGGTCTAACCATGGTGCATGTAGAGGTAACAACTACATTTAAGATGTCCCCCATATCAACCAGTTTGCACTAACTGCTTAAAGTGCTTCCACCATTCAAGGGAAAGCTTCTACAGAATGTGAATATAAAGACAAGTAGATATAGATTGTTCCTATTTATGTAATGTTGTTGAATGTACAGAATGGTTTATTTGCTTTGAAAATGTTTTTCCAATGCTACCACCAAGCTTTTTCACAATCTTCTGTTCAACAGCTAGAAAATGACAAATCAACAATCCACTTAAAGTAGACTCCTCTGGTGGACAATAGATCTTGACTTGGATATTGAATGTTGTTGAGTGCCGCATACTGTCAAGTCACATTTCTATTTTGTGCTGAGTTAAGAAAACAGCTTTTAAAATGTAAATGTCAATGACATTGTGCATGATCTAAAGCAGAAGTTTAATTAATGATACATTGTTATAGATTGTAAAACTGTACATGCAATGCTGGGAACATAATACAAATGATTTGGTCAAATAATTGAAATGTCCTCCCAATCTTTCACTCGCTGTATTTTTGAAGCATTATGTGTCTTGGTGCTTGTGTTTTCTACCAGTAAAGCTGATAGTGTTCTATTTTTTTTAAATCATTAGGTCGCTTAATTTAGGTATGCTCTGCATAATTATGCAATGCTTAAGATGCATATTTCTCTAGCAGCTGTAGAATAATCGTATGAACGCACTGTGGCGCTCTTTAAACATAAACAAAAATGATAGGCCGCAAAATAAATGCTCGACCCATCAGTCCTAAAGTATTGCTTCATATATTTAGTTATAAAAAAAGGTTTTTGACAAACGGTATATTTTGTAATGTTGATGCTGAAGAGAGGCGTGTGTTTTACTCGCGCATCCCATAAATGCTGCGCAAATTCGCGGTGTGTTGATGCTTGGCAACAACCGGCGACTTGAGTGGGCGGCGCCTCGTGCCTTGGCAGACCGCTGGCGTTGCCTGACAGAATGGTTTGCAGATAAAGGAGTTTTCCCCCCAATCAATGATTATTCGTGACAAAACACGAATTTGGTCAACTTCGAGAATACACATATTTCAGACTGCAACAGTGTACCAGAGGGTAAGTGTAGGAAACGCCGTTTTTAATTGTTATACTGCCATTTAGCTATCTATCACGTAGCTAACGCTAGCTAATCATTTCATGTTCAAGAAGCGTCAATAGTATAACCAGCCAGTAGCCAGCGTCTTATCAGACAGGTACCGTAGCTAGCTATGTATTAGCCTGCCAGCCGCTACTGTAGGTGTAACTAAGTCAGTGTCTTAATGAATCTATTTAACCTTATCTTGGATAAGAGCTCCTTCTAAATCACTCAAATGTAAATACGATACTAGTTAAGGTCTGTGGAGAAGCACAGCCACCACATATTGGTCTGGTTCCTAGAAGACTGGCCTTTAACTCTTACCCTCTAGCTTCTAAATGTGCCAGCTACAGTAACGAGAAAGTTCGTTTTTTTTCTTCAGTGTTTGCTGCTTAACTTTGATAAGTAGAAAAGAACGATATCTAGATTAATGCAATGTTCTCTTCTGCTTACTCTTGCCATCCCCAGAATCATCAGAGTGCAGAAGTTCAAGGAGGCGTACCGTCAACACTAGGGTTCAGGATCTTTAATCTTCCGTTCTCCATCATTTTGTGCAGTGACTGCTACTGAGTGGAGGTGAATAAGCATACCGCCCGACCATGCTCACATCACGGGGAGATTCAGATTGTAGAACACGCAGAAGCCTCGGTGTAGGAAGGGTTGCCTCGTGACTGGCCACCCTCAAGCGAGAGGGAAAGAGATCGACAAGTCACTGCGACAGACGGGGAACGATTAGGAAAGACAAAATCTACCTTTAAAGCCAGCCCAGCGTCACAAACCTCCGTTCCTTTCCCCAATCCTACCCGAGGCGAGTTACTGTATGTACGCACCTCTGCCTGGATTGAAAACCCCGAAGGCAGTGAGTGAGGCACGCCGGCCCCGGGGTCCCCGCGCTTCGTTGAGAGAATCGCTGAAATGAGATGAGGCTCAGAAATGGAACGGTTGCCACTGCTATCATTTTCTTCACGTCGTTTCTCAGCCTGTCTTGGTACACAGCCTGGCAGAATGGCAAAGGTAAGCAAGCGAACGCTGTTGTGTTAACTAGCCACTAGCGGTTACCACTGGATTACTGTAAATTAATAACTGACAGCTGACTAACCTAGCTAGCTAACGTTTTTGACAGCTGTTTGACTGGTAGATGGAAAGCAGGCTGGCAAGCTACCAACACATTTTATAAACGAACTTACTGTAGTGACGGATAGACAGACCGGACAGGCACTTCATACGAGGTTCTTGTTGGCTGTATAATACTTTAGCAGCTTCAAAACTAGGGCTGGGCGATATGGCCAGCATATATCACGGTATAAAAAATGTTTAGATGGTTTGAGGATATTTTATGTTTATGAATAATTATGTATACATTTACAAATAGTGCGTGACCCTAGGGTGTCCACATACTTTTGGTCATGTACAGTATGTGGATACATGCTTGTGGAACATCTCATTCCAAAATCACGAGCATTTAATATGGACTTTGCCCCCCCCCCCCCCCCCCTGCTGCGATAACAGCATCCACTCTTCTGGGAATGTTTTTCGCAAAATTTTTATGTATTAACAAAAAAAATATTTAACCTTTTATTTAACCTGGTAGGCCAATTGAGAACAGGTTCTCATTTACACCTGCGACCTGGCCAAGAGAAAGCAGTGCGACAAAAACAAGAGTTACACATGGAATAAACAAACCTACAGTCAATAACACAATAGAAAAAATCTATGTACAGTGTGTGCAAATGTAGTACGATTAGGAAGGTAAGGCAATAAATAGGCCATAGAGGTGAATAATTACAACTTAGCATTAACACTGGAGTGATAGATGTGCAAGTAGAGATAATGGGGTGTAAAAGAGCATAAGATAACATGGGGATGAGGTAGTTGGGTGTGCTATTTACAGATTGTCTGTGAACAGTGATCGGTAAGCTGCTCGGACAGCTGATGCTTAAAGTTAGAGAGGGAGATATGAGGCTTCAGTGATGATTTTTTTTTGCAATTCTTTCCAGTCATTGGCAGCAGAGAACTGGAAGGAAAGGTGGCCAAAGTAGGTGTTGGCTTTGGGTATGACCAGTGAAATATACCTGCTGGAGCACTTTCTACGGGTGGGTGTTGCTATGGTGACCAGTGAGCTAAGGCGGGGCTTTACCTAGCAAAGACTTGTAGATGATCTAGATCCAGTGGGTTTGGTGACGAATATGTTTAGAGGGCCAGCCAACGAAAGCATACAGGTCGCAGTGGTGTATAGTATATGGGGCTTTGGTGACAAAAAAAGATGGCACTGTGATATACTACATCCAATTTGCTGAGTAGAGTGTTGGAGGCTATTTTGTAAATTACATCACCGAAGTCAAGGATCGGTAGGATGGTCAGTTTTACAAGGGTATGTTTGACAGCATGAGTGAAGGAGGCTTTGTTGTGAAATAGGAAGCCGATTCTAGATTTAATTTAGGATTGGAGATTCTTATTGTGAGTCTGGAAGGAGAGTTTACAGTCGAACCAGACACCTAGGTATTTGTAGTTATCCACATATTCTAAGTCCGAACCGTCCAGGGTAGCGATGCTTGTCGGTCAGGGAGATGCGGGCCGCAATCTGTTGAAGAACATGCATCTAGTTTTACTAGCGTTTAAAAGCAGTTGGAGGCAACGGAAGGAGTATTCTATGGCATTGAAGCTTGTTTGGAGGTTTGTTAAGTGTCCAAAGAAGGGCCAGATGTATACAGAATGGTGTTGTCTGCGTAGAGGTGGATCAGAATCGCATCGCCAGCAGCAAGAGCGACGACATAGATAGATATATCTATCTATATCACACACAAAAGAGATGTTGGAACATTGATGCAGGGACTTGCATCCATTCATCTACAAGGGCATTAGTGAGGTTGGACAACGATGTTGGGCGATCAGGAAAGCTTGTGTGGCCTACTGCTAAGCCATTGCTGCTTTAGATGTTGCCACTTTACAATAACAGTTCCTACAGTTGGCAGAGTAGAAATTTGATAAACAGACTTATTGGAAAGGTGGCATCCTATGACTGCGCCAAGTCATTGTGCTCTTCAGTAAGGCCTTTCTACTGCCAGTGTTTGTGTATGGAGATTGCATGGCTGTGTGCTCGATATATATTTTTCAACTTTATTTGTGTATATATATATATCACACACACACAGTGGGGCAAAAAAGTATTTAGTCAGCCACCAATTGTGCAAGTTCTCCCGCTTAAAAATATGAGAGGCCTGTAATGTTCATAGGTACACTTAAACTATGACAGACAAAATGAGAGAAAAAAATCCAGAAAATCACATTGTAGGATTTTTAATGAATTTATTTGCAAATTATGGTGGAAAATAAGGATTTGGTCAATAACAAAAGTTTCTCAATACTTTGTTATATACCCTTTGTTGGAAATGACAGAGGTGAAGACTTTTGACAACGTTTTCACACACTGTTGCTGGTATTTTGGCCCATTCCTCCATGCAGATCTCCTCCTAGAGCAATGATGTTTTGGGGCTGTTGCTGGGCAACACGGACTTTCAACTCCCTCCAAAGATTTTCTATGGGGTTGAGATCTGGAGACTGGCTAGGCCACACCATGACCTTGAAATGCTTCTTACTAAGCCACTCCTTCGTTGCCCCGGCGGTGTGTTTGGGATCATTGTCATGCTGAAAGACCCAGCCACGTTTCATCTTCAATGCTCTTGCTGATGGAAGGGGGTTTTCACTAAAAATCTCACGATACATGGCCCCATTCTTTCCTTTACACGGATCAGTCGTCCTGGTCCCTTTGCAGAAAAACAGCCCCAAAGCATGATGTTTCCACCCCCATGCTTCACAGTAGGTATGGTGTTCTTTGGATGCAACTCAGCATTATTTTTCCTCCAAATACAACGAGTTGAGTTCTTACCAAAAAGTTATATTTTGGTTTCATCTGACCATATGACATTCTCCCAATCTTCTTCTGGATCATCCAAATGCTCTCTAGCAAACTTCAGACTGGCCTGGGCATGTACTGGCTTAAGCAGGGGGACACTTCTGGCACTGCAGGATTTGAGTCCCTGGCGGCGTAGTGTGTTACTGATGGTAGGCTTTGTTACTTTGGTCCCAGCTCTCTGCAGGTCATTCACTAGGTCACCCCGTGTGGTTCTGGGATTTTTGCTCACCGTTCTTGTGATCATTTTGACCCCACGGGGTGAGATCTTGCGTGGAGCCGCAGATCAAGGGAGATTATCAGTGGTCTTGTAAGTCTTCCATTTCCTAATAATTGCTCCCACAGTTGATTTCTTCAAGCCAAGCTGCTTACCTATTGCAGATTCAGTCTTCCCAGCCTGGTGCAGGTCTACAATTTTGTTTCTGGTGTCCTTTGACGGCTCTTTGGTCTTGGCCATAGTGAAGTTTGGAGTGTGACAGTTTGAGGTTGTGGACAGGTGTCTTTTTATATTGATAACAAGTTCAAACAGGTGCCATTAATACAGGTAACGAGTGGAGGACAGAGCCTCTTAAAGAAGTTGTTACAGGTCTGTGAGAGCCAGAAATCTTGCTTGTTTGTAGGTGACCAAATACTTATTTTCCACCACAATTTGCAAATAAATTCATTAAAAATCCTTCAATATGATTTTCTGGGAAAACAATTCTCATTTTGTCTGTCATAGTTGAAGTGTACCTATGATGCAAATTACAGGCCTCATCTTTTTAAGTGGGAGAACTTGCACAATTGGTGGCTGACTAAATACTTTTTTGCCCCACTGTGTATATACACTGCTCAAAAAAATAAAGGGAACACTAAAATAACACCACCTAGATCTGAATGAATGAAATATTCTTATTAAATACTTTTTTCTTTACATAGTTTAATGTGCTGACAACAAAATCACACAAATTATCAATGGAAATCAAATTCATCAACCCATGGCGGTCTGGATTTGGAGTCACCCTCAAAATTAAAGTGGAAAACCACACTACAGGCTGATCCAACTTTGATGTAATGTCCTTAAAACAAGTCCAAATGAGGCTCTGTAGTGTGTATGACCTCCCTACAATGCCTGGGCATGCTCCTGATGTGGTGGCGGATGGTCTCCTGAGGGATCTCCTCCCAGACCTGGACTAAAGCATCCGCCAACTCCTGGACAGTCTGTGGTGCAACAGTCTGTTGGTGGATGGAGCGAGACATGATGTCCCAGATGTGCTCAATTGGATTTAGGTCTGGGGAACGGGTGGGCCAGTCCATAGCATCCATGCCTTCCTCTTGCAGGAACTGCTGACACACTCCAGCCACATGAGGTCTAGCATTGTCTTGCAGTATGAGGAACCCAGGGCCAACCACACCAGCAAATGGTCTGACAAGGGGTCTTAGGATCTCATCTCGGTACCTAATGGCAGTCAGGCTACCTCTGGCGAGCACATGGATTGCTGTGCGGCCCCTCCAAAGAAATGCCACCCCACACCATGACTGACCCACCGCCAAACCGGTCATGCTGGAGGATGTTGCAGGCAGCCGAACGTTCTCCACGGCGTCTCCAGACTGTCACATCTGTCACATGCTCAGTGTGAACCTGCTTTCATCTGTGAAGAGCACAGGGCGCCAGTGGCGAATTTGCCAATCTTGGTGTTCTCTGGCAAATGCCAAACGTCCTGCACGGTGTTGGGCTATAAGCACAACCCCCACCTGTGGATGTCGGGCCCTCATACCACCCTCATGGAGTCTGTTTCTGACCGTTTGAGCAGACACATGCAAATTTGTTGCCTGCTGGAGGTCATTTTGCAGGGCTCTGGCAGTGCTCCTCGTTGCACAAAGACTGGGGTAGCGGTCCTGCTGCTGGGTTGTTGCCCTCCTACAGCCTCCTCCACGTCTGCTGATTTACTGGCCTGTCTCCTGGTAGCGCCTGCATGCTCTGGACACTACGCTGACAGACACAGCAAATCTTCTTGCCATATCTCGCATTGATGTCCCATCCTGGATGAGCTGCACTACCTGAGCCACTTGTGTGGGTTGTAGACTCATTTTCATGCTACCACTAGAGTGAAAGCACCGGCAGCATTCAAAAGTGACCAAAACATCAGCCAGGAAGCATAGGAACTGAGAAGTGGTCTGTGGTCACCACCTGCAGAACCACTCCTTTATTGGGGGTGTCTTGCTAATTGCCCATAATTTCCACCTGTTGTCTATTCCATTTGCACAACAGCATGTGAAATTTATTGTCAATCAGTGTTGCTTCTTAAGTGGACAGTTTGATTTCACAGAAGTTACATTGTTGTTTAAGTGTTCCCTTTTATTTTTTGAGCAGTGTATTTGTAATAATGACAATTACAACAATACTGAATGAACAATGAACACTTTATTTTAACTTAATATAATACATCAGTAAAATCAATTTGGTTTAAATAATGCAAAAACGGTGTTGGAGAAAGTTAAAGTGCAATATTTGCCATGTAAAAAAGCTAACATTTAAGTTCCTTGCTCAGAACATGAGAGCATATTAGTTCGCAACGACTCAGGCGGCCCAAATTGTTGCGTTCATTGCATGCAGAGCCAGGGTATATGCAAGAGAAATTACACAATTTCCCTAGTGTAATATTGCCTGCTAACATGAATTTCTTAACTAAATATGCTGGTTTAAAAAATATTTACTTCTGTGGGTTGATTTTAAGAAAGGCATTGATATTCATGGTTAGGTACATTCGTGCAACGATTGTTTTTTTTCACAAATGCGCTTTTGTTAAATCATCCCCCGTTTGGCGAAGTTGGTTGTCTTTGTTAGGAAGAAATGTTCATCACAGAGTTCGCAACGAGCCAGGCGGCCCAAACTGCTGCATATACCCTGACTCTGTTGCACAGAACGCAAGAGAAGTGACACAATTTCCCTAGTTAAAGGAAATTAATGTTAGCAGGAAATATTAACTAAAGATTCAGGTTTTAAAATATATACTTGTGTATTGATTTTAAGAAAGGTGTCGTTTATGGTTAGGTACACATTGGTGCACTGACTTTTTTTTGTGTGTGAATGCGCTTGTTTAATCACCCGTTTGTCGAAGTAGGCTGGGATTCGATGATAAATTAACAGGCACCGCATCGATTATATAAACTCGTAATATCAACCATGTGTAGTTAACTAGTGATTATGTGAAGATTTATATATATATATATATCTATCTATCTATCTTTTATATATATATATTTTTTTTTTTACAAGGTAAGTTTAATGCTAGCTAGAAACTTACCTTGGCTCCTTGCTGCACTCTTGTAACAGGTAGTCAGCCTGCCACGCAGTCTCCTCGTGGAGTGCAATGTAATCGGCCATAATCGGTGTCCAAAAATGCTGATTACTGATTTTTTTTTTTTAACATTTTTTTATTATTATTATTATTATTATTATTATTATTATTGTTTTTTTTAATGAACTTGAAATCGGCCCTAATTAATCTGTTGACCTCTAATAGTGGGTGTTTTACATTACAATGAGTTAATAATGTCAGGGTAGTGTTATTGTGTCAGGGTAAAAACCAAAGTGTTCTCTAGGGGACTCTAATCTTTGGCTACATTTACTGTTTTTGTTCTTTGCTACTTCATGTAGCTAACATATATGCTTCCCCTATTCTGTTGCATAAACAACATGCTGATTTCGGTCTACAACATCACTGGTTTTATCAGGCTTTATAGCTAGTTACGTTTTTCACTGACTCAGTAAATTTTATTAGCTACTTAGCTAGCCAGCTAACTAGCGATTTAGCTTTGGCGTCTAACAAGATTTAGGCCCAATATGCTAAGAGAAGACAAACTAGCCATTTTTTTTTTTGCAGATGTAAGAAACAAACTAGTGTAATTTATAGAAAGCTAGTGGATTTATATTAAGTAAAACGGGCATCATTGTCATCAACGTTATTTGTGCTGCATTGACCATATCGACTGAACACAAGTGTCTCATGGTCAAGCAACAGCGGTCCTTGAGTGACGGGACGAGGCTACGTCTGTGTGGAAAGCGGCATGGAGAGAGCGAGAGAGGGGTGACTAACGTAGCGGAGTGAACAATAAAAATGGACATTACACACGGTATATCACATTTAACAAATCGGACATTAAAATACCATTTTAACGAAGGTAAAGTAAAACCCGAAACCGGTCCGTGCATCAATACCGGTATATTGTAAAATACGGTATACCACCCAGCCCTATTCAAACTGGATATGTAACAGGTTCCTCTTTGTGCTATAGATAGTATCGGGATGGTTGCCATCACAGGGGGACATGGCTATCCATAAAAATGATCGCATCTGGCTGGCTGTGTGAGAATAGCAGGTTATTCAAGCCAGATGCAGCAAAGTAATGAAAATCCACAGCCATTGAGTTTTGCATGCCGAGGACAAGATCAATGCTCATGTATTTTGACATCATCATTCAGCAGTCAATTATTTCCTGGTTTGACTCGTCTATTTATTGATTTAGAAGCAATTTTACATGCTCCGCCATGACTACTTGATGCTCATTAAAAGTCCTAGTATGTTAAGATGCCAGCTATGTCTTCTGTTTCCCCCTCCTTTCTATTTTGCTTCACTCTCTTTTCGCAAATAACGAAAGCAATGTGATTCATAGGTGTGTTCCTTCCAACGAAATGCTTCTGTGGTTACTCTTCACAAAACTGTTACAGAAGCACACGCACGCCAAGGCCTCAGTGATTTAGGTTTTTTATAAGCTCAATGGTATCATAGCTACACAGCTCTCGAGGGAATCAAGTGCCTTTACTGCCTTAGCTAGGTCAGGCCAGCAGTGTTTCATCGCTTGGATCAAAATGAAGGACAAATTGGGTGTGTAGTATACCGATGTAGGCTAGTACATAAGAATCCTTAGTATAAGTTAGGATTGTACATCATAAAGCATCACTCCTCTTTTCATGCTTCTGTTGGTACCACCCTAACTGTTTGTGTTAAGCTTGTATGGAGAGGGCAGGCTTTTCCAAATCACAGGTATGAAAGGTGTGGCTCATTGTGAAACCAAATACTGTTCGTTTTGGAAATGGGTTGTTCCATTTGATTTCAATCACCTTTTGACTGTTCCCCTTTTTAGATTTGAACAATTTTAAAGCTTTCAAACAGTTAAACTATTTGATAATTTATTGAAGATTAGAAATTTTCACACCACATGACCGAAAGTATGTGGACACCTGCTCGTCAACCATCTCATTCCAAAATCATGGGCATTATTTTGGAGTACCCCCCCCCCCCCCCCTTTGCAATAACAGCCTCCACTGTTCCAGGATGGCTTTTCACTAGATGTTGAAACATTGCTTTGGGGACTTGCTTCCTTAAAGCCACAAGCATTAGTGAGGTCGGGCACTGATGTTGGGTGATTAGGCCTGGCTCGCAGTCAGGGTTCCAATTCATCCCAAAGGTGTTCGATGGGGTTGAGTTCAGGGCTCTGTGCAGGCCAGTCAAGTTCTTCCACACCCTGATCTCAACAAAACATTACTATTTCTTTTATGGACCTCGCTTTGCGCATGGAGGCATTGTCATACTGAAACAGGGAAGGGCCTTCCCCAAACTGTTGCCACAAAGTTGGAAGCACAGAATCACCTATAATGTCATTTATATGCTGTAATTGGAAATAAGGGGCCAAACCATGAAAAAAATCCCCAGACCATTATTACTTGTCCACCAGACTTTACAGTTGGCACTAAGCATTGGGGCAGATAGCTTCTTCCTTGCATCTGATAAACCCAGATTTGTCCGTTGGCCTGCCAGATGGTGAAGCGTGATTCATCGCTCCAGAGTGTTTCCACTGCTCCAGAGTGCAATGACGGCAAGCTTCACACCACTCCAGCCGACGCTTGGCATTACGCATGGTGATCTTAGGCTTGTGTGCTGCTGCTCAGTCATGGAACCCCATTTCGGCTGAACAGTTCTTGTGCTGACGTTGCTTCCAGAGGCACTTTCCAGAGAAAAGAAAATTTAGCTTTTTTTTTTTTTAAAGCAAATATTCCTGCAATTCTACACATTTTGCATGGGGCAGAGATTTTTTGTTGTTGCTGTTTAAAGCCAATTTCCTGCAATTCTATGCCTTCCATGTCGTGTGTTTATGATACCAGGTGTCGAAGCCTGAAACATGTACAAAAAATATATATTACACACACACGGTACCAGTCAAAAGTTTGGACACCTACTCAAACTATGAAATAACACACAATCATTTAGTAACCAAAAAAGTGCTAAACAAATCAAAATAGTTACCCTTTGTCTTGACAGCTTTGCACACTCTTTGCATTCTCTCAACCAGCTTCACCTGGAATGCTTTTCCAACAGTCTTAAAGGAGTTTCCACGTTTTGTGGGGTTACTACATGATTCCATATGTGTTTAGATATCTTCACTATTATAGTGTGTGTGTGGATAAATATTTTTTTTTTCTGGGACCTGCGCTCTGTATTGATCCCATTCTGGGTACAGATCTGGTCCATGGTCCTTCAGTTGACTATGGAGAATCTAAAGTGTTTGTCTGCCATCAGTTGACACTGCATACTCTTGAATACAGTGTGGGTGTCTTTTCAATCATAGAATTAGACCACTGTAATTTTGCTGGTACCAGGGTTGGGCGATATCCAGATTTTCATATGGTAATACCGTCCCTCTTTCAACCCCTGATTTACAGTATTACTGGCTTAGCACATAAGGTGGTGCCAAAACATGCAAAAAAACACCTTTTGGGCTTCTATTACCAGAATGCTAACAAAATAACCACACGTAATAGCCTCCATGGAAATTTGCTAACGATTGCAAACTGTTTTATTTTTAGCAAAGAAAGGCAGTACATCTCATAAAGTTGTGCGTGTAGACACTACTGTTCAAACATTTGAAGTCACTTAGAAATGTCCTTGTTTTTGAATGGAAAGCACTTTTTTTGTCTTATTTTAAAATAACTTCAAATTGATCAAATGCAGTGTGGACAATGTTGTAAATGACTATTGTAGCTGGAAATGGCAGATTTAAAAAATAAAATGGAAAATCTTCATAGGTGTGCAGAGGCCCATTTTCAGCAACCATCACTCCTGTGATCCAATGGCACGTTGTGTTAGCTAATCCAAGTTCATAATTTTAACAGACTAATTGATCATTAGAAAACCCTTTTGCAATTATGCTAGCACAGCTGAAAACTTTTGCCTTTTCCCCAAACAAGAATAGACTGCAGAGTTTCAGAAGAAAGTTCTTCGTTTCTCTCCATTTTGAGCCAGTAATCAAACCCACAAATGCTGATTCTCCAGATACTCAACCAGTCTAAAGGCCAGTTTTATTGCTGCTTTAATCAGAACAGTTTTCAGCTGTGCTAACATAATTGCAAAAGGGTTTTCTATTGATTAATTAGCTAATTCTAGTTTTATCATTTGAAAAGGATAACACAACATGCCATTGGAACACAGGAGTGATGGTTGCTGATAATGGGCCTCTGGACGCCTATGTAGATATTCCATTAAAAATCTGCCGTTTCCAGCTACGATAGTCATTTACAACATTGACAATGTCTACTCTGTATTTCTGATCAATTGTATATTTTAATGGGGGGAAAAAAACAGCTTTTCAAAAACAAGGACATTTCTAAGTGTCCCCAAACTATTAAAAGGTAGTGTGTATATAGGTAGGAGCTACCAAATTTTCATTTTTGGTGAGTTTGAACATCTATAACGTGACCCCTGTCAATAAACAGTTGGACTCCGCTATTCCTGCTTTCTCCAGTTGGGCTCTTTACATACACGTGACTGGCTCATCAGTTCTGGGGAACTACGGTAAGCTTCATAATGTGACCGGTGAATTGAAGAACAGTCTGCTTTATCTTAACATATTGCACCAGTTGACTGCAGGGATTTACTTAGAAAGGAGCTGCACAATATAATAGTTATGACGGTATTGGCTAAACCATTCGATGGCTATTTCCAAATACCCCGGTATACCGCCGAAGCCCAGCTGATATGTCACTGAAATTTTCAATTGAATTGAAATTAACTTCCAATTATTACCACCATGATGGCTGCTGGTTTACCCACTGTCAGATTTCTATTTAAGTAGGAATATCTATAATTTTATATTTCAATAGGTTTCAAATTCTGTCAATCCTCTAATTTTAAAACATATATTCACATTCAATTCAACATTGTGTGGACTCAACCATCTTTGATACCATTTGAAAGTTTACAATTATCCAAAAGGAGACACCCAGCCTGTATTCAAGAGTATGCGGTGTCTCAACCAATGGCGGGCATAACACAAACACATCAAATAGGGTCTAAGCTACAATATATTTGAAAATGTAAAAAAAACTTGCGTTTACGTGGCAGGGTGGGGGAATGCAAACAGCAGGTCTGGAACAAGGTAGCACGTCCGGTGAACAGGTCAGGGTTCTATAGCCGCAGGCAGAACAGCAGAATCTGGATTAGCAGCATGACCAGGTGGACTGGGACATACACAAGTTATCAGGCCAGATAGTCCTGGGGCATGGTCTTAAGGCTCAGATTGCCCGGGAGAGAGAGATGGGAAAATTAGAGGTCGCCTACCTAAGATCACACAGGACACCAGATAAGACCGGTGAATTACACCAACTAGGACAGGCTGATCCTAGTCCCACGGCACATGGGCAATTGCAGCATAGATACTGGAGACTGAGACTGGTGGGTTCGGGTAACACTATGTTCCTGTCCAAAGTAACTTTGGACAGGGCCAACCAATCAGGATATAGCCCTACCCACTTTTCCAAAGCACAGCCCCCACACTACTAAAGGGATATCAAGACTACGAACTTACTACCCAGAGACGAGGCCAAGTATAGTACATGAATATATCCACCACTGTACAAGCCTGAGGGGGTATAAAACTGGACAGACAGGAAGATAACATCAGTGACTCAACACACTCAAGTCATGTATAGTGGGTGGGGGGGGAGCCTGCTACAACATGGGAGAGTGTGAGCAAGCCCATGACTAAGCCCCTGTAATGGATCAGAGGCTGAGAATCCCAGTGGGGAGAGGGGAGCCTGTTGTTGTAACCGTTGTCATGGTAACCTGACAGCTGCATGTTCTAAATTCCTCAATTTTAAAGGGTAGGGAGCATGTTTTTATTCCAAGTAACAACAGTGTGGTCAAAAAGACTTAGGTAACCAGATCGTTACTGAAACTACAAACACTTATGGTTTTAAACATATTTATTCATTCATTTCCAGGTATCTTCGGAACTATCCACTATTTCTACTTTATGCTACTGCGTTTGTATGCTATCTCAAGCTGTCTAAGCCACACCTCATGCTCCTCAGACTTTGCCTATGTTATCTAGTGTGAACCCTGGGATGCTCTGTGGCCTTCTTGCTGTGGGCTCAAAATAAAATAAAATAAAATAATTATGCTCGAATTGTGTAATGGTGGTCCCTCATTTGCTCCTTTTTGTTTTGTCAATTTTTCGGCTTGTTCTCTGAAGTGGGCTTGGAGTTTTGTAACTTTTCCCACCTTGACTTCCACCTATAATGACAAAGCGAAAACTTAATTTTTTTAGCTAGTGTGTGTGTGTGTGTGTGCAAATAAATTTTTGAATAAAATGTAAGTATTCAGACCCTTTGCTATGAGACTTGAAATTGAGCTCAGGTGCATCCTGTTTCCATTGATCATCCTTGATGTTTCTACAACTTAATTGGAATCCACCTGTGGTAAATGTATTGATTGGACATGATTTCGAAAGGTACATCTGTCTATATAAGGTCCCACAGTTGACAGTGCATGTTCGAGCAAAAACCAAGCCGAGCTATGGAATTGTCCGTAGAGCTCAGAGACAGAATTGTGTCAAGGTACAGATCTGGGGAAGGGTACCAAAAAAGATCTGCAGCATTGAAGGTCCCCAAGAATACAGTGGCCTCCATAAATCTTAAATGGATTAAGTTTGGAACCACCAAGACTCTTCCTAGAGCTGGCCGCCCGACCAAACTGAGAAATTGGGGGATAAGTGCCTTGGTCAAGGAGGTGATCAAGAACCAGATGGTCACACTGACAGAGCTCCAGAGTTCCTCTGTGGAGATGGGAGGAACTTCCAGAACAATCCTCTTTGCAGATTGGCCGAACTAAAGCCACTCCTCAAAAGGCACACGACAGCCCACTTGGAGTTTGCCGAAAGGCACCTAAAGGACTCTGACAATGAGAAACAAGATTCTCGGGTCCGATTAAACCAAGATTGAATTCTTTGTCCTGAATGCCAAGCGTCACGTCTACCGGAAACCTGGCACCAGCTCTACGGTGAAGCATGGTGGTGGCAGCATCATGCTGTGGGGATGTTTTTCAGGGATTGGGAGACTAGTCAAGATCGAGGGAAAGATGAACAGAGCAAAGTATAGAGATCCTTGACGAAAACCTGCTCAGAACCTCGGACTGGGAAGGTGAACCTTCACCCCAACAGGACAACAACCCTAAGCAGACAACCAAGACGACACAGGAGTGGCTTCGGGACAAGTCCCTGAATGTTCTTGAGTGAATCAGCCAGAGCCCGGACTTGAACCCGATTGAACATCGTTGGAGAGACCTGAAAATAGCTGTGCAGCAACGCTCCCCATCCAACCTGACAGAGCTTGAGGATCTGCAGAGAAGAATGGGACAAACTCTCCAAAAATCTGTTTCATACCCAAGACGACTCAGGCTGAAATCACTGCTAAAGGTGTTTCAACAAAATAGTAAAGAGTCTGGAATACGTAAATGTGGTTATTTTAAAATAAAACAAATATTTGTAATACATTTGATAGACAACTGTTTTTGCTTTGTATTTATGGGGTATTGTGTGTGTGAGGTTGAGGGGGGGGGGAATATTTTAATACATTTTAGAATAAGGCCGTAACCTAGCAAAGTGGAAAAAGTCAAGTGATCTGAACACTTCCCGACGGCACTGTAGCTATTGGATTTTCCATTACTTTTCCCCGATTTTGGTTTAATTTGAAGTTATTTCTGTTACATTTTCGGGAATAGGCTGGCTTGTCGGGTACTCCATTTTATTACACCACCCCATTTTCCCACATGAATTCGGCGTTCTGATCAGGAACAAAAACAATTGAAAAGTGAGGTGTGACTTTGCATTGGGACTTGATGCGTATGCTAATCCATATGTTACGTTAATGCCTACCATTTTAAATTCAGACCTTCTGCTTTAATTTCTTCATTCACAACAGGAAGTTAGCAGCTTGCCATAGCCTACTTGTAAATTATGTTTTTTCCTTTTACTGTGAATAAAACGTTTGCTTCTCAAAATGTTGTCATATGTTCTGGTAATTATGAGCTGACAAGACAAATCCATTATTTGTTTATACAGGTCCTAAGAAACATTTTAAGACTAATCAAATGTATATCAAGAAAAAAATATGAAATAGCATTGTGCTACACTGCATTCCCCCAGGCTAAATGCCAAAGCATTTTTGTGACGATGGACAAGAACTCAAGAACAGAACTACATACATTTTAAATAGCGAGAATAAATGTAGCTCATTTCTGTGAAGCTTTGTGATTGCCGAGGACAAGTTTGATGTCAGACAACAATAGAATGTAAATTAATTAAAGACATTAAGGTGAAAGGCAACGTTTATACTGAGGGGTTGGCAGGACTTCTAGATGCATTACCACAATCATGACGAGGTCGGTTGGCAGGACTTCTAAATACATTACCACAATCATGACTAGGTCGGTTGGCAGGACTTCTAAATACATTACCACAATCATGACTAGGTCGGTTGGCAGGACTTCTAAATACATTACCACAATCATGACTAGGTCGGTTGGCAGGACTTCTAAATACATTACCACAATCATGACTAGGTCGGTTGGTGGGACTTCTAAATACATTACCACAATCATGACTAGGTCGGTTGGCAGGACTTCTAAATACATTACCACAATCATGGTTGGTTGCTGGACTTCTAAATACATTACCACAATCATGTCGAGGTCGGTTGGCAGGACTTCTAAATACATTACCACAATCATGACTAGGTCGGTTGCTGGGACTTCTAAATACGTTACCACAATCATGACTAGGTCGGTTGGCAGGACTTCTAAATGCATTACCACAATCATGACTAGGACGGTTGCTGCGACTTCTAAATACATTACCACTATCATGACTAGGTTGGTTAGCAGGACTTCTAAATACATTACCACAATCATGACGAGGTCGGTTGGCAGGACTTCTAAATACATCACCACTATCATGACTAGGTTGGTTAGCAGGACTTCTAAATACATTACCACAATCATGTCGAGGTCGGTTGGCAGGACTTCTAAATACATTACCACTATCATGACTAGGTCGGTTGCTGGGACTTCTAAATACATTACCACAATCATGACTAGGTCGGTTGCTGGGACTTCTAAATACATTACCACAATCATGACTAGGTCGGTTGGCAGGACTTCTAAATGCATTACCACAATCATGACTAGGACGGTTGCTGCGACTTCTAAATGCATTACCACTATCATGACTAGGAAGGTTGCTGGGACTTCTAAATGCATTACCACTATCATGACTAGGACGGTTGGCAGAAATGAAAGTACAAGGCTTTGTTGCCGGCATTACCGTTAAAATATTAGGAAAAGGCAGGAAAGTTGGCGGCATGGTAAAATGCCATGGTATTAAAGTTATAATTAACTTTCTTACCATTTCTACCATAGGCAAATAGGTCTAAAAGGTTTTGTTTTTAAATCAAAAGGTGTGCCAAAAAGTGGAACGGTCCTAATGTCAACGTGCTGTGCTCACATTATGAGAATATACAACCCACACATGATGTGCTGTAGCTTATTTTATGACGCGTCACTAAATATAGACATTTTCTAATAGCAGGAAATTAATTTCACATGGTCTGTCTGACTTATCGTGATCACAGTGAGTTGGTGTCAGTGAGGTATTACGAATTGTTTAGGTGTTTTGTTGGTATGATACATAGAAGTAGAATGAGACTTGTCTGTGGTATGCTAGTGTATTTCCTTGTTCTGGAATGTTTTCAGTCCTACAAGAGAAAGTCTCTACCAGGCATTGATTCAGTGGGTTAAGAGCAGAGAACGGGCAAACGTTGATTTTCATGTAAAATGTCATCTTTGAGGAAGAGGTTTGTGAATTGACTGTTGACTAGAGGTCGACCAATTTTAATTGTAATGGCCGATTTTAATTAGGGCCGATTTTCATAACAATCGGTATTTTTGGACACCGATTGGCATTTTTTTTTAGACATTTTTCATATATTTTTACACCTTTTTAACTAGGCAAGTCAGTTAAGAACACATTCTTATTTTCAATGACCACCCACTGTTCGTAGGCAAACTGCCTTGTTCAGGGGCAGAACGACAGATTTTTACCTTGTCAGCTCGGGGATTTGTTTTTGCAACCTTCCGCTTACAAGTCCAACACTCTAACCACCTGCCTTACATTGCACTCCACGAGGAGCCTGCATGGCAGGCTTGACTACCTGTTACACGAGGGTAGCAAGAAGGTAAGTTGCTAGCTAGCATTAACTTATCTTATAAAAAACAATCAATCTTAACATAATCACTAGTTAACTACACATGGTTGATATTACTAGTTTATCTAGCGTGTCCTGCGTTGCATCTAATCGATGTAGTGCCTGTTAATTTCTCATCGAATCACAGCCTACTTGGACAAATTGTTATTTAACAAGCGCATTTGCGAAAAAAGCACTGTTGTTGCACCAATGTGTACCTAACCATAAACATAAATGCCTTTCTTTAAAATCAATACACAAGTATATATTTTTTAACCTGCATATTTAGTTAATATTGCCTGCTAGCATGAATTTATTTTAACTAGGGAAATTGTCACTTCTCTTGCGTTCCATGCAAGCAGTCAGGGTATATGGAGCAGTTTGGGCCGTCTGGCTCATTGCGAACTGTGAGTCCATTTATTCCTAACAAAAGCCCTAATTAATTTGCCAGAATTGTACATAATTATGACATAACATTGAAGGTTGTGCAATGTAACATCAATATTTAGACTTAGGGATGCCACCCGTTAGATAAAATACGGAATGGTTCTGTATTTCACTGAAAGAATAAATGTTTTGTTTTCAAAATGATAGTTTCCGGATTTGACCATATTAATGACCCAAGGCTTGTATTTCTGTGTGTTTTATTATATTGTAATTAAGTCTGATTTGATAGAGCAGTCTGACTGAGCGGTGGTAGGCAGCAGCAGGCTCGTAAGCATTCATTCAAACAGCACTTTCGTGCGTTTTGCCAGCAGCTCTTCGCAGTTCTTCAAGTATTGCACTGTTTGACTTCAAGCCTATCAACTCCCGTGATTAGGCTGGTGTAACCGATGTGAAATGGTTAGCTAGTTAGCGGGGTGTGCGCTAATAGCGTTTCAAACGTCACTCGCTCTGAGACTTGGAGTAGTTGTTCCCCTTGCTCTGCATGGGTAACGCTGCTTCGAGGGTGGCTGTTGTCATTGTGTTTCTGGTTCGAGCCCAGGTAGGAGTGAGGAGAGGGACGGAAGCTATACTGTTACTGGCTATACTAAAGTACCTATAAGAACATCCAATAGTCAAAGGTATATGAAATACAAATGGTATAAAGAAAAATAGTCTTATAATTCCTATAATAACTACAACCTAAAACCTCTTACCTTGGAATATGGAAGACTCATGTTAAAAGGAACCACCAGTTTTCATATGTTCTCATGTTCTGAGCAAGGAACTTAAAACGTTAGCTTTTTTACATGGCACATATTGCACTTTTTTCTTCAACACTTTGTTTTTGCATTATTTAAACCAAATTGAACATGTTTCATTATTATTTGAGGCTAAATTGATTTTATTGGTGTATTATATTAAGTTAAAATAAGTGTTCATTCAGAATTGTTGTAATTGTCATTATTACAAATTTTAAAAATGGCCGAATTAAAAAATCAAATCTATCGGCTTTTTTTGGTCCTCCAATAATCCGTCTCGGTGTTAGTCATAATCGGTCGACTTCTACTGTTGACACAAGCACTGGGGTTCAGACCCTCCCTTCAGTAGAGACTTCACTGTTGTTCAGTCTTTACTCTAATGTTACACATTTACATTTACATTTAAGTCATTTAGCAGACGCTCTTATCCAGAGCGACTTACACGGTGCTGTTCTGAAATATTGAAGGGATTCCACAGAAATATACTGAAATAAGAAATCCTCACAAATGAAGAGACATCCAGGAACAGGCCTCAATCGGGCACTGCATTTTTTTTATTTATTTAAGTATTTGGTTGTCGTCGTAGTTAATGAGGAATGATTATAAAACTGCATTACTGCACGCGTTCTTCCACTCAAGCACCTAACCTCATGCTTGGGTTTACTGTTTGTCTGCGTTTTCAGGAGGAGGAACACAGACGTGCATAAACGTCTCCCCAAATGTCAGCCAGCGGGACGTTGAAGAGCAGCGTTGTGGCACAAAGCTTTGCATTCATGAACACTCGCTGGCTGCTCCTGCTGGCCCAACAGTCAGAATCCATAGCTAAGCTGTGCTGTGCTTTGGATCAGTGTGTCTTGTGTATCTCACATTCAGACCAGTGAGGGCAGTTGCTTTGGTACTACAGTAGTGTTCCTCATCCTGCCCAGCACCACTCCCTGGAATTTTATTTATTTATTTTACCTTTAACGAGGCAAGTCAGTTAACTTAATCTTATTTTCGATGATGGCCTAGGAACAGTGGGTTAACTGCCTTGTTTAGGGGCAGAACGACAGATTTTCACCTTATCAGCTCGGGGATTCGATCTGGCAACCCTTTCGGTTACTAGTCCAACGCTCTAACTACTAGGCTACCTGCCGCCCCAATGTTGCTGACCTGTACCTGAGATGGGTCACTGACATCATTTAGTTTCAAGTTATTTTCAAATGCTAGTTTTAATGGAAGCGGATGGTCCTCCAAGGTGGAAGAACCATAGCGTGGCTGTCCCTGGTATGCGTAAGTTTAGCAGACCTAAAATGAACACCTGACAAATGTGGGTAGGATGTCTATTTCACCAGCCATGTTGGCAGGTGGTCAGGGCTCCACAGTGTGACAATTTCACTCGCGTTGTGAATAAAATGGTTACATACGATCACATTTATAGTAAAATAAATGCTGCAGTAAATGTTTTCAAAGTATTTATTCCGTTTTTGTTTCATAGCTGGTAAATTAATTTCAGTCAAAGAACTACAAATCCCATATTACCCTATTCCACTTGCGCTGCAACACTGCCTGGCTGGAGGTTGTGCGCTCATGAAGCGCTGCGCACAGACAAACTTGGTCTAATTTACTTGAAATGAAAGTCTACTGAAGTGAGACTTTGTCCTTGTGTTGATTGGCTCTATACTAAACGGAACATGTAAAGTGTCAGTACCATGTTTGATGAACTGAAATAAAAGATCCCAGAAATGTTCCATACGCACAAAAAAAAGTATTTCTCGCAAATGTTGTACACACAATTGTTTACATCCTTGTTAGTGAGCTTTTCTCTTTTGCCAAGATAATTCATCCACCTGACAGGTATGGCATATCAAGAAGCTGATTTAAACAGCACAATAATTACACAGGTGCACCTTGTGCTGGGGACAATAAAAGGCCACTCCTAATTGGTGTATTTTAACACCAATATACCCATCCATTAAAAAAATGATTTTAATATGTCAATCTAGCAAAGCAGGCAACTAAAACCAACTTTATAAATGACTCTGTTCAAAGATGGGTAACATTAGACTATAACTGGCTAGACTATAACTGACTATGCAAATGGCACTGAGATACATATTACATTAGTACACAGATCATACACTTAACGTGAGCTAGCCAGCTAACAGTACGCTTCAACTTGGATGAGCGCTTCTCTCCCTCTGTCATTGTTGCCCTTGGTTTTAAGATGTAATCCGGAGACAGGTGTTTTATACAACAGCCTTCTGTGTTCTCTTTTCGACTCCCTCATATTTGCAATCAAATGCCAGTATTTTCTCCTTATCCTTAGCTATCATTCTCTGCTTCCACCAGGCATTCCACTGATTTCAAAACTCGGTCCTCCAGAAAGTGGAGAGCAAGAATTGTGGAGTTCATGATATCTTTAAGAAAGAGCAGCATTAGAAATTATTACCTACACATACTGAGCAGCTCACATACTTTTATTTTACCCCCCTTTTTCTCCCCAATTTCATGATATCCAATTGTTAGTAGCTACAATCTTGTCTCAACGCTACAACTCCCGTACGTGCTCGGGAGAGATGAAGGTTGAAAGTCATGCGTCCTCCGATACACAACCCAACCAAGCCGCACTGCTTCTTAACACAGCGCCATCCAACCCGGAAGCCAGCCGCACCAATGTGTCGAGGAAACACCGTGCACCTGGCAACCTTGGTTAGCGCGCACTGCGCCCGGCCCGCCACGGGAGTGGCTGGTGCGCGATGAGACATGGATTTCCTTACCGGCCAATCCCTCCCTAACCCGGACGACGCTAGGCCAATTGTGCGTTGCCCCACGGACCTCCCGGTCGCGGCCGTTTACGACAGAGCCTGGGCGCGAACCCAGAGTCTAGACTCATAATTTTAACAATTGTATTTGTATTTGCAGGTGGCATAGAAGTTTGTTATTAAGGCACATGAAAGTTCACATTCGAGAAGGCATTTCTGCCCCCAAAAATTTGATTGAATTTTGTTTACGTTCAAATGCCTCTCCTGTGACGAAGTGACGTACGACACATGCCTAGTTTCTTGAAACGAGTCACATTTTATGGCGTAAAGGGTAGATACACGGAGTATCCAAGTAAGCCTAAAGAGCTTGTTTTACGATGAAGCCCTTCTCCTTTTACTCCCACAACCCTTCCTGTCTTTGAACACAAGGTTTATAGAGACCATCTTTTTTCTCGGTTGAATCTTGGCCTCTTTTGCTAGTCTTTGACTCCATCCCCCTCAAGGTCTGTTTCCATCGCTCTATCTTCATCTCAAGGCCTCCTATCTAGTGTCTTTCATCCTCCCCCTCTCTCTCTCTCTCACTCAGGGTCCTACTTTGTCATTTCCATTTCAGTGTGGGTGTTCAGTCAGCCACAGGCAATGAGTCACTCTGAAAGTGAAGTGTTTGAATGGTCAGTGTAAGTGCATGCAGAGAACACTGTGGGAATGGTGTGGATAGACCTCGACGCTAACTGTCGGTATGCGTGGCTTTAGGCCTATGTTTCTTGGATTTTTTTTTTTGTGGGGGGGGGGGGTACTGTTGTGTGTAAGCATTTTGGTGACTGATTTTGAGTGTCGGTAATTGCAATGAGAATTGGCTGTCTAAGTAGTCAAGCAGCCTATTGGATGACCCTCAAGAATGTGCACTTCTCTGTGCAAGATCTCTGAATGTAGGACTGTAAGATCTGACAGAAGTACTTCTCAGCAGTTTGCTGCTCTATTGATTGGTCTCTTATTGTGTAGGAAGAGACCTTGACAATGGCGGTCAGTGCAGAACATATGGGTCAACAAGTGCTCGGTGGGAACAGAGGTCTGAGTGCTGATATCTGGGGACTGTGCTTAGTTGGCTGGGAGACAGGAGGTTGTTGTGAAGACCTTTATCCTTCAGTAAAAGTGCCAGGAAGGGAAATGTCACTTAGGCTAATCAACACATTTGAGGATTAAAAGGAATCGGGTTGAAATAAATCCCCTCCCTCCTCCCGCTCTGCTTTTCTACCTCATTCTCTCTTCTTCCTTGTCTCTCTCTCGCCGTCTGTGGGCATGTTTCTCTTAGCAGCGCTGCTCTGCCGTTTTTTTTCGTCAGTTCATTGCAAACACAATGGTCCCAAAATAGCTGGAGAAAGGCGTGGTTATGGCAAATGAATGCTACTGACTCAGGAGATAGTGGGGGGAGCCAGGAATTGTGCTGACCGTACCCTTGGAAAGAGGCAGAGATGGAATGAGAGAGAGCCTGTATCCCTTTTTGTTCTTCTGTGGTCTGTTTGGGTTTGTGTGTGGTATTTTCTGACTGAGGGAGAGGGACTCCTGCCAGAAACTTCTAAGATGGACCAAATGGAGAGGAAGCAGGAGAGCGAGACAGTGAGAAGGGCCCAGATTTAAGGAGCGAGAGGGAGAGTAGTATTGCGAGGGGGAAGAGTGCTGACCGGAGCCTTGGCCCTGAGACACTGAAGTGTTTTGCCTTGCTCTTTAGGATGAGTGTACACACACACCAGGTTTTTTTCTGGATCAATAAGAGGCTTAAGTGGTGGGCCGGCACATCGGTGCAGCTTGATGGGTGGGGGCATCATTTTAGAGGGGGCATCATTTTAGAGGTGGTGTGGAATTTTTTTTTTTTTGGGGGGGGGGGATGTATTTAAGTAAATTTCCTGCAATTCTACAAATTTCTCCATGGAGCTGAGAGAAAATGTTGCAGTTTTAAAACAAATTTCCTGCAGTTCTTTGCATTTTGCCATGGCTGACGCAGTGTTATTTTGCTTAAGCATAATAACAACCAATACTGCTAAATTCATTTTCAATTCTCCCTGACCAGGGCCAGCACGCCCATTTCTTTAGCTCTAGGCAAGATCAACATATGCTGCCCCTTTGTCATGCATGGCAGAGCAGAATGTGCGCAACAGTTAATAAAGATTTGGAATGGATTGATAGACTAGAATGTCTATCATAAGCAATTGGTGCATTTCAGTTGAACTTACTTATTCAGTAGCACCTGGGTTGCCAATTAGTCACATCGTAGAGTTACAATGTTACAACCGCTAGGCAGCCAACTGCCTATAGTAAGAAACAGTTGTAACTAATTATAAGCCACAACACCACGATTGTTCAAGTGTCAATAATCCGATTGATTGACGTAATTTTATATTCCAGTAGAACTGTAAAAAGAGTGCGATATCATTTGAGCTTTGGAAACAGGTGTTTTGAAAAATGCATGGCAGGCCTCGTTTTGCTGGAGGATTGTAAAAGAAGCTTAGGCCCTATTCCTGCTACGAGATAGGAAGGAGAGTCTGAGGAGCGGGGTGGTGAGAAATTCTACTTTTCAATTCACTTTAGGTCCTTGCCTTACCTTTCGCTGTGGCTGACAACATGGCATTCTTGATCAGCAGTAAGCACAAACTGTTCAATGACAAACCTTCTGAAACACATTACACTATTGAATAACTCAACCAAACCATATTACTCTTGAATAATGCAACAAATCACAAGCATGTATGTGCAGACAATTAAAGGGTTTATTTTCTGTCTATGCTCATTACATTTTAGCTTCAAGACAAAAGCACAGTTTGTTGCTATAACAGCGTAGCTGTGTTCGAATACCCAGACCAACATACTACGTAGTGTATATACTATTAGGCCATTTTAGTGTATTGTAAACAAAAGGTATCCTTTCAGTTGAGCGTGTCTACTGGAAGTTGACGTTGATGCTATGTGTTCCCTTTTTATTTTTTTGAGCAGTGTGTGTGTGTGTGTCAGTGCTGCATTGGACTAAGGTACAGTGGCATAGTATAGAGGTCGACCTATTTATTATTTTTCAATACCAATTTATTGGCGGACCCAAAAAAAAGCCGATACCGATTTAATCGGCCAATTTATTTTATTTGCAATAATGACAATTACAACAATACTGAATGAACACTTTTTTATTTGAACTTTATAATCAATTTGGCCTCAAATAAATTAAACATGTTCAATTTGGTTTAAGTAATGCAAAAACAAAGTGTTGGAGAAGAAAGTAAAAGTGCATTTACCATGTAAGAAAGTTAACGTTTAAGATCCTTGCTCAGAACATGAGAACATATGAAAGCTGGTGGTTCCTTTTTAACATGAGTCTTCAATATTCCAAGGCAAGAGGTTTTAGGTTGTATTTATAGGACTATCTCTCTATACCATTTGTATCTCATATACCTTTGACTATTGGATGTTCCTATAGGCACTTTAGTATTGCCAGTGTAACAGTATAGCTTCCGTCCCTCTCCTCGCCCCTACCTGGGCTCGAACCAGGAACACATCAACAACAGCCACACTTGAAGCAGCGTTACCCATCGCTCCACAAAAGCCGTGGCCCTTGCAGAGCAAGGGGAACAACTACTCCAAGTCTCAGAGCGAGTGACGTTTGAAACGCTATTAGCGCGCACCCCGCTAACTAACTAACCATTTCACATTGGTTACACCAGCCATTAGGCTGATGGGCTTGAAGTCATAAACAGCGCTGTGCTTACAAAGAGCTGCTGGCAAAACACACGAAAGTGCTGTTTGAATGAATGCTTATGAGCCTGCTGGTGCCCACCATCGCTCAGTCAGACTGCTATATCAAATCATAGACTTAATTATAACATAACACAGAAATACAAGCCTTTGGTCATTAATATGGTCGAATCCAGAAACTATCATTTAAAAAACAAAACGTTTATTTCAGTGAAATACGGAACCGTTCGGTATTTTATCTAACGGGTGGCATCCCTAAGTCGAAATACTTGTTACATTGCACAACCTTCAATGTTATGTCATAATTATGTAAAATTCTGGCAAATTAGTTCGCAATGAGCCAGGCTTCCCAAACTGTTGCATATACTGTGACTCTGCGTGCAATGAACGCAAGAGAAGTGACACAATTTCACCTGGTTAATGTTGCCTGCTATCCTGGATTTCTTTTAGCTAAATATGCAGGTTTAAAAATGCATACATCTATGTATTGATTTGAAGAAAGGCATGTGTTTATGGTTAGGTACAGTAGTCCAACGATTTTGCTTTTTTCGCAAATGAGCATTTAAATCATCCCCCAGCGCTGCATCGATTATATGCAACGCAGGACACGCTAGATAAACTAGTAATATCATCAACCATGTGTAGTTATAACTAGTGATCATGATTGATTTTTTTATAAGAAGTTTAATGCGAGCTAGCAACTTACCTTGGCTTCAACTGCATTTGCGTAACAGGTCTCCTTGTGGAGTGCAACGAGAGGCAGGTGGTTATAGCGTTGGACTTGTTAACTGTAAGGTTGCAAGATTGAATCCCCCGAGCTGACAAGGTGATAATCTGTCTTTCTGCCCCTGAACAAGGCAGTTAACCCACCGTTCCTAGACCGTCATTAAAAATAAGAATGTGTCCTTAAAACTGACTTGCCTAGTTAAATAAAGGTATAAAAAACAAAAAGAAATCGGCAAAATCGGCGCCCAAAAATGTGTTTGTTGTGAAGACTTAAAATCGGCCCTAATTAATCGGTCGACCTCTAGTACAGTATATACATATGAGATGGGTGATGCAATATGATCAGGGAGTACAGGAGGGGGCTGAGCATGCACTCTTGTGGGGCCCCAGTGTTGAGAATCAGTGAAGTGGAGATGTTGTTTCCTACCTTCACCACCTAGGGGCAACCCGTAAGGAAGTCCAGGACCCAATTGAACACGGTGGGGCTCAAACCCAGGGCCTCAAGCTTGATGAGCTTGAAAGGTACTATTGTGTTGAATGCTGAACTATAGTCAATTAACAGCATTCTTACATAAGTATGCCTCTTGCCCAGATGGGACAGGGCAGTGTGGTGGCGATTGCATCGTCTGTGGATCTAACACGTTGGTGTCCGCCACGTGGCTGGTTTTCCCTTTTATAATCTGTGATTGTGGCAGGGTCTACAGACATACGTCTCGTTTCTGAGCCGTTGAACTGGGACTCAACTTTGTCCCTATACCGACGTTTAGCCTGCTTGATTGCTTTGCGGAGGGAATAACTACACTGTTTGTATTCTTCCATATTTCCAGTCTTCTAGCCCTGGTTAAATGTGGTAGTTCCGCGCTTTCAGTTTTGCCGGAATGCTCCCTTTTTATCCACGGTTTCTGTTTGGGGTAGGTTTTCATAGTCAGTGGGTACAACATCTCCTATGCACTTCCTGAATCTCATTCACCATATCAATATATTTGTCTATTGTTTTCTGAAGCTACTCTGAACATATTCCACTCCGCGTGATCAATCTTGAAGCATGGATTCTTATTGGTCAGACCAGCATTGACTTGTCCTCATAAGGCCCTCCCCCACCTTCCTGTTTGAGTTTCTGCCTATAGGAGGGGAGGAGGAAGATGGAATTGTTGTCCGATTTGCCAAATGGAGGGCGGGGGAGGGCCTTCTATGCATTCTGGAAGGTACTATAGCAATGGTCGGGGGTTTTAGCAGCGCCAACGGAGATGGCAGCATCGCGACTAGTTCTTAAGGTTCTTGGTCACTTCCCTGACCAAGACCCTTCTTCCCCGATTACTCAGTTTGGCCGGGTGGCCAGCTCTCGGAAGTCTTGGTGGTTCCAAGCTTCTTCCAATTAAGAATGATTGAGGCCACTGTTTTTGCGAATATTTTTTGGTACCCTTCCCCAGATCTCTGCCTCGACACCATCCGGGTTTCGGAGCTCTACGGACAATTCCTTCGATCTCATTGCTTTTGCTCTGACATGCACTGTCAACTGTGAGACCTTTATATAGATAGGTGTCTTTCCAAATCATGTCCAATCAATTAAATTTACCACAGGTGGACTCCAATCAAGTTGTAGAAACATCTCAAGGATGATCAATGGAAACAAGATGCACCTGAGCTCAATTTCGGGGTCTGAATTCTTTGGTAAACAAAGTATTTCTGTGTTTTTAATACATTTGCAAAAATTGATTAAAAACTGTTTTTGCTTTTTAATAATGGGGTATTGTGTGTAGATTGAGAAACTATTTAATCCGTTTTAGAATAAGGCTGTAACATTGTGTAGGCTAGGCTACCTATGCCTTTTTTAATCCCAAATTATTGACTGGAATTAATCACTGTATGATTAAGATGCAAAGGCCAACATGACGCAACCCTACATACAGCAAGCTCAGCTCTGTTAGTGTTTGTCCAATAGCATTTGTCTTTGTGTAAAGGGTTTTCATCCTCTCTTGGGCTAAGAGGTTTTTTTTAAATTTATCAACCTCTCTAGGCCAGATGGGACTCTACTGTCCCACCTGACCAACATCCAGTGAAAGTGAATTGTAAATATTTAACGTTCTTGAAAATACACATGCAATATGTCAAAATAAAGCTTAACTTCTTGCTAATCCAGCCACTGTCAGATTTCAAAAGGCTTTAATGGTGAAAGCAAACCATGTGATTATCTGGGGACAGCACCCCATCAAACAAACACAGACAATCATATTTCATCCCGCGACACAACTCAGAAATAACGATATAATTCATGCCTGACCTTTGAAGAGCTTCAGTTCCAACTCTCGCAACATGAATTCAAAATATCTAATAAGTTGCCTATAATCTTTGTCCAAACATTTCAAACAACTTTAGGTATTTTTTTTACGTCAATAACCAATCAAATTTAAGACAGGATAAACTGCCTTCAATGGCGGATAAAAACAAAGTGGAGCGAACTTTCAGGTTTACCAACCACAACAGTACACTCGACCCTCAATCTGAAGAGCCCTACTTCATTTCTCAAAGGAAAAACATCAACCAATTTCTAAAGACTGTTGACATTCAGTGGAAGCGATAGGAACAGCAAGCAAGTGCCTTAAATCTGGATCCACATAGAAAACCCATTGTAAAGTGACCCCCCCCCCCCCCCCAAAAAAAAAACCCTCAAATAAGTTATTTTATACTCAGACATCATTGAAAAAGTTTTATAAACTTCAGTGTCTTCTATCCAAATCTACTAATTTGCATTTTCTAGCTTCTGGGCCTGAGGAGAAGGCAGTATACTTTAGGCACACTTTTCATCCGGACGTGAAAATACCGCCCCCTAGCCTAGATGGTACTTTTTAATTTTTTTTTAACCATGACCTGATTATTTTTCCTAATCTGTTCCCATCATAGCCTATGTATGTATGTATATGTGTGTGTGTGTGTGTCATAACTCCAGACCATAGCTGTAGCCTAAGTTAGCCTACTACCAGATAAAGAAAAACTCTATGCCCCAGGAATAATTCCCCCCCCCTCTCCCCCGTAGTTTTAGGAGGCTCGATGCAGCCGGCAGCTACTGCGACAATTTTTAAGAATGTAATTTCAGAATGTCTATTAGACATTTTAGCAAATCTCTATAGATTACTTTTAGCTGGATCCACTAGCTAACCGAACCTTTTTTAACCTACTTCCTACAAAAAACTAAAGCTGGAATTGGGGGCTGTATATACCCCACCAGGTGCTGTAGCAGAGAGCACAGTCTGACTAGGGCTGCTGGAGTCTTTGACAATTTTTAGGGCCTTCCTCTGACACCGCCTGGTATGGATGGCAGGAAGCTTGGCCCCGGTGATGTACTGGGCCATGCGCACTACCCTCTGTAGTGCCTTGCGGTCGGAGGCTGAGCAGTTGCCATACCAGGCATTGATGCAACCAGTCAGGATGCTCTCGATGGTGCAGCTGTAGAAATCTTTGAGGCCCCATGCCAAATCTTTTCAGTCCCCTGAGTGGGAATAGGCTTTGTTGTGCCTTCATGACTGAGTTGATGTGTATTGGACCATGATAGTTTGTTGTTGATATGGACACCAAGGAACTTGAAGCTTTCAACCTGCTCCTCTACAGCCCTGTCGATGAGAATGGGGGTGTGCTCGGCCCTCCTTTTCCTGTAGTCCACAATAATCTCCTTAGTCTTGGTTACGTTGAGGGATAGGTTGTTATTCTGGCACCACACTGCCAGGTCTCTGACCTCCTCCCTATAGGCTGTCTCATCGTCGTTGTTGGTGATGAGGCCTACCACTGTTGTCATCGGCAAACTTAATGATGGCGTTGGAGTCGTGCCTGGCTATGCAGTCATGAGTGAACAGGGTTGTCGGGAACAGCTGCTGATGCTCTCATAAATGCTTCAGCGTTGCTTGTCTCAAAGTGAGCATAGAAGTAATTTAGCTCGTTGGGGTATGTACGTACAGTCACTGTGGGGACGAAGCCAGTGACTGATGTGGTGTACTCCTCAATGCCATCGGCAGAATCCCGGAACATATTCCAGTCTCTGCTAGCAAAACATTTCTGTAGTTTAGCATCGTGTCATCTGACCACTTTATTGACGGAGTCACTGGTGCTTCCTGCTTTAATGTTAGCTTGTCGACTTACCAACCTGAAGATCATTGACGTCATGATTTTTCAGTTGACTTGAAAGCACCATAAGTCAGTCGAGTGAACTATCCCTTGTTATAACATCTTTGGTCTGACAGACGCTGAAGTGACACCCAGAATGCATTGTATGATATCAACCAACATGGTGCCACACACAGCTGTTAAATAGCTTGGCATTAGCTCATCATAATCATTACAACACTCAGTGTTTTGCACACGTGTCCTGTGTCCACTGCAATCTATGCAAGAATCAGAATGCATGTTTTGTCACCAGTACTTGAAAAGGTGAATAAAACCAGTAAATGCATTATGACCCACACATACGTGTGTGCTACAGCAGAAACGACAACATGATATACAGCAAATAAGCCACTTACTTTTGAAAGGAATGCACATGTGTTCAAAGTCCAATTTGTAAGGAAAAAACCCTGAAAGCAATGCGGGCGCCAGGCAGAAAATGTGCTGGGGGGGAAACGTTTGTGCACAGCCTGTTCTGCCTAGAGATGCGCAATGTCTTCATACTTGATCTGGGGAAACACTGGGGAAGTGCTTAGGCTCTCATTGAAGAGAAGTTTTCCGTCTCCAGTAAAGGCCTCAAACGTAAATTGTCCGTTTTTACTCCTGAACTTTAGGCTTGTCATAACGAAGGGGTTGAATACCTATTGACTGAAGACATTTCAGCTTTTTATTTTAGTAATTTCAAAAAATATAATTCCATTTTGACATGGGGTTGTGTGTGTAGACCAGTGACACACTTTCTATTCAATCCATTATGAAATTCATGCTGTAACACACCAAAATGAAGAGAAAGTCAAGGGGTGTGAATACTTTGAAGGCACTGTACTTTATATCTGGTTTAAGTCATTTCAAGTTTAGACAGAGTTTTTCCATCCCAAATGTGTTTTCATTTTTATACACACTGGTCTCAACTCTTGATAAACAAGAACAAGTGTCCACAGTCCCTCAGCCTCACTAACGCTTCATTTTCTCATGATCTTCCTCTTCCCAGGTCGTCTGCTCTTCATTCATCCCTCCCGTTCCCATTTGCCTCTGCATTCCTCACTAATGGGACAATTGTCACAGTTTTAGGGTTTTTCTTGTCCCCTTTTGACTACATGGGCAGCATTGGACACACACACAGACCACCACTTTCCTTTAATGCAGCTGCCTGACTGAACAGTGGACATGTTTCCTACTGCTCTCTTTCTGTGTCTTTATTTAGCCTGTCTCTGATCTTACACAATCAGCAATATGGAACTACCTTGCTTCACAGTGATGCAGTAATTTCCTCTCACTCATGGTCATGCCTGGGTGATGTTCATTTTATAGTGCACAAATCCATTGGCTGGTGTAGCATTTGTTTGTGGATGAAGGGAGATGTAAGATGGTGACAGAGAGCAGGATAAGAAGTGTAGAAGGAGCAGGGACAGATGGCGGGATACTGAGTGTTTGTGTGTGCGCCAGCCTTGAAAGGGCAAAGGATTTTGGCATGGTGACACGAGGGCATTACTGGCACACGCCAACCATGTCACATCTGTGGGGGGGGGATTAGAGTGAAAGATGGAGTGAGTGCGAAGTAGAGCTGGGACAATATACCGAAAAATGCCTAAATAACGTTTCTGCAGATGTCTTCGTTCGAAAACCATTATTCTGTCAACAGTAATAGCCTATGCATTATGTTGATTCCTGCTATAAAATGATCTGCTTGTCTTCATCTTGCTGTTGGCTGCTGTGTGAGCGAGCCACTCACTTACTCTTCCCACTGTGTGCACGGAGGAGGGGGAGAGATTCGGAGAAGCGTAACCATTTGACCTTTGCTTAATGTTTTCAAAACAACTACTGCGAAAGATGGGCATGTGAGAGTAGTGCTCACAATATGGGCAAAATGTGTCAGTATTTTTTTGTTGTTGACTATTTTATGTTTTTGAATAATAGATCTGAATTAGCTTTGAGTTGTGCGTGATTGTTTTAAACTGTTCAATTCAACCCAAAAATTATTTTCTGAATATTCTGCACTCATTTGAGATCATTTCTACACTGCCACATAAATTCACTCTGGCTATCTACTCCGATTTCAGAGCACTCTTGTCTGAGTGTACCAGAGCGCACAACCTGGTTGGATATGACCGGTGTCAGTAAAAAAACATAAATTATAACATCACAGTTAGTCACCAATGCTCTATATAACAGTTCATATTTAAGGGGAAAACCAGAGGGAGGTGGTAAGCAGTTATAGTACGTGGTAAGTAAAATGGTCCATGAGTTCTCTCATTTGTCTGGAAGTAGCTAGCCAACGTTAGCCAGTTAGCTTGGGTGCTTGACTGCCCTAGTTAGGTCAGAACACTCGGATCAGCCCTACTCCTCGGCCAGAGCGTCCAGTGTGTGCTCTAAACACTCAGAGCAAAATGCTTCGAATTTACGCACTCCAGAGTGACTATACAAACACATCCTTGGGTGAACTATTGTCATGGAAATAGAATGTTAATTCTACACTTAGAATATAAATATATAGTGGGCACTTAAGTGTTTGACATGACAACGAATCAAAATGTCAGGGAGAAGTTATTGTGACCGGTTAGGAACCAAAGTAAGGGTGTGTTTCCTAGGGGACCCTATAATCTTTAGCTACGTTAAATTTATCTTCAAGTAGCCAACATATTCATGCTTTGCCTATTCCTCTTTTGATTTAGAAGATATCTTTCCACAAACATGCTAATTTAGGCCGACACCAGCACTGGTTTCAGGCTGTATTAGCTAGGAAGGTTTGCTCTGACTCAGTACAGTTATTAGATAACAACATGATTTCGCTAAAACTTGCTAAGAAAATACAAAATAGCTAGTGTAAATATAGTCGCTAGTGGATTTCTATTAAGAAGCGAAGTGGAAACAGCATTGTTGTCATGAACATTATTGCTTGTGCTGCATTGACCATGTAGACTGAACACAAGTGCCTCGTGTTAAAGCAACAACTTGCGGTCCTTCAGTGACGGGACGGGGCTACGTCTGTGTGGAAAGCGGCATGGAGAGAGCGAGAGAGGGATGACTAATGTAGCGGAGTGAACAATAAAAATGGACATTACACACGGCATATCACATTTAACAAATCGAACATTAAAATACTGTTAAAGTAGAAACCCAAATCGGTCCATGCATCAATACCGGTAGATTGTAAAATACAGTATACCATCCAGTCCAAGATGAGAGAGATTTAGGGCTGTGGTTTAAGCTCTGTCAGGAGTCTTGTTCTTGGAGGCTGAAACAGTAGAAGTGTGTGTGGTGGGGTGGTGGTTTCTCTTCGGCAGCGTGTATAGGCTGTATCCCTTATAGCGTCACAAGATCAGCCCGCACTGGATCGACACACCGCTACACTCAGGGGAACACGATCAGAGATCAATAACCACAACTACTGCAGTGTGTGTGTGACCTGTGTCTTCTGCAATGGCAACCTGTTCATGCTGTGTGTTTTAACCTCAGAGGGATTGACTCGTGCTGTCGGTTAGTTGATTTTGCTTTCACCTCCACATCAGATGAGATGGAGACATTCCATTGTATTAACCTGGGGATAAGTGGCTTTGAGACTATGATTTGACTGCTCTTCTCTGTTCTGTGTTCAGCATTCTCTCTCTAGATTTGTCTCTCCCTCATGGAACGGCTGACCTACTTTAAGAAAGTAGCTTAGAAACATGTTGCCGTGCTCCAGGCAGAAAGAACACAGCCGCAAGGCATTGTGGCATGGCAAGGAGGTTGTAGGTGCACCTCCAACTGGGAGACAGTCACTCAGACGCGCGCCACGTCAACTGCTTTCCCTTTCACACATTCTCCATTTTTACTCTGTAATGGGTATGAGCCACCAAACAAAGCACTAATGGACTAATGGATGTATTGATTGGCACAATAAAGAAATAAAAAAAATCAGTCTCAACATGTTGTATGGGAACTCCTATCCATATACAGGGTGTTGCTGTGAAATGTTTTGAGAAAATCAATTGACCTGATGAGAACTTTGAGATGCATGGTTCTCGAGATATAGGACACTTAGAGAGAGGGGTAGTGAGAACATTTCAGTGTCAAGTTAACTCAGCCACCCATATAAATACTGTCACACACACTAAAACTGTACAAGTACCTCATCAGCACTCATGAACACACCGTCAGCAGCATGAATCAGTGAGGGGTATGGAGGTCACACACACACACGAGATCAGTGTCACAGTAGGAAGTAGGTGGGGACAAAGTCATCAACGGCATTTTGGGAGTGTATGGTTCATGTTGCTAGTAGCCTATGTGTGGTAGTGATTATGACTGCACAACATAAAGCCTGTTTTTTTATTTGTGGAGTTTTCTTCACTATCAACAGAGGTGTAAGGTTTAATAACACACCCCATCAGAGACTGAATAACTCCAGGAGACTGAGTGACTTGATCCTGTCTGTTAGAGTGGTGTGTTCTCTCTGTGTGCTCCGTCTCAGAACCGGCAGTTTCTTCAGCATTTCCTCCTTAGTGATGCCACTTACTGTTGATCCTGGGTGTTCCCCTGCACATGCTTCCTCTCTGGGGTTAAAGGGGGACAACCGGGCAAGCCAGGGAGCGGAAGGAGGGAGAACGAGGTAGAGCGAGGGTTGGGGAGTGAGTTTGGGTGTGACACACATCAAACAGCAATGTAATGAATCTAGATGTCTTTAATACCGGCCACTAGGGACAAGCTAACCACGTATTACTTTATGCTTAACATCAAGTTTTTTTCTGTTTCAACAACCTTAGGGAGAGTGGGATAAAGAGAGGTAGATGAAGTACTAGGAAGAGTGAAAAGGAGAGTGAGGTAGAAGAGAACGCGAACGCACTTGCGTAGGCACACACACAACTACTGTACATTGACATTTCCACATTGCCCTGTGTGATCTAGCTTCTTGAATGAATTCTGTAAGAGCGTTGTCTTAGAGGAGCTAATCCTCCTCGCGTGTTGCCTAGGGTTTAGGAAGGTTGAGGTGCGAACTTGCTCTCTTGCACTTTCACACACGTACATATGACCTGTTTTCAGGAAACTAGGCGTATGTCACGACTTCACAGGAGACGTTTTGAACATAAGCATTTAAAAAAAAAAGTTGTGGCAGAAATGCTTTCTTGAACATGTTAACTTTCGTGTGCCTTAATAACAAACTGTATATAAATGCACACTTGTGTATGCACGCAAAGACAGTGTGTCACGGGCTGGTTTCTCAGTAAAACCCAGGCATGAGCACTGCATCACTAACCTCAAACAGCAGAGGTTAATTCCAGTAAAATTACCCCCCCCCTCAATTTCCTCCTTTCTGACCACAACCTCCCCTCAAACTTCTCATTCCTCCCTCACACCAGTCGAGATAACAATGCCAGGAACGGGGTTTCTCATAACACTCAGTATACCACAGCACTAAGGGGGACGTATACTGCCCCCACAGTTTGTAAAGATTCTTACAACACTTAATGCTCTATTTTGTATTCGAAGTTGTTGCATGACTATTAGCCTACGCTGGGACACAGTGAGATTAATGTTGGAGAAAAGAGCAGGAAACTAATCCTTCCCCCCTCTATCTCCCCCTCTCTCTGTCCCTATAGAGAAGTTGGTAGCATACCAGAGGGAGTTCCATGCCCTGAAAGAGCGCCTCCGTGTGGCCGAGCACCGGACCCTGCAGCGCTCCTCAGAGCTCAACAACATCCTGGAGCAGTTCAGACGGGCCATCGCTGAGACCAACGGCAGCAAGGACGCTCTCATCAACTTCTCAGGTACACACACACAATATATTTTACTATCGTTGTGGGGATCTAAAATTTGATTTCCATTAGGAATCCTATTTTCCCTAACCCTAAACCTAACCCCTAAGCTTAAAATAGCCTTTGTCCTCGTGGGGACGGGGGAATTGTCCTTGTTTTGGTATCCTTGTGGGGACTTGGGGGATTTCCGATTCCCACAAAGATAGTAATACAAGCACACAATACACACAGGATGGATCTCCATTCACTAGTTTCAGGTCACTGATCACAATATACTCCCACATCAAGAAACATGCAAGCTGAATCCCCCCTTTTCTTAATTGGGAACTCAGGTTGAGTGGACTGGATCATTCAGTTCTCCTCTTATATAATAGTGTCTTTCCCCTCACTCCGACTGCTGCCTTCTGGCTGTGGTCCATCTCCATCCTACCCAGCCCTTTAGTAATGCTGGACTATAAGTAAAATTAACATGAAGCTCTAACTCCCACCACCACCAACTGTTCTACCAGTTGTAACTTTATGATTCTCAACCATTCTACCAACTCTGATTCCTCCTTGTATTGTTATGGCAGATGAGACACAGAAGTTGCTGAAGGAGCTGGCCAGTAGGAAGCCCCTTCAGGTGCCGAACATCTACCACCATATGCCTCACCTGCTCAACAATGAGGGCAGTCTGCACCCTGCTGTCCAGGTGGGCATGGGCCGCACTGGAGGTGAGACATACACACATACATTTGCTCGCTCACATACAGTACCAGTCAAAAGTTTGGACACACCTACTCATTCAAGAGTTAGAGTTTTTCTTTATTTTTACTATTTTTCTACATTGTTGAATAATAGTGAAGACATCAAAACTATGAAATAACACATGGAATCATGTAGTAACCAAAAAAGTGTTAAACAAATCAAAAATATATTTGAGATTTTCAAAGTAGCCACCCTTTGCCTTGATGACAGCTTTGCATCTCAACCAGCTTCATGGGGTAGTCACCTGGAATGCTTTTCCAACAGTCTTGAAGGAGTTCCCACATATGCTGGACACTTGTTGGCTGCTTTTCCTTCACTCTGCGTTCCAACTCATACCAAGCCATCTCAATTGTGTTGAGGTCGGTGTGATTGTGGAAGCCAGGTCATCTGATGCAGCACTCCATCACTCTCCTTCTTGGTCAAATAGCCCTTACACAGCCTGGAGATGTGTTGGGTTATTGTCCTGTTGAAAAACAAATGATAAGCCATCCCATCTGCTTAGTAGGACAATCGGTGCAGAATGCTCTGGTTGCCATGCTGGTTAAGAGTGCCTTGAATTCTAAATAAATCAGTGTCACCAGAAAAGCATCATCACACCACCACCTCCATGCTTCACGGTGGGAACCAAAGACTAGGCGGTTGGAACCAAAAATCAAAAATTTGGACTCATCAGAGAGAAGGACAGATTTCCACTGGTCTAATGTCCATTGCTCGTGTTTCTTGTCCCAAGCAAGTCTCTTCTTATTATTGGTGTCCTTTTAGTAGTGGTTTCTTTGCAGAAATTTGACCATGAAGGCCTGATTCACACAGTCTCCTCAGAACAGTTGATGTGTCTTCCTTTCCTGTGGCGGTCCTCATGAGAGCCGGTTTCATCATAGCACCTTTTTTTTTGCGACTGCACATGAACTTTAAAAGTTCTTGAAATTTTCCTGATCAAATGACCATGTCTTAAAGTATTGATGGAGTGTTTCTCTTAGCTTATTTGAGCGCTTCTTGCAATAATATGTACTTAGCTCGATTTGGACAAATCAATTTTCTTTGCCTCAAGTCCTCAACTGGCAGCTTCATTGAATACTCCACGCAAAACACCAGTCTCGACGTCAACAGTGAATAGGCGACTCTTGGATGCTGGCCTTCTGGCAGAGTTTCAAAGAAAAAGCCATATCTCAGACTGGCCAATAAAAAATTAAGATGGGCAAAAAATGTTTTTGCGGGTACTATTTAAGGAAGCTGCCAGTTGAGGACTTGTGAGGTGTCTGTTTCTCAAACTAGACACACTAATGTACTTGTCCTCTTGCTCGGTTGTGCACCGGGGCCTCCCACTCCTCTTTCTATTCTGGTTAGAGCCAGTTTGCACTGTTCTGTGAAGGGAGTAGTACACAGCGTTGTACAAGATCTTCCGTTTCTTAACAAATTCTCACATGGAATAGCCTTTATTTCTCCAAACAAGAATAGACTGATGAGGAGTTTCAGAATTGTATTTGTTTCTGTTAATTTTGAGCCTGTAATCAAACCCGCAAATGCTGATGCTCCAGATACTCAAATAGTCTCAAGGCCAGTTTTATTGCTTCTTTATTAGGAACAACAGTTTTCAGCTGTGCTAACATAATTGCAAAAGGGTTTTCTAATGATCAGTTAGCCGTTTTTAAAGGATAAACATAGATTAGCTAACACAACATGCCATGTCATGGAAACTTGTTGCTCTGCTGCTGCTCTCCTGACAAATCAAGTTTCATTGGTCACATGCACGTATTTAGCAGATGTTGTTGCGGGTGTAGTGAAATGCTTGTCTTCCTAGCTCCGACAGTGCAGTAGTATCTAACAATTCAGTTAGTATCTAACAAGTGAACAATAACTTGGTTTAGGGTCAAGAGCGCCCTACCTGTCCTCCTCTCTCAATCTCCCCCCTCTCAGTAAGTCTATTTAATTTTCTATCCTCCCTCATTCACTTTCTGTTTTCTTCCTCAATTTCTCTCTTTGTGAGGGTGTGGGACATTAAGGTTATTTATAGCAGTGCAAATTGGGACATCAGAATGCGGAGAGTGAGATGGAGAGAGAAATTAAATGACGAAGATCTGAGAATGGGAGTAGGAGTGATTCTCTCCAGCCTGTCTTTTAGGCATGACTCATAGGGAACATCTATTCATATGTGTTCAGGTTTTATTTAGGTAAATTTGTCTTTTTTTGTATAATTGTGTGGGAATGAGTGCTTGCCATGTATCGGCCCGCAGGTGGTTTTATTTTGTCACCTAAGTTTTTTTTCTTAGCTCCGAAAATGACATTTTCAGGCCCACTGACCATCCGCTTAAGAAAAAAATCGTCCCACGGCTGAATCTAGTTGATGACCCCTTGTCTAGGATCTAAACTCAAACGCATCACTCCTGTGTCTACCAGGCCTTACTATACACCCATGGACACACTGGACCACCCCGCAATATTCTGTCTCTGTGCAGACGTCAGCTCACCAATCATGATCAGGGTTCTGTTCTGAGAGATAATGGGGGGGGGGGGGGTTTGTCCAGTTTGTCTCTGCTGTGTGGAGCGACAAAGCAAAACGTGGATTGATTCGCCTCGCTACACAGATCAGTCCACCACTCATCTCCGTCTCTCTGTGTATTGTCTTCCCCAACCGTTCCCCCTTATTTTCCCGTGTTTGTCCTAGAGCTGCTTTCCATATTAACCCCATAATAGAGATGAAACACCCACACACTGTAGGCACGTGAGGCTTTGTACCATAGTGCTACAGTCACTCTTTGTGTTACTCCCAGTTCTCATTCTCACTCCTGGTGCAAATGGGTAGTGTTTTGGGGAGAAAGAATGTTTTCCTTTTTTTCTGCCCCACAATTTGAATATTTGGAAGGCGAACAGCCCACGCTCTCCAGTCTAAAATAAGAAAGAGAGAGTGGGAGTGAGGGAGGGAGCACATTTTATGTGGTCCTCAGTGAGAATGAAGAGCGGAGTGCTATTGAGTACAACACACACACCCCTGTTTCCCAGCGAAGGGATCCCTGGGCCTATTGTGTCTGTGTGATACAAATGGAGTAATATGTCTGTAATACAGTCTTCCATTCCAGTGTGGTTTTCAGTGAATCTCCCCGTCTAAGGTACAGAACCGTCTCTATTCCCCATTTAGGACACATACAATGGGACTGATAGCCAGGAGAATAACAATATGCTGTCTCACCCATCTCCCTTGCCCTCTCAATTTCCTTAGTTGAACTTCTGCCCTCCATGAACTGAAAATGATTGTTTTCTTGTAATACAATGTGACTTAGGCGTCACCACATTTAACACGTTCTGTTCTCTGCCTGTGATTCTTCCTCTATGGTCTGACCCTGTTCTTACCCTGGGCCTCTCATCTCTGCCTAGTCTCCATGGTGATGGGTATTCCTACCGTAAAGCGGAAAGTGAAGTCATACCTGGCCGAGACTCTGCACTCGCTCATCGACAAGCTATCACCTGAGGAGAAACTCGACTGTGTCATCATCGTCTTCGTTGGAGAGGTGTGGGGAAACGCATTCTCACACTCGCAACTCACTATATATATATTATATTATATTACTGCTCCAAAAAATAAAGGGAACACTAAAATAACACATCCTAGATCTGAATGAATTAAATATTCTTATTAAATACTTGTTTCTTTACATAGTTGAATGTGCTGACAACAAAATCGCACAAATTATCAATGGAAATAAAATTTATCAACCCATGGAGGTCTGGATTTGGAAACACACTCAAAATTAAAGGGGAAAACCACACTACTGGCTGATCCAACTTTGATGTAATGTCCTTAAAATGAGGCTCAGTAGTGTGTGTGGCCTCCCCGTGCCTGTATGACCTCCCTACAACGCCTGGGCATGCTCCTGATGAGGTGGCGGATGGTCTCCTGAGGGATCTCCTACCAGACCTGGACTAAAGCATCTGCCAACTCCTGGACTGTCTGTGGTGCAACGTGGCGTTGGTGGATGGAGCGAGACATGATGTTCCAGATGTGCTCAATTGGATTCAGGTCTGGGGAACGGGCGGACCAGTCCATAGCATCAATGCCTTCCTCTTGCAGGAACTGCTGACACTCCAGCCACATGAAGTCTAGCATTGTCTTGCATTATGAGGAACCCATGCTAGTCTCATGCTACCACTAGAGTGAAAGCACCGCCAGCATTCAAAAGTGACCAGAACATCAGCCAGGAAGCATAGGAACTGAGAAGTGGTCTATGGTCCCCACCTGCAGAACCACTCCTTTATTGGGGGTGTCTTGCTAAATGCCTATAATTTCCACCTGTTGTCTATTCCATTTGCACAAACAGCATGTGGAATGTATTGTCAATCAGTGTTGCTTCCTAAGTGGACAGTTTGATTTCACAGAAATGTGATTGACTTGGAGTTACATTGTGTTTAAGTGTTCCCTTTATTTTTTTTGAGCAGTATGCATGTATGTTCCATGACATGTAATTTTTCCAACAATTGTTTACAGACAGATTATATCACTTAATTCACTGTATATATACACAAAGTTGACTGCCTTTATACAGCTTGGAAAATTTCTGAAAATGATGTCATGGCTTTAGAAGATTCTGGTAGGCTAATTGACAGAATTTGAGTCAATTGGAGGTGTACCTGTGGATGTATATCAGTGCCTCTGCTTGACATCATGGGAAAATCAAAATAAATCAGGCCAGACCTCAGAAAATAAATTGTAGACCTCCACAAGTCTGGTTCATCCTTGGGAGCAATTTCCAAATGTCTTAAGGTACCATGTTCATCTGTACAAACAATAGTACATAAGTATAAACACCATGGGACCACGCAGCCGTCATACCGCTCAGGAAGGAGACACGTTCTGTCTCCCAGAGATGAATGTACTTTGGTGTAAAAAGTGCAACTCAATCCCAGAACAGCATCAAAGGACCTTATGAAGATGCTGGAGGAAACGGGTACAAAAGTATAAATATCCACAGTAAAACGAGTCCTATATCGACATAACCTGAAAGGCAGCTCAGCAAGGAAGAAGCCACTGCTCCAAAACCGCTATTAAAAAAGCCAGACTACAGTTTAAAACTATACATGGGGACAAAGATCATACTTTTTGGAGAGATGTCCACTGGTCTGATGAAACAAAAATAGAATATTTTGGCCATAATGACCATTGTTATGTTTGGAGGAAAAAAGGGGGAGGCTTGCAAGCCAAAGAATACCATCCCAACCGCGAAGCACAGGGGTGGCAGCTTCATGTTGTGGGGGTGCTTTGCTGCAGGAGGGACTGGTGCACTTCACAAAATAGATGGCATCATGAGGATGGAAAATTATGTGAATATATTGAAGCAACATCTCAAGACTTCAGTCATAACGTTAAAGCTTGGTTGTAAATGGGTCTTCCAAATGGACAATGACCCCAAGCATACTTCCAAAGATGTGGCAAAATGGCTTAAGGACAACAAAATCAAGGTATTGGAGTGGCCATCCCAATGCCCTGACCTCAATCCTATAGAAATTTGTTGGCAGAACTGAAAAAGCATGTGCGAGCAAGGAGGCCTACAAACCAGATTCAGTTACACTAGCTCTGTCAGGAGGAATGGGCCAAAATTCACCCAACTTATTGTGGGAAGCTTGTGGAAGGCTACCTGCAACATTTGACCCAAGGCAATGCTATCAAATACTAATTGAGTGTATGTTAACTTCTGACCCATTGGGAATGTGATTAAAGAAATAAAAGCTCAAATTAATCATTCTCTTCTATTATTCTGACATTTCATTCTTAAAATAAAGTGGTGATCGTAACTGACCTAAGACAGGGAATGTTTACTACGATTAAATGTCATGAATTGTGATAAACTGAGTTTAAATGTATGTTAACTTTTGACTTCAACTGTGTGTGTGTGTGTGTGTGTGTGTGTGTGTGTGTGTGTGTGTATGTATGTATGTATGTATGTATGTATGTATGTATGTATGTATGTATGTATGTATGTATGTATGTATGTATGTATGTATGTATGTATATATATGTATGTGTATATATATATATATATGTGTATATATATATATATGTGTATGTGTGTGTGTGTGTGTGTATATATAACACACACTGTGATATGCAAATAATATTATATTCGGTCTTTGCAGATGGACACGGAATACGTCCATAGCGTGGTTACTGGACTGGAGAAAGAGTGAGTGACATCACTTCCGGTCCTTAAGCTTCCTGTCTTTGTGACGTTTCCTTTCTGATAAACCCCCTGGCGGTTTAGCGAGAACAGAAGTAGGATGACAACGTGTGCATGTGTCTATCCCAGGTTTTCTACAGAGTTCAGTTCAGGTCTGTTGGAGCTGATCTCTCCTCCTGCCAGCTACTACCCAGATCTCAAAGAACTCAAGGAGACTTTTGGAGACTCCAGAGAGCGGGTCAGGTAAGAAAACACACAAAGTAAAACTATCAACATTTGATTCTGTAAAGAATCCAAGGAAGTTAATCTTCAATTGGTGACAAACGTTGGCAAACGGTCAAATAACAGCCACACACCGTCACGCCTGGACCTCTCCAGCCGATCTCCACTGCTCACACCCCAAAATTGATTTGTTCTGGGTATTTGTCATTGATGTGTCACATTCGGTGGGCATTACCATTGACAATACGGTGAGAAGGAGAGAGGAGAGTGGGAGGAGCTGTAAGGGGTGGGCCAGGTGCTCAGTATTCCACAGGCATCTCTCAGTGAGCTCAAGGTCAACTGCACCCCTCTTATCTCCTTCCCTTCCCCCCACCCTCTTACATTGACTGTGCTGTGGAAACCTCGCCTCGCTCTCTCTGCCGCGCGGCTCCCTCTCGCATGTGTGGGGGTTGATGGAGACCTGATGTTTGAGGGTAAACCATGGTTGAAATTGGTCTGATGTGTGCTTGTGTGCTGCCCTTTGTTAGCTCTTGATTATATTTTTGCTGGCTCATTGAATATTTATGAGAAGCTCACTGGAATCCCTGCTGCTGAGGTGGAATGAAGAACAATGCAACTCATTAGCGTGTGTGGGTGGGTGCTCGCTCACGTGTTTGTATGCGCTTATCCTGGTCCCCACACCGTTTGTGGGGTAGTGATGTGCACACCTGCTCCCTCCAGCCACCAGTTATTTAGTGACCAGGTATGAGGAAATGATTCATCATTGTGTGTTTGTGTTGTAGATGGCGGACCAAGCAGAATCTGGACTATTCCTTCCTCATGATGTATGCTGTGAGCAAAGGAGTCTACTATGTCCAGGTGTGTACGTCCTTGGAACAGACACACATTCTGCCCCTACTAAACCTGTGTTCCCATGGCAACCTGTTGGAATGTGCCCGGCAGGAGCGGTATTTGTCTGGGGCAGAGCTGTAGTACACCTTGTACCAACATACTTCAGCAGCATAGGGTTTGTTACCACGGAAACACTGGTAAGCCGGTAGTTTGGAACAAGGTGTGCCCAATTTGGACGAGGTCATTTGCTAGTCTGTGTTGGTATAAGATGAACATACTGCGTCTGAGAGTTGGGCAGCCTTTTCTCCTCTGAGTGAATATAAAGATCAGACATACTGTACAGGTTGTTGTACATCTTTGATCATACCACCTGCTCTACTCCCTTTGACACACACACACACACACATACACACACACATACACACATACACACATACACACACACACACACACACACACACACACACACACACATACACACATACACACATACACACATACACACATACATACATACATACATACATACATACATACATACATACACACACACATACACACACACACACATACACACACACACACATACACACACACACACACATACACACATACACACATACACACACACACACATACACACATACATACATACATACATACATACACACATACACACATACATACAAGCTGTCGAAGCGTTCCACAGGGATGCTGGCCCAGGTTGACTCCAATGCTGCCCACATTTGCATCAAGTTGGCTGGATGTCCTTTGGGAGGTGGACCATTCTTGATACACTCGAACTGGTGCGCCTGGCACCTACTACCATACCCCATTGGAAAGGCACTTAAATATTGTCTTGCCCATTCACCCTCGGAATGGCACACAGACCATCCATGTCTCAAGGGTTAAAAATTGTTCTTTAACTCGTCTCCTCCCCTTCATCTACACTGATTTGAAGTGGATTTAACAAGTGACATCAATAAGGGATCATAGTATTCACCTGGTCAGTCTGTCATGGAAAGGTGTTCCCAATGTTTTGTACACTCAGTGTATAATGAATTAACACATTGGATCGCATCCTCTATTAACCCCTTCTGTCGTTCTTTCTGTCCTTCTGTTTTGGTTGTTTTCATCTTCCGTCCTGTGTTCTCCACTCGGGAGGAGGGGGCAGAGGTACTGAATGCTGTCATTGACAGTGTAGTTCAGACTATTGTAGGCCGTAGACATCATACAGTGCCTATAGAAAGTAGCTAAGTGAGAGACTTATGTGATGTTCCGTGTTTGTGATTAGTAGATGACGAGATGTGATGGCCAAACCCCTGCTCACCAGTCCCCCCCCCCCCCTCTCTCTCTCCAGTTGGAGGATGACATTGTGGCCAAGCCCAACTACTTTGCCACCATGAAGAACTTTGCTTTGCAGCTCTCCTCCGAGGACTGGATGATCCTCGAGTTCTCCCAGCTCGGCTTCATCGGTAACACGCACGCGCGCACACACAAACTCCAGGCATTTAGCAACCCTCTAACAAGCTATTAGTCAGCAATTAATGGTCCTTAACTAATGGTCACTGAGGCTTAACGAGGAATCCTTGACCCTTAACGAACAATGACTGTCAGGTAAAATGAAAAAGTCAACAAACATCAGACTTTTGGAGTATAAAAAAAACAGAGCATGGTTTGAATAGCCAGCCCACTGGTTTTCCTTCTTTCTCCCTCCCTCTTTTTCACCTTCCTTTCCCTTGATCCTCATTCCCCATACCCCCCTCTCCTTGTTTCACTCTCCTCTTTCCACTCTCCCTCCCCATCTACCTCTCTCCTTCTCTCAGGTAAGATGTTCCAGGCTCCAGATCTAAATCTGATCGTAGAGTTTATCTTTATGTTCTATAAGGAGAAGCCCATTGATTGGCTACTGGACCACATACTCTGGGTCAAAGTGTGTAACCCAGAGAAAGACGCAGTACGTACACACCCTGTTTGGTTGTTTGTGTGTGTGTGTGTGGTATCTTCATCAACTCTCTTGACTCTCTCCATCTACCCTTTCTCCCTACAGAAGCACTGTGAGCGGCAGAAGTCGAGTCTGCGTGTGCGGTTCAGGCCTTCTCTCTTTCAACATGTGGGGCTACACTCCTCTCTGGCTGGAAAGATCCAGAAACTCACTGTGGGTCATAAACCTCTATCACCCTCCCTCTAGATCACTCACCCTGCATCAGCCTTTGATCAAATTTCCTGTACCATATTTCCTAAATACCCCCAATCACTACCTTGATATGTCCTAAACCGACCAACTCACGGCCATTATACTAGGCCATGCTAACTCTTTCTCCCCCCACCCCCCGGTATGACCACTTCCTGTCATCCATGCTGGTGTCTCACTTCCTCTTCCTGTTTAGGATAAGGACTTCCTGAAACCCTTGCTCCATAAAATCCACGTGAACCCGCCTGCTGAGGTGTCCACGTCTCTCAAGGTACAGCACCTTTAAAAACACAACTTTCTACCTTGGCCTTATGAGTTCAAAGATGTATATTGTTTTTTACGCATGTTTTCATTATTGGCTTTTTATTTCAATAAGCTAGTATGCCCGGTATTGAGTGTTTTGAAATGTGTTTTAAAAGTTTGCTTTGTATAATTATTTGAGAAGTTTACTGAAAGGTTTTGAGTGCATTTAGCTAATGTTGTGCTGTGTAGGTGTACCAGGGCCACACGCTGGACAAGACCTACCTAGGAGAAGACTTCTTCTGGGCCATCAACCCTACTGCTGGAGACTACGTCCTCTTCAAGTTCGACAGGCCCGTCAGCATAGAGAGGTGAGTAGGGAGTTTGTGTGTGTGCGCACGCATGCCTTGTGTGTGCGCGCACAAGAGGGAAAAGGGAGGTCGTGTCACACACTCTTCCACAAGCTTTAGCGTGCCTGTCTCTCTGGGGCTCAGTGTGCTAATGAGTGTTCTAAAATAAGAATTCCCAGGACTGCCTCCTAGGAGAGGGATTCACGGAAAGAAGGAGCGGAATGGTTTGGGGGGGAGAAAGGAAGGGCTAAGAAAGGGATGTGGAAGAAGGGGCTAGGTGAGGGGATGTGGAAAGGGATAAATGAGAAGAGGCTATAGAGGTGTTAGTCAGGGAGCTTCAGAGGGACAGGAGGAGAGACCAACTCATCACTGTTTCATGTGTAGTGGTTCTGTTCATAGCAGTCGGTGACCTCTCTCCAGTGTTGGGGTCTGGGCTTGATTTGCACCTGTTAGCCATGTGATTTGTGACAAGATTCATTAACAGCTTAAGTGGAGGGGTGGGTGAATGTGCTCGTGTGCCATTGCTGCCTCAGGCTTAGTTTAGACTTGTCAGATGTCATTCTAAAAGCACAGCACATTGTGTGACAGGACAGTGTTGCGTGTAAGGAAGGTGTGGGTATGCGTATTCATGAGTGTGCCATGGGACGTGAATATGCATTAATAGGTGTTGTGTGATTGGCAGGTTCCTGTTCCGCAGTGGGAACCAGGAACACCCTGGGGACAGGATAGAGAACACCACCGTAGAGATACTGCCCTTCTTGGTAAGTTGACAACATTCAGATGACAGTGTGCAATGATGTGTAAACAGAGGCAGGACACTTGTCTGATTTGGTTTATTGACCGATCACTTAATGTGTATTGATTTGGTTATTGACACGATCATGAGCATTGCCTGCTCCAATCGATATCAGTGCAGGAGGCGGGAGATGAGCACAGTGTGTAGTTTTCTGTATGTTAGTGTTAACAAGGCTCTCTACTTAGTGTATGCAGAACCTTACACAAATAATCCCAAAATGTCTGTCTGAAGGAAACTGGACCAAAGACCAAAGAGAAGTACAAGCGAACTGAAGACCGCTACTACAAAATCGGTGAGTGGACCTGCACCAACCCTCCTGTCCTGTTATCTTTCTCTACTCAGAACGCACCCTGATCACATTACCCACTCGCATTTTTCCTGCCACAGACTGATCAACAATGTACAAACTCAATACCAGCTCTTATTTTCTCTCTCTCGCTCTCACTCTCGCTCCTTAGGTCAGTTTGAGAAGGGTGTGGCAGAGGGGGCTGTAGACGCCTCCTTCAACCCGGTGGTGGCGCTGCGTCTCTCTGTCATCAAAGACTCTGCTGTCTGGGCCATCCTCAGTGAGGTCAGCCAGTCACATAGCGTCATCTGTCTTTTAATCTTTTATCAAATGTATCTATTGTTCTATGTGCCCAGGTGTGTGACATGTCTGTGTTCCTGTGTCTCTTTGTAGATCCACATAAAAAAGCTACCAGGCTGACATAAGGCGGGGGGCCACAATCCAGGCCCCCGGCCCCGGGGTGCTCGCAGACGCGCCTAACACTTGCTGACCAGGGGCCCTCTGGCAACCAGCAGTTACATCCTCAGAGCTCACCAGAGCCACTTCTCTCAGGGCTTCTGTCTGAGGACACTCTCATTCAATCTGTCTCTCGCTCACTTGCTCTCACTCTTGCTCTCCTTCTCTATCTTTTTGCGTAAATGTGAATACTACTGTACAAAAAAGAGACATTTAAAGTATCAGAAGGAATTGGGTGTGTCCTGCAGAATTCCGTTCCCAGCTCTGACAGTTGAGGTAACTGTGTGTTACAGAGGGCTTGTGACTCGGAGAGACTGACCTGAGGGGCTGATGTCACCCAAACACTGGTGCAAAGTAGGTGCTCACTGCTCCATGTGCTCTCAACCATCTCTGGTCTGGTCAGCTGGGGTATTGCACTGTCACTGGAGCCACAGAGCCCCCTGCTGGTGACTGAAGGATGTGTATTAGCCTCATGGACCTGTTGCTTTTTGTTGTGTTCTTGCTAAACAGCAAGTAATAGACCAAGTAAGGTGTCAGTCATCTTATGGGGGTGGATAACTGCCTTTATCCCTTTCTCCTCAGCTCTTCTTTTGAGGGAATGATGGCAAACAAAGCGGAAAACAAAATGTGGTTCCCGTATCTTTAAAGTGACAGGTCTGCCAGACTATCTCTTGATGAAGAATGCTCTGGGTAAAAGTAACCTGTAGGCGCAGATCTAGGGTCAGCCTACCTGTCCCGGTCCCAACCCTAGTCATTCTAGGGCAAAACCTACATTACCTAAGAGCTGTGTCTGGGACAGTTTATTCCTATTCATTATTAAATGAATAATCTTGGTGACTGAAGGAAACCGTATTTATCATTCTACTTCGTTTGACAGGAAGCCAGGCTGGAAGATGTCCTTTTAGTGGTAAACCAATCAGACTTTGGCCTACTTCGCTTACCTGAAGGGATATTTCTATATTGATGATATTATTACTACTATGACAATGATCTATGAAGGTGAATTAATTTATTTGAAATAAATACTTAATTTGTACAAGAGGTTTAAAAGTCAGAACTTGTATTTTTTATTCTGTGAAGAGTTTATACTACGGTAGTTATGTGCCTGCACCCGCTCTTTTTGTTCCGAAAATGAATCATTGTTTTCACAGTGCGGCTTGGTGTTCCATGTTCTCTTATCTGCTGGTTGGTTCAGATAGAGGTTGGCTCCAACTGCTGGTCCGGAGTCTGTTTTTGGATGACCTTTCCTAGACAGTCAAAGTTAAAATGAGAGATGTCAGAACAGTCCTTGAAGCTAGAACCCTTAATTGAAACATTAAGTTGAACCTGCTTCTGTTTTGGTAAATAATAAAAGGCAGAGATTGGCCTGAAGAAATGTAACCACTCTCAAATTCACAGTGGACTGACCATCCAATATATCAAAATGAGAGATTTAACCAAGGCTATACAGTGTTTGTTTACTAACATTGGAGTAAAACAAGCTTATTTGGGTTCTGAGGGGGACTGTTGAACCAAGTTCATGAGGTTATATTATTCACAAATCAATGGGTGTGTATTTATAATTCCAAAAATGGATGTAGCAAGTTTAAGCCAGAGATGCTGGCCGAGGCTTGTGCTAGATCAGACCCAAGTGCCTTAAAATCCTGCTCATCCGAGATGAAGCAGAACTTCCTGAATGGCTCTGTTCCAAACCCTTCACTCCCTCTTTCCGCTACCCTACATAGGGGTGTGTTGACTCGCCCTTGGAGGTTTGAAATGCTATAGGTCCTTACAGAATACATGATACTTGCTTGACAGATGGCTACACAGGGGTAGTGGTTCCACCATTTATTTTATACCTTTATTTTACTAGGCAAGTCAGTTAAGAACAAATTCTTATTTTCAATGACGGCCTAAGGACAGTTGGTTAACTGCCTTGTTCAAGGGCAGAACGACAGATTTGTACCTTGTCAGCTCGGGGATTTGAACTTGCAAACCTTTCGGTTACTAGTCCAACACTCTAACCAGTAAGCTACGCTGCCGCCCCGCACCATAAATCACCACCAATTGTACAGTGTGCCACATGTTTACCGTCAGCAATGGGGAATATATTTTTGGGGACATTATTACATTTTATCTTCTGTAAATTGGGAAGGAATCTCTGTAAACTGACGATCAAATGCTATTTAGAAAGTTGCACTGAATTTGTTTAATGTTCTATACTTTTTTTTTTTTGGTGTGCTCTCATTTACCATCTCCAATGGATGTCATTTCACACTTCTGACATCCTCATGAGTTCTAACCCATGTGATGCCTGAATCTTTGGTACTCTATTGGGATTTGGGCAAAACTTTCAAAAGCTGGACACCTTGTACCAGGTTTGCTTGTTTGTAAATGTTTGTTATTGATGGTGTGTGTGATTTGATTGGTCAACCAACCCCCTTTGCATGGAGCTGGCCCTTCCCCTGAGCCCCCTGGTCAAACCAGATCCTTGCTCACACCTGGGGCTTATGTAAAGAGTGCAACATTCTAAAACCTTCAGATAGAAATGTATTATTTAGATCTGATACTCTAGAACTGCGAATCGTGCCAGATCTATACATTACTTTGCCATTGCTTTGCAGATAAATGTATTTGCGACTTCCTGTATAAACTCGTGCCATTCATGTGGAGGATGGCTGGGGCAGAGGGGAACGCAAACTGTGGGTGTGCCTCAGTAGTTTAAATTGGGTTCCTTTCATCTTTGTATTTTGCCCTTCATCCACGCTTATCGAAGACTGTATATAAAAGCAATATGGAGGATGCCTGCCTAGACCCTAGGAGTGGATGAAGGATAGACTATTGAGACAGCTCGGCTCTCCCACCCCTGCCTGTCTCCACCTACTCCCCATCAGTCCATGTGCCTTCATGTACATTAGTATGTCTGCCTCTGCTTTTGACATGGATGTACATTCTCACCGTTTTAAATAAATCAAATTTGTTAAAACAATTCATGCCCATCTGTTTTCTGCCTTGGTTTCATTTTTTTCAAGTAACATAGTCAGGAGAATGACTCATCACCATCAGCCACACATCCATGTGGAACTATCCAACCAGCCAGTATCGAATCAGACTGCATCATGTTGGAGACTCAAAGTTGCTATATTTGAGTTCTCCTTGCATTCGTACTCCTTTTGATGTTCTGTGAGCCTTGAGTGGCCCCTAGCAGTAGACTTGAAAAAGAGCGATTGTAACGTAAACTTTTTTTTATTCAGGAACTAAACACTCAGCATGCATATAGTTCACTTCCGCATTCCCAGGATACTTTGCGAATCAAAGATGGTGGCTTGCATAACAACGGACGTGTCAAATTGTATTTTCTTATACATTTCTTGCGTAATTGATCTAAAAGCTGTCTTAAACGCATGTCTCCAACACGACTGCGTTATGAAGGTAACGTTACCGTTAGGAAAGCCTAACTGAGGCTGCTAGGTAACGTTGACAGTTTAACTTGTATACCATCCTTTATTTTAACGCGTAGGCCTACCATTAATTGTGTTGGTTGGCTAAGCCACACACTTCCATTGCAAAGTGCACAGCTTTCTGCACCAGCCTGAATATTTCTAGTTATGTATGGTGTCAAATCCGATCCAAAAGTCGAACGAGCACTAGATGGCGCGCGCGAGCTAGATTAAACATTTGCTCGAGAAGAAATGTGGTCGAGCGAGCAGAGGACGGGTTCAGTGAGCGTAGACCGGTGGCGCACACATATTATAGTTGAGAGTTTACGAGTGAGTGAGCAGAAATTCATTCCCGCACGTATTAAATTAATTAGAGAATTTTTTTGTTAACCTGAAGAAATATTTTCTACATAACGAGATTCAGAAATTACTGCACTCTCACAAATACGGTGGACTACCAACTAATTTTATGCCTTAATTAAACAACTCTGCACATATGTATCGCTCCACCTTCCTCAATCTCCATTGCCATACTTTTGTTTACCTTTTTACCAATGTCTATGGATTGTACAAGGATTTTAACTTGGGAGTTAAAGGTATGGCACCACACTCAAGTCATGTATGCTTAAACATACTTGTATGTTCATTTATTTGTTTCTTAAAGTGGCAATCAGAAGTTGAAACAATAAAGCGTTCTTCTTGCCCCTGTTTAGTAAAAAGCTGAGGGATGGGAATGGGGACATGTAACTGCTCTCAAATTCATAGACCGCGTTATGGATACAAGGACTGACCATCCTTAAACCCCCATAAGAGATGACCCAAAGTTCCTTGCCTAAGACCTCCAATGGGTTTTGAAAAGGAAGTGAAGAGTTGAGCAAAGTGGGACAGGGCCTTTGTCATTGTTTTAGGTGGAATCTTATGTCAAATGATACATTTATTCTGTTTGCACTTACTGTAAATCTTTGTTCTACTTTGTGCTCTTTCCTCCGATGGCTCTGGCTTGCTGATAACATCTGCTCTGATGAAACTCCCTGTGCAATTTGACTCTATTACTGACTATTCAATAAAATGTCCATTGTCAACTATAAATAATTTTAGATTCTGTAATTGATAGATAACAGTAGTTCTCAATCAGACAATTACTATTTTAAAACATCTGTTTTCCTCAGTGCAATGTTTGGAGAATGCATGGTGTTTTTGTTCTCAGCCCTCCTTTGAATGCTGTGTGTACAGATTCTGTTCTAAATGACCACCGAGTCCATCCTCACCACCTCCATCACTGCAACGGATTATCTGATCTGCTGAGAGGGTCATTGGCTGTCCTGCACAAATTGAGGGCAAAGAAGTGTGCTGGGAAGTTCATTGCCGACCCCTTCCAAACATTCCCCTCTGGCAAAACCTCCTGCCACAGAACAGTTTCTTCCCCTTTGTCATTGGCCCTCACCAACTGTCCACCTGGTCCTCTAATCCATGGACTTTGCACTATTCATCCACAGACTATGCACCTTGTAAACATATGCTAAATGATGCATATAATAGGAGTATATTTTAACCATTTAGCTGACACGCATTCAGAGCGACATACAGGTAGGAAATAGGGTAAAGTGCCTTGCCAAAGTGCACATAGACAGATTTTTCACAGTCTGCTTGAGATTTGAACCAGTGACCTGGAAGAACAGCCCAACGCTCTTAACCTGTAGGCTACCTGCAGTTTAAAGTGTACATACTGTATGTGGATATTTTCTTTTTGTCTGTATATTCTGTTTGTGGCAGCACCATTTCAGTCAAGTTCCTGAACATGCAAATGTATTTGTTGATTCAGTTTACATTGCATTATTTGTGATTGGTTATGCTCTGGATGAAAGGTAGAAGATTCCCCTTTTGTATTTTCAAATAGTTTTTTTTGTTTAAGAGCATGTGCTTTGTTAGGCTTAATACCCCAAATATTGGCTCCTGCCTGCTATTAGTCGACTCGTTTCATGGTGACAGAAGAGCTGACCGCTTTTCGTTTTGCTGGCTAATAAGTAATTCGCTAAGTTTAGCAAGTACATTCCACTCAACGTGACGTCAAATTGGATTTTTATAACGGGTTGTTGTCTTAACATCTGGCACATCATAATGGCACAATTGCCAGAAAATAGTGTAACATTCGTTTTTTGAAATTCGTCCAAGTGTTTCTTGAACAGAGATTTTGAGATCCTCAGTCCAACTTCCATCACTCAAAAGACAGGATTTATTAACAATTATACACTGGGTGTTTTGAGCCCTGGATGATGATTGGTTGAAAGCCATGGTACATCAGACCATGTCCCACGGGAATGACATTTTTTTTACTGTTTTAATGACATTGGTAACCAGTTTAAAATAGCCATAAGGGACCTCATGAGTTTGTTTTATATGGCCAATATACCACTAAGGGCTGTGTCCTAAAACAGCCCTTAGCAGTGGTATATTGGCCGCCACCTCTGGCCTTATTGTTTAATCATAGCAGTCAAAACAAGTCAAATTATCTGGAGTGTTTAATAAGGGGGATTTATCTTTTCTCTTGTGACATATTCTTAAACTTGCAAGAATTATAATTTTGATGGAAACCAGAATGTTGCTTCTTAGCCTATGCTGTTAAAAAGTACGTTGATATTCCTTAATTCGCCCGATAAAATTCTGGGGGGAAAATATTGGATTAATGTGGCAACTCCGCTCTTGCTGCGAAAAAAACATTTTTGAGTGAGTTTTGTCATTGGGTTATACATTTCTGCCAGACCTGGCAACCCTGCCAAAGGTGACAAGACTGAAGAGATAGCAATTTGATCAATTGAGAGCGAAAATTTGACAATGACAAGTGGCTATTTCTGGTGGTGCACTGTTTAAAAATGTAAAGCGTCCCCCCACCACCCAAATTATACACGTTTAATTCACATTTATTTTCTTATAGTTCAATATTGTTTGTTGTTGTTGATATGTGGCAATGATGTTCTGCTTACTTAGAGTCGCACTTGTAAACTCTCAAGTTTAATTTGCACTCTTGACAGTCGTGTGTGCACTCGTGGCACCCGTCCTCTGCTGGCTTGACCATTTTCTTCTCTCTTTTTTTATATATATTTTTTAATTAATATCAAATCAATACATAAAGCACATGAGGGAACACAAGAATACATAGATTACAAACAATAGACAATCGAGCTAGGGGGTACAATATCACATTACAATTACACAAGGACCTTAAGGGACATGCATATACTTACAATTCTAACAGCTTTTTTGTTAGTAGAGCATTTAACCGTCTTAAAATACAGTTCAATTTATTTTTGTAGGGTACGAAAATGTGGTTTTCTGTTTGTAAATTTACATTTGTGTATATGAAATTTGGCCAAAAGAATAATGAAATTAATTACATAAAAATGATTCCGCTTATTTCTATTGTATGTAAAGAATCCAAACAGTACATCTCTCCACAATAGTGTAAAATTTTCATAAATGTGTTCAATTACAAACCTACTGATGTCTTGCCACAGTTTTCTTACATACATACAATGCCAAAAAAGATGCACAACTGTTTCTGGGTGGTCATTACAAAAGGAGCAATTTGAGTTGATGTTTTCCTTAAACTTCTTCATATAGTGGTTGGCAGGATAATATTTATGAATCATTTTAAAGGAAACTTCCTTAATTTTGTTAACAAGTATGTATGTGTGTGGCAACATCCAAACTTTTTTCCAACAGATATTATCAATAAATCCATTCCAATAAGGCATGACATAAGGTATAGATACAACATCCTGCTGAAACAAGGATCGTATCGCTCTGTTGTTGAATGGACCAAAAGAGAAACAAATCTTACCTACTGATGAGCCAACAGGGTTAATGGAAGGTAGGCTCTGAGGGTCAGGTCTTGACACGTTCCTGAATAATAGAGCAACACCTGAGGGAATGGCATCTAAAACAATTGCAAAATCTTTAGGTGTTACAGGGACCTTGTAAAGTGATAAGAATTCCTTATAACTGAGTAAAAGACCCTCTGCATTTACCAGTTTGCTCACCAATAGGATATTATTTCGGAACCAATATTCTAAAAACAGAGGTATTTTTATACAATATATCCCGAATATTCCATATATAATATCTGTGTGGAGAAAAATTGTGTTTATAAATTAAGGACCATGACAAGAAAACCTGCCGATGAAAAGCAGAAAGTTTCACTGGAACTTTGTCAATATTATAATTGCAAAACAACATCAAGTTCAGGGCACCAAGAGTAGAGAAGACATGAGGAATAAAATTCCAATTTTTATCCAATTGATCTTAAAAGTATTATTTAAAGTAGTAAAGTCCAGACAATTCAGTCCGCCATTCTCATAAGTGTTCATTACAACAGTTTTCCTAATGTAATGGGTACGGTTTCTCCAAAGAAAGTTGAAATGTATCTGGTCTAACTGCTTGCTTATTTTACGGTCAAGATATAAAGATAGAGCACCATATGTTAGTCTAGAGATACCTTCAGCTTTGGTTATTAGGACTCTACCTTTTAAATATAGTTTCTTCTGTGTTTTTTTAATAAGAGGGTTAAAATTTAGACTTCTGATCCTTTGTAATGGTTATTCCTAAATATGTAAGTTCTTGTTTTACTGGAATACCATAATATGAAGGTGTCACACAATCTTTGACAGCTATGAGTTCACATTTATTAATGTTAAGATATAGACCAGACGTTTTGGAAAAGGATTGTATCACATTGATCGATATGGTAATTTGGTTAGCGTCTTTCAGAAAAAGTGTAGTATCGTCAGCCAGCTGGCTTATAATAATTTATTTACCAGCTATGGAAATACCTTGTACAGGACTATTATTTAAAGAATTTGCAAGAAGTTGGGTGATTAATAAAAACAGGTACGGAGAGATAGGACAACCTTGCCTAATTCCTCTCTTTAACTCAAATCTAGGTGAGGTGCCATATTTCAATTTGATAGAGCTGTTACCATTTGCATAGAGTCTTAATAGCCTTACAGAAAAAATCCCCAAAGCCAAGTCTCTCAAGGGAGTGGAAGAGAAACTGATGCTCTACTGTGTCAAATGCTTTATAAAAATCTAAAAATAATATGAAGCTATCCTCAGTTATTAGGTCTGAGTAGTCAAGTACGTCTAATACTAGTCTGACATTGTTAGAAATATGTCTGTTCCTCATGAAGCCTGACTGTGTTTCATCAATGATTGCATCCAGGACTTCTTTAATTATTTTTGCAAGTAGTGAGGCTAATTATTATAGTCATTATTAAGAAGACAAATTGGACGCCAGTTATCGATGAGCAGCACTTCTTTTTTAGGTTTAGGTATCAGTGTTATTAACCCCTGACTCATTGTAGGAGGGAGAACATTGTTTTTAATACTCTCTAAAAAGACTTCAAATAGGACTTGTTCAGAAAATAATTTGTAAAATTCTGATGTAATTCCATCAACACCTGGTGATTTATTGTTCTTTAGATGTCTGATAGACTCTATAATCTCTTCAACTTTGATGGGTTCATCACACTTTAGATTCTATATCACTGATAGAGTGAACATTATTCAGTGAGTTAAAAAACATATCTGTGGATTCCTGACAGTACGTAGAGCTATACAATTTTCTGTAGAAATTGCTGCAGTATTTAGCGATTAATTTTTGGTCATCTGTAATAACACCATCAATGTTTAACTTATGGATAGTGTTATTTTTAGAGTGAAATTTCTCAAGTCTAAAGAAATAGGATGAATTATGTTCTCCCTCCTCAATCCATTTTTTCCTAGATCTAATAAAGGCTCCTTCTGCTTTTAATTTATATATATTATCCAGTTTATTTTGTAACTCAATTAGTTCCATCTTTTCCTCCCCCAAGAGGTCAGCTGGGGACCTCTGAGAAAGGGAAGTTATCTTAATGATCACCTTTTCCTCCTCAGCTCTTCTGGTCTTAGCAAGATTACTACCATATTTTCCAAGATATTTGGACACCTCAAATTTAAAGAGCTCCCAGTTCTTGCAATAAGATTTTTCTTCACAAGCCCTTTCCCAAGTGTGAGAGCAGATCTTTAACCTCAAATGTAACTATATCATTATTTAATAGTGAGCTATTTAGCTCATTTTCTTCTCTCTCGATTTAGTGTTTGCTCATGCAATGACGCTTCATCTTGCTCGCCCGCGCCATTTAGTGCTTGTTCGTCTTTTGGATCGGTTTTGACGCCATAGTTATGCCACGTTTAAGACAACTGGAAACTCGGAAATCTCCGATTTACGAGTGTTCAAAACAACTGGGAACTTGTGAAAAATCGATTTGAACAGACATTCAACTCGGAATTTTAACTGGGAACTCCGGTCTCTTTCTGGAGCACTGACTTTCCGACCTGAGTTCCCAGTTGTTTTGAACATGTCATTAGTAGTAGTCCTGGGTAGGCTTTATGTATTCATGCATATATGTTGTGTGGTCAATGTAAACGGTGAGAATGATCAAAAACACAACACCAGTCTTGGTAAAAATAAATAAAGTATTTAGCTAACCCTGTGTTGTCTGTTTCTGCAGGGGGGAGATGTCAGTGTCTGTAGGAGGGCCACTGTTGTGCATTACAGACCACTTTCTTGAAGTGCAAGAGATCTGTGGTGAGATCATCAGTGACAGCAATGACATTAATTCAACACTTAATCCTTATGTATGGAACTGACTAGTTTCTGATCTACCTCTATTTTCTACAGCTAGAACTTTTTACTTAACACTTATTTTTCTTAAAACTGTATTGTTGGTTAAGGGCTTGTAAGTAAGCATTTCACCATAAGGTCTACAGCTGTTGTATTCGGCGCATGTGACAAATACGATTTCATTTGAGATAACAGGTCTAGATTCCGGGGCAGGAAAGGCTATTAATGGACCAACGTTGGAAATCTCTGGACAGACAGTTAACCCACAGTTCCTAGGCCATTGAAAATAAGAATTTGTTCTTAACTGACTTGCCTAGTTAAATAAAGGTAAAATGATTCATATTTTTACTTTTGATACTTAAGTACATTTTTTAACTTCCATTTACTTTTGTACTTAAGTATATTTAAAACCAAATACTAGACTTTTACTCAAGTGGGTGACTTTCACTTTTACTTGAGTCATTTTCTATTGAGGTATCTTTACTTTTACTCAAGTATGACAACTGGGTACTTTTCTACCACTGGATATAGTGATCAAAGAATATTTGGTAGACTTTTTTCCTCCTGCCATGATGGGTAGAAACTAAAGTGTTGCTGTGAATAGGCCTACCACAATTACAACTAAAGACATTTACATATGTGCGGGAGAACTCTATGCTGGGCTGTACTTCTGCTTCCATGTTCTGCAATGAGCAAACTTCAAGAAACTCTATAAAGCAGGGGTGTATTCATTACGGAAAATGTTTACCGTTTAAGAACCAAATGGAAACAGAACGAAACGGGGAGGGACCTACCTGAATTTGTCTAATTGAAACTCTCCTAAACGGTTTCTGTTGTGAAATGTTTTGCAATAGAATTGACGTATTCATTATACCCAGGACTGTCCTTCCCCTTGACTGCTCTGAAGATAGATTTCTAAATTGTGCATCTGTTGTGAATAACTGGGTGTAATAAATGTACCAATAAAACGGATTAAGTGTTGCGAATGTGCTTGTGACATAATGGAGTGTTTAATGCACACGATTGCTGGTATGAGTTGTAATTCAATTGATTTATTTAAAAATGTTTATCTAAATGACAAGGCATGATTCTTGACATCAGCGTGAGCTGACAATATAGTAAAAGGGAAAAGAGTTGCACAACTGAATGCATTTAACCGAAATGTGTCTTCCACATCTAACCCAACCCCTCAATCAGAGAGGTGTTGAGGGCTGCCTTGACGTCCACGATCTTGGGTGACTGGATGAGGTTGGAGTTGTCACTTTTCCCTGGTTACGGTCCCATAGAGCATTCTCGTAGTTGTTTGTTTACTTCTACAGTCTAGTGGTTAGCTGTAGCAGACCTAGAGATTACTTCAGAGCGTCCATCATCATCTGCTCAAACCTCACCATGTTCACCTTCTTCATGACGAAGGCCTTGTGAGTCTTCTTCAGCATGCCCAGTGTGTCCAGGATCATCATGCCACGCGTGTGTGTGCCCGTCAGCTCCACGCTCACTGCCATGTGGTCGCTCTCGGTGACAAAGGTGTTGTCGATGGCTGCCGCCATGGCGTAGGAGTCACATGACACAAAGCCCATGCCGTCAACCATCTCCGCCTGGGAGCGCTCGCTGTTCGACTCTTCCATACTGTGGCGGAAGATCCGGGCCATGAAGCGAGCCTTCTCTGACTCCTGGGCCAGCCAGTCATCACACCACGACTGTCAGGTGGAACCAGAATAGGAAAACAACATCAATCATAATGTGGAAGGTAGTGTTCTATCATTTATTGATTACATGAAATGAATGTTACCCAGGGCAGCTTGCTGTAGCAGGTGAACTCCCAGCTGGCTATGTAAGTGGGACACAGGAAGTCATTCAGTACGATGTAAGCTGCTTCCGGGTCGGCAGCGAAGTTAAACTCTGCACACACTGTGGTGTTTCCTCTGGCTGAAGACAGGTACCACATTGTTAAAACCTATGGCAATTGACCCATTTATCTATTTGCCATTGGTATACTAGATAAGTTGATATTCTGAAGCAAATAAATCATAGCCCTTACACTCTGTGTTGCCTCCCATGATGTAAAGGTCTTTAAGTTTGCTGGGGAAGGATGGCTCCATTCTTACAGCCAGAGCTAGGTTGGTGAGGGGAGCCGTGGCCACCAGAGATACCTGGCAGAAACACCTGCATTTACAACAGGGACACACACACACATATTGAGTAGCCTGCGTCTACTGCTCTCTCACCTCTCCAGGGTTTTCATTGACTATCCGGATCAGTGCGGATACCGCTCCTTCCATCTGCAGCATGTCCAGCCCCGGAGCGTTTGGGTCTGGAGCATCCCCCAGCCCGTCCTGGCCATGGAAGTTTCCCGCACTGATCACATTCCCCAGGATAGGCTTGGCAGCACCACGGAATACCGGGATCTAGAACACAGAACAGAGGTCAGAACCCTGAATGCAATAGTTTCAAATTGCAACATTTATAGTATTCCCTCTACACATTCACTTGCTATGAATTCAAGAGCCCAGCTTATGTAAGTGGGCATCCCAAAACACGGAGTCAAAAACTAGTCTGGGTGCCAATCTGTTTCTTAAACCAACTACTTTGTTTATGTCATGGCAACATTTGATGTAAACTCCAGCCTCTCCACAATGATGCTCTGTCTATGTACTACTGCTGTAAACAGAACATTATGTCAAATCAGATCTCAGTTTCCAGAGCTCTAGAATTGGGTAGAGCTCCACAGTCATGTGTCTGAGACAGAGAACAACAGTGTATATTCAAAGAGGAAGAGAAAGAGGTCAACAGACTATTATCGCATCCTTCCCCATCATGTATCTCTTCCCCTCTGTGTAAGGGTATGCATACATTAGTCTATACACCGAATGTACAGAACATTAGGAACACCTTCCTACATATGAGTTTGCCCCCAGAACAGCCTCATTTCATAGGGGCAAGGACTCTACAAGATGTGGAAAGCATTCCACAGGGATGCTGGCCCATGTTGACTCCAATGCTTCCCACAGTTGTGTCAAGTTGGCTGGATGTCCTTAGGGTGGTGGATCTTTCTTGATACACACAGGAAACTGTTGAGCGTGAAAAACCCAGCAGCATTGAAGTTCTTGACACAAACCGGTGCGCCTGGCACCTACTACCGTACCCCGTTCATAGGCACTTACATTTTTTAGTTTTGCCCATTCACCCTCTGAACAACACATATAGACAATTCATGTCTCAATTGTATCAAGTCTTAAAAGTAATTTTTTTACTCGTCTCCTCTCCTTCATCTACACTGATTGAAATGAATTTAACAAGTGACATCAATAAGGGATCATAGCTTTCACCTGGATTCACATGGTCAGTCTCATGGAAAGAGCAGATGTTCCTAATGTTTTGTACACAATGTATAAGCTTTACTGTTAAATGCACTTTCTATATTTTGTGACAATATAAGCATATTCCCTGTATCCCATTGGGTGCTTGTTAACTTCAACAAATATGTCAAGACAATTTTAGCTAAATAAACGATATAATCTAATTGAAAGGGACTAACATTGTCTACCAAAGATTAACAGCACTATACCTCCAGTCTGTTGCAGGCTTGGAGCACCCGCAGCGTGTTCTTGCACACGTTCTCCACATTGGTGTTGCCATGGACACAGGTGATGCCCAGGACCTCTACATTAGGGGTGGCCAGAGCCATCATGATAGCCTGAGCATCATCCACCCCACAGTCCACATCCACCAGCAGCTTCTTACTACTCATACTGGAGCCTGAGACACAGAACACAAGGAAAGATCAAATAACCTAGCCACTATGATACATTAACACAGAGACAGATAAAAAATTATAACCTAACCACTATGATACATTAACACAGGAACATAAATATTGGATTCAGATAAAAAAAAGTATAACCTATCCACTATGATAAATTAACAGAGACAGATAAAAAATTATAACCTAACCACTATGATACATTAACACAGGAACAGAAATATTGGATTCAGATAAAAAAAGTATAACCTATCCACTATGATACATTAACAGAGACAGATAAAAAATTATAACCTAACCACTATGATACATTAACACAGGAACAGAAATATTGGATTCAATCTTGGAATTGGTACACACTGAACATTTCTAAACTAAAACACCCATTAATATTCAATTTGCAGTCTGATCCAAGCTTTCAATAAGTAGCCCAGTTATGTTTTGTTTTTTTACTAAAAAGGTAACTGAGGTACTGATTTATTTATTCTTTCAAGTTGAACAACCTCTCACCCAATGAGATACCAGAGTCAGACCATGCACGTGATAATGGAACAAACACAACTGTTCCTTATTACATGCATGGTCTGACTCTGCTGTCTTGGTGTGTTCTGATCAGGCTGTGTTCTAGGCTCCAGTATGAGTCCATTAACCTCTATGACCTTTTTGCCTGTCTCACAAGCAGGTTAGCACTGCAGAGTGGTCACTAGCTGGCACAGCCACAGTCTAACTTTAACAACACTGCTAACCCTAACCTTAAATTAAGACCAAAAAGCACATTTTTATTTTCATTCATTTTTACTTTACAGCTGGCTTATCTATGGGGAAATCGCTCAGTTCTGCCTCCAGGACAAGACTCATGGCAATAAAAGTAAACCTGCATCTCACAATCTCTCTCAGCAGTGTCTCAATATGTTCACACCTGTCCAGGTATTGTGAGATCTGATCATCTGCAGTTATTGTTGCACAATTGCAATAAAGAGAACATCGACCGTACCTATATTGTTCAGTGGCCTGGGATTTAGAATTACAATGAAGTCGGACAGCATAATCACACAGGACCCACCGACATGACATGTAGTACATGACATCTTAGAATAGAGGTACAGCCTACCTGTAGTTGAATAGAATAGGACTGGGCTGTGTCGGTGTGGACAGGCCGCTACTCCTCTTGGTCTGGATAACAAGTGACCGTCACATGCAACTGGGAACCTTTGAGCGGCCAGGAGGGTTGTGAAAGAGAGGGAGGAGTGAAGTTAGTAACTATAAACTAGAGGAGAACTTGTCTAATAAATCAGACTGAGATACCAATTGTTGATATACAGTTAAACAAGCCACTGCAAAAACTTGGAAAGTTTCCTTACAGGACAGGATGTTTAATGAAATGACATTTCAACTTACTCTACCGGTTGTCTGAGCGCTCGGTCCTTCAGTGGGACGAATTTTTAGACAAAAATATCCCCAGGATAAATATTATTTAACCACTGGTAGTGTATCACCTGGCACATGGGCAAAACCATGTAAACACCTGCAAGACCTCGGCATGCATCGGGAGCATGCGCTTCTGTCTTGTGCAAGTGCCTTAGGTCATGAGCAAACAAATCTTGATTGCTACAGACAGAGACTTGTGTTTTGAAGTCGGTTTATTAATACTTTCTGGTGGATATTTTGTCTAAAATTTTGACCCACTGAAGGATCAACTCCACGGACAATCTTCAGTTCAAATATAATTGTATTCAACATTCCTTGACAGACAAGGGATGTTTATTTTTTTTCTGTGTAAATCGAATGTGTTGCCACAATTGGGACTAGAGAAGAACAAGACTGAATGAATGATCATGCAGCTTAATGGCTTAAATTCCTGTATGATTTGCAGTCTGCTACAGTATAGAGTTTTATTGTGTAAACACATCAATATTATTTAAAGCTGCAATATGTAACTTTTTAGGCAACCGAACAAATTCACATAGAAATGATAGTTATAGGTATGTCATTCTCATCGGAAGCAAGTCTAAGAAGCGGTAAAACTGTTCTGAGCTATTTTCAATGCTTGGCTTTAAAAAGCAACAAATCCCTTTGAAAACGCCCTGTGACATTGATAGGAGTCAGTTATTCTAGTGTTGACTATATTGACTATAAAGTGTAAATTGTATAATTTTGGTAATAACGTCTGTCTGTCTAAAACGGAGTTTGGAACTTCACTGCGTCACAAAGGATAAACGCAGGTTGGGTTTTGATTTGTCCATTTTCCCACCAACATGGGGTGAACAGCTGTGGTGATTTCTCTATCCAATAGCATAGCGAGACGGCTGTTACACAAGCACTTTTTTTAAACTTGACAATCGGCCAGGAAACACCTCCAAGGCTGACATCTCGTTTTTCAAATGAGCAACAGAAACACATATGCCAAACGCGTGTTCAGTGGTCTTGAAGTTTTTGCGTCTTTCCAGTTTTGTTTTGTACACCAGCTTCAAACAGCGGAAAATACAATATTTTGATTTATTTGTCACATAAACGGAAATTAGGCAAACTCTTAGAATTTTAGCAACTAGGGAATAGTTGTGCGTCTTCTGTATATGCACCTTGAAAGAGAGCACACGGTGTAACCTTATAACAACAGTGGTGCTATTTAACCTGTCAAAGGCAATACAACACCGCACATGGCAGCGAGTCTGAATGCACAAATCGTTCGCTGAATGTAAACAGCCTCTGAATTTGGGGAATATTTATGGAAACATTTGGGTCTTTGCATGTCAAAAACGTTACACGAGTTGACGTGTCAAATAACACTATTTCACGTGTCAAAAAGCTTGTTGACTATGCGTTCCATAGTTGACCAATCAGGACCTGAATATGACTCCACGTCATATAATAATTTAACGCGTTCATTGTTTTTTTACGTAGTTATTACACATTGATTACACTATCACTAGTATTTAATATATAAAACGATTCATTGATACGCATGCAATGATGCTGGTAAAGTTGTCTCGCGCACTTTCAGTGCTGGTCATAAAAGAAAGCTAGCTCATGGATGCAAACAATGTTCTTCCCCAAAACAGGAGGATGTTGGGAAAACTATATTGGGTATTGAGTAGACTGATACCCCATTTCATTGAACCCCAATCCTTAGGTAAAGCTGTACAGTGCAATATGAATGTCAATGCACACAATAGGCTGACTGGGGAGGTGAATTCAGTCAGTCCTGCAATAAGAGCTACAACACTAACATTTGCATAAACTCTTCACAGTTGTGTTCTGAGGGTGTCACCGAGTAGAATGGTAACCCATTTCATTGCTTCACATTCCAACCTTGTTTAACATGATCTAGTCTAAATATGGCATAATTCCACCAATTATAACCTTCTGCGTCACTTTCAAATAGGTTATTTTATTTTGAAGGCAAACCGCAAATTCCACTATAGTGCCAAATCCTTATTGTGGCTCGCTTCACAACACATAACCCAGTGCGGTCGAGCCTCACTAGCCAGACGAGGCTCGCTGGCTGCTAAAAACGCTAGCTTTGGGCAACAGGGTTAAGTAGCTGGCTAGCTAATTATTTTAATGAACTGAATTTCAATAGGCGAACAACAAGTGGCTACCTAGTTAATACTTACTCACAAGGATTCCTAAATCATTGTTCAGGATAATTAAAATGACTGTAGTTTCTACTGGTCATTGTTTTCAGGCTGGTTGTATTGGTGCTAGCTCGGTACCAAGCTAAAACTAGCTATCCCAGAAGTTGCGGTCGAAAAAAGAATGCCTCATTACCATCGCGTTATTGTAAACACATCGGTTGTGGCCAGTGTGTGCTTGAAACAGACTTTTAGGTACAGCTTTTTGAAACCGACTTTTAGGTACAGCTTTGACAGTGCTACTGATTGATATTGGTGGCGCTTGGTTTATACGTGCAAATTCATCACACACAGCATTCTAATAGAATTGTGTTATTTGACGTGTCAAATTAAAAGTTTATTTTGACACGTAAAGACCCAAACGGCGTTCCATACATATTAGCTACGGGAACACAACATGTGGGAGTCTGTGTATTGGTTGAACGAATAAAGTCTCACGATGTTGTGTCCCAAAGTTATGTCATAAGCTCTATCCATAGGCCTCGCTTTAAATTAATATTCGCAATGTTTAAATACAAAATAAATGTATATGCACCTGCTTTCCACTAACCTCCGTGTATGTCTACGGTAAAGATGAACAACTTCCAATGCGCTTTCAACATTGAATCTCGATAATCTTGCCGCAGTCATAGACCTTTCTCTCGTTTCCGGGTTGGGCCATCCGTGCGCTGCATCCCAATATGGCGGCTGGAGCGGTATTGCAAACTATTTTTATTTTTTATTTTTTTTGTATTATTAACAACAAATCAATACATACAGTACATGAGGGGACACAAGTATAGATTATATACAATGGAAAATTGAGCTAGCGGGTACAATATCACATTACACAAAGACCTTAAGGGACATGCATACACTTATAATTCCAACAGCTTTTTTGTTAGTAGAGTATTTAATTGTCTTAAAATCCAGTTCAATTTCTTTTTGTAGGGTAAGAAAATGTGTTTCTTTTGTTTGTAAATTTACATTTGTGAATGTGAAATTTGGCCAAAAGAATAATGAAATGAATTACATAAAAATGTTTCAGCTTATTTCTATCGTAGGTAAAGAATCCAAGCAGTTCATCTCTCCACAATAGTGTAAGACCTTCATAAAAGTGTTCAATTATAAATCTACTGATGTCTTGCCACAGTTTTCTTACATTAATACAATGCCAAAAAAGATGCAACACTGTTTCTGGGTGGTCATTACAAAAGGAGCAATTTGAGTTGATGTTTTCCTTAAACTTCTTCATATAGTGGTTGGCAGGATAATAATTATGAATAATTTTAAAGGAAACTACCTTAATTTTGTTAACAAGTAGGTATGTGTGTTGCAACATCCAAACTTTTTTCCAACAGATATTATCAATAAATCCATTCCAATAAGGCATGACATAAGGTATAGATACAACATCCTGCTGAAACAAGGTTCGTATCGCTCTGTTGTTGAATGGACCAAAAGAGAAACAAATCTTACCTACTGATGAGCCAACAGGGTTAATGGAAGGTAGGCTCTGAGGGTCAGGTCTTGACACGTTCCTGAATAATAGAGCAACACCTGAGGGAATGGCATCTAAAACATTTGCAAAATCTTTAGGTGTTACTAAGACCTTGTAAAGTGATAAGAATTCCTTATAACTGAGTAAAAGACCCTCTGCATTAATCAGTTTGCTCACCAATAGGATATTATTTCAGAACCAATATTCTAAAAACAAAGAAGTATTTTTATACAATTTATCCTGATTATTCCATATATAATATTTGTGTGGAGAAAAATTGTGTTTATAAATTAAGGACCATGACAAGAAAACCTGCCGATGAAAAGCAATTTGGTTAGCGTCTTTCAGAAAAAGTGTAGTATCATCAGCCAGCTGGCTTGTAATAATTTCTTTACCAGCTATGGAAATACCTTGTTACAGGAATATTATTTAAAGAATTTGCAAGAAGTTGGGTGATTAATAAAAACAGGTACGGAAAGATAGGACAACCTTGCCTAATTCCTCTCTTTAACTCAAATCTAGGTGATAGTAATGACTGTAAACTTTTTTTCACAATCTTTCTGAAGTTTTGTACGGAGCTCGGTAAAAAAGCGTCTGTTCAAGCCGCCACCTTGACACATCTTGCCAACTAATTTTCAGGGTAAGTTGCTAAAGGCAGGTTGATTTGTTTCTAAAAGTTGCTAAATGACATTGTGATGTCATTGCGTGATAACGTAGAATACATATTAACGTTACTCAAATTGACTGGCCATCTCGGCAAAAATATGATTTGACATTTGTTCTGGTACAGACTCCCACTCTTTTCTGTTCTTCTGGCTGTACAATTTTGATTGAGACATGTTGATTGATGTTGTAAGTTCTGTTCAAGATCAAACATTCGTGACCAACTATATTCATTGGGTTTGGCTCGTTCTACCCCTACTACTGCTGCTGTAGTCAGCCAACAATGATTTGCAATTGACTGAAATTGCTGCTGGCCTGCTGCTGCCTGTGCACGAGCTGAGTGCCTGCTGCAGATGTCACTCACAATGCACTTGTTCAGCCAGGCACGTGTGTCGTGACTGAGTGTGTGACAGAGAAAATCTTTTGTTTGTGTCATTTAGAGGAAAAATGCGTGCATTTTAGCATTTGAGTCACTTTTCAAAAGTTGCTAAAAGTTCCAAATACATTTTTAAAAGTAGCCAAATTTGTTGCTAGGTGCTGTCTGAAAAGTTGCTAAATCTAGCAACAAAATTGCTAAATTGGCATCACTGGACCGGAGTATGGGCGAGTGGGTTTGTGGAACGGAGTAGGTGTGTCGAAACGAAATGTGTGTGTGTGTGGAAGGGAGTGTTTTGTGTGAAAGTGCTCTACTATAGTTTAGCCGATTTTGTCTTGAAATGATGGTCTGGGGGCTGGAACATGATTACAAATAATTTGCAGACTGCAAATTGCCCGAACAGATATAATGTTTGACTAAAACAATCATTTCAAACCTTGCTTACATTTGTATATGATCACACGTGTCTCTCTATCATGCATGGGAATACTTTTACACAAATAATAGTACATTTTCAGTTATAAAACTGACAATTGTTTATTTTTTTATTAAAAGTATTGCTGATGGGTGTACAGTTGCTTCATGCGTTGTGTGCATATATTTACTGTGACTGTCACCCTAATATTGGCTACTAGGTATCCCCACATACTGAACATACTGTATCAAGGTGACATCTAGATGGTTATCAATATTAGTTATTTCTGGTGTTTTTTCATGATAGTGAAAAAAATGGCCTGATCTGTTTCACCTGTCCTTGTGATTGTTGCCACCTCCTCCAGGTGTCGCTTGCTTCCCCAGTGTATTTTTCCCTGTTTCCTGTCTCTCTGCGCCAGCTTGTCTTTTATGTCCAAGTCAACCAGCATGTATTTCCCGTGCGCCTGCCTTTTCTATTTGCTGGTCCTCCTGGTTTTCAAAAGTCACCCACCAGGAGCACCAACTACATTTGTCCAAGAAGAGGCAAACAAAATAAAATCCACACCAAACTTAAAGACAGGAAGCAAACCAAAATGAAAACAGGAGAGACCAGATAAAGGATTATTTTTTAATTAAAAAAGAAATCAAACCGAGAGAGTCAACTAAAGGTGTTTTCCCTCCATCTCTCAAGCCAACTGGAGCACTGGGCCAACCAATATCACCTGGGCCAGCACAGGTGAAACAAAGTAACTTCAATCTCACAACATGATCAATTTAACTGTGTCGCCCAGTTGCGGCCCACTATTTGGAAGCGAACCACTCTATTTCGTCCCTATGTTATATCGGCATCGAACACGTCACCCGCCCTAGGAGAGGGGGTGACCATGACAATTTATTGGGGGGGGGGGGGGGGGTGCTGCATCAGATGACCTGGCCTCCACAATCACCCAACCTAAATCCAATTGAGATGGTTTGGGATGAGTTGGAAGGAAAAGCAGGCAACAAGTTCTCAGCATATGTGGGAACTCCTTCAAGACTGTTGGAAAAGCATTCCCTGGAATGAGTAGGTGTGTCCAAACTTTTGACCGGTACTGTATATATGGAAGGAAATTTAACCTCCAGCGAGAGCCAGCATGCTAACAAGCCAGATACATTTCCGTCAGTAGCTATCCTTCTAAATGTGATGGTCACTGGATGAACTATGATGTGAACATTTTTGGCTGAAAACGAATTAGTAGCCAGTTGTTGTTGCCCATTGTGGAATCATATCTAAATCTCTGGTTCATGAAGGCTATGTCCCCATGAGCTCCCGAGTCTAGCTAACGTTAGCTAGCATCGCAAATTATAATTTTTATAGCTAGCTGAGTTGTTTTATAAGAAAATGGCTGATATGAATCAAACACTGTAGCTAGCTAGCAAGGCCTCCTGGGTGACAATGCCATTGCTAGACCCGGGAGCTTAACTAGGGATAGTTTCCCTGGGTCATTTTGCAAATGCATTTGTGGTACAATTCCCATTTAGCATTTCTGGCACAAATCCCAGTCAAGTCATGGGACCACTATAAGACATTTTCCCCCATAATCGTCAAAACACCTATAAGTGACTTATTGGAGCTTCACAGTCAATTTTAGATCGTTTTGGATTATTTGAACATGATACGCGAATAATGATAATATCGGTCTCATGACTTGAATGGCATATATGCCACAAATGCTAAAACGTTAGCATGTGGAAACAGTGCCAGGTAAACTAACCAAATCATCGATTGCTGTCATACCTTGTCCATAGACTGCTTACAGGGTAAGGAAACCAATGTGTCATTTTGTAATTTGGGTTAACTATCCCTTTAAAGAGGCCTTTTCAAGACAGTTTAGAACTGTGTGTGCGTGTGCATGCGTGCGTGCAGACAGACAGACATAGACAGACAGACGATAGAGACCCGAGGGATACTTTACAAGTGTCACACAGGAATTGGTGAAGCCGTTTAATGCTCTCATTTTAACAGCTCAAGTTACTGAGGAGAGTTTATGAAAGCACATTTTACAGCAAAGCCTGTACCTATACAGATGCTCCTACTTGAAAGTGTGTGGTTCATTAACATTCATTACATACAAAGACAAAAAAAAAAAAAGCAAAATTAAATGAGTAAAATTCTGGCAGCATTTTGGCTACTTTTTTCAGCAATTGTCAGTGCATCAGCATCAAGGATATTTAGCAAAATAACGTTTAAACAAATGTTTTGAATGTCTCTGTAATGGAGAACAAAATCTATAGGTAGACATGGAAACAGAAGCCAGTGAAAGGTTCACAGTACAGTTTTAACGCAAAACACTGTCCATTTTAAACAGGCTTCTATGCAGTGTACAAGTCCCTTATTTCCAAAAGTACAATAATAACGTGATGATTCTCTATCTACATGCATTCAGACACCTCCTTTTCGCTCCGTTGGTTGTAACATGAACAAGCCGGTGTTGTGTTTTGGTCCTGTCGTGAAGTCAAGCAGGAGCTCTTTTAATAAGAGACGAGATGAACTCACAGAGAACAGCTGCAGACATACAATAGAGCAGGAACTTTCTTCATGTCTCCTATAACACTGTTCCTGTACTCTGTGCTAATATTCTAGTTTGGCTCAGTCTCTAGTCTGATGTACAGAAAATATGCCTACCATCTAGAACCTGGACCTGTATAAAAACAACTTCATGAATAGAGAGGGGTTGTGGGGGGGGGGGGGGTACAAGATTTGGACAATATATTCCTTTTCAGTTTAATAAAATCTACACGCATGTGAGCACAGCATTTAGTTGTGTTGTGTTTGGATTAAGTTTGCTGTGTGTAAAATCTATCCATGCTTGCATCTTATATAGTGGAGCATTGTACCATGCACTCAATGACAAAATCTAACACTTTAAACAAACATGTAGTGGCAAGTGAAAGATGAACCTTGACCATTGTAACTGTATAAGCCTCTCAGTGGACTACCAAGCCTTGCATACACAATATCTTTGCTGTAAAACTAAAACACAGGATACTGGCCCTCTACTTTACACGAACCCTGTCCATTAGATGTATTACCAAATAGAAAAGGGATAATAAAATAACATGAGATGGAATAGTCTTCATACATCAGAGATACAAGTATGTCTTTGTCTGATCTCTGAATATCATCAGTTCCCTGCGCTTGTGGTAGGAGTGGAGTGTGAGAGCAAGTAAGGTTTTGATGCACTGCATACAAAGGTTTTGTTGTTTTTAAATGTACTTGAGTTGAATTTTCTCTTTAAAGTTCCATGAGAGACAGTGGTTAGAACACAGGCCTTATGATAAGAGGTCACATTTTGGTTGAATGCATTCAGTTGTGCAACTGACGAGGTATCCCCTTCCACTTTTCCTTTCTAAATAAAAACTAAAACAATTTGAAAAGCTGTTCTTAAGTTGTTGTTGTTGTATGTGTAGTGGTTGTCATGACATAACGGAGTGAGTCTAATCGCAAAAGAGAGTGAATTGCTATCAAACCATCTACCACAGATAACATTAAATCATCAACAGGGATGCAGCACTATATATAGGGGGTAGTTGCTTTTGTTATGTTGTTTTGCTTTTATGTTGTTGTTGATGTTATTTAGTCCATTTCCCCTTCTATTGGCTACTTTAAGAGATGGGCAGCTGGTCTGTCCAATCAGGTCTCTACTTTTCCATATGTGCCCTCAGGTGGGCGGTACTGTTTTGGAAAGGCCTTCAGCTGGAGGGAGTTGAAGGCGTATTTACGACATCCTACATTCTTCATGGTGTTCTCTCGTCTGCAGCCCTCACTATTGGGAGGAGGAGATGAGAAGAGAGAGGAAGGGAGGGTAAAGTAGAGGAGAGAGAAGGAGAGGAGAGAAGGAAAGGGGAAGAGGAGAGAGAAGGAGAGGGGAGGGGAGGAGAGAAGAGAAAAGGAGAGGAGAAAAGAGGGGGTGATTGGTTAAAAGGTAAAAGGAGATGAGTTCGAGGGTATATGAAAATATGAAGTTATTATAAACATTGACATAATTCTTCCTTTCCTCAAATTTTACATGATAAACGCTACATCTTGTCTCGTTTTGTTCAGGCAGTTGTGTGGCCAGCTGACCTGCGCATGCAGTCGAGGGCCTGGGAGAAGACCTGTGGGGCCAGTCCGTGCTCCTGCTGGAGGATGAGACACTGCTCCAGGGTTAGAGACATGGCTGTACGGTCTTTAGCACTCTTACAGCTGGTAAAACGCACTCCGTTCAGACGTCGACAAGCCTGGGGAGGGAGGGACAGGGAGAGAGAGAGAGAGAAAGAAGAGGGGGCAAAGGAATATGGGTGAGGAGAGGAACGTAGAGTAGAGGAAGAAATGGGGAAGTATAGAGTGTCAGGCAGACGCTAACTCATTCAGTTAGCGATAGAAGTGTATTGTGGAGAGAGAGAAAGAGAAGAAGGAGAGAATGTCTCTACCTCCGCTGCCTGCCACAGGATCTCTACGTTCTTGCTCTTCCTGGCATTGATGTTCTGACTCAGCAGCTTTAGCAGCTCAGGCAGGCTGGTCTGACTACGGATACAAGGGAGGCCTGGAGAGAGGGAGAGAGGAGAGAGGAGTATCATTGCACTGACGTACATTTTAAGAACCAGGTTGTTTACCATTTTATTAGGGGTTGAGGTTAAGATGAGGCTGTGTGACTCACAGTCCTCAGGTAGGACCTCTTTAAACTGGTCATAGTATGAGCTGAGTCGAGCCATATTCTCCATGTTAATCCCCTCCTGGAGAGACGTGTCTCCAAACCTATAGACACATAGACAGACAGACAGATTGGATTTTTTTTCAGGGGGAATTGTACTGCTCATTAAGCAAAGCTACAACACATCAGAATTTCTTAGTCTATAGGGAGTAGACCTAATGTTCTCACAGTCTCCATCATTGGCATCGTTGAGGAATTACCATAGCGTTTTTTACAATCATCTCTAGTTTGTACTGGCAAATCTAATAAACACGCTTCGAAAACACACAATAACCAGATGCTCGTGATTATTCGAGGTAACCATCATCACTTATATGGTATTACCACAAATGTCAGCTGGCTGCTATTGCCATGGTAACACACCTCCTGACTACCCTCTCTCTTCCATTGCGCTGCTGTCCTCTCCTACCTCCATCTCTCCTCTTATCCCGTATCTCCTTCAAACCACTTATAACCTCTCCCACTCTTCTTTCCTCCCCCTTCCTCTCCTTGTCTCTCATCTCTCCTCTTCTCTCCTCTCTCATTTACTCACTTCTCGGCCAGCGTCTGTTGTTCATTGATTCCCACATTGAAGAGAACAGGCTGAACCCTCAGCAGCATTCCATTCTGGATCTCCCGCGGCAACGCATCAAACATCGCTGCTGGTAACGGAACCCTGACGTTGAAGCCGTCCCGGTTCCCGGTGATGACAGGCAACATATCTGGGCCGAAGACCGAGGTAGCCTGGGTAACCTTAAAAGTGACGTTTCGCAGGTCCATCACACCAACACTCATGTCCTCCAACATGGCCAGCTCCTCCCCTTTAAGATTGAAGAGAGTAAGAGTCGGTTTCAGTTGTCTATTTGAAAATCTATAAATAAAGTATAGAAAATTAGTAGGTTTCAAATCAACATATTTGTGTGTGTATTCTAAGACATAAACACAAGAATACACACACACACACACACACACACACACACACACACACACACACACACACACACACACACACACACACACACACACACACACACACACACACACACACACACAGTCAGCAGGTTACCGTAGGTGCTGAGCAGGCCCTCATACTGGACTAGCAGGCCGATGATGTGGAGCTGCCTGAGGAAGCCGTCGTCATGGAGACAGTTCCTCAGCTTGATGATGAAACCACAGATCAGAGCTGACAGCTACAAAAGGGGAAACACCATTACAACTATTCATCATCTATATAATCACCAATACAACTACTCATCATCTATATAATCACCAATACAACTACTCATCATCTATATAATCACTAATACAACTATTCATCATCAATACAACTATTCATCATCAATACAACTATTCATCATCAATATAATTACTAATACAACTATTCATTATCAATACAACTATTCATCATCTATATAATCACCAATACAACTATTCATCATCAATACAACTATTCATCATCAATACAACTATTCATCATCTATATAATCACCAATACAACTACTCATCACCAATACAACTATTCATCATCAATACAACTACTCATCATCTATACAATCACCAATACAACTATTCATCATCAATACAACTATTCATCATCAATACAACTATTAATCATCTTTATAATCACTAATTCAACTATTCATCATCAATACAACTATTCATCATCTATATAATCATCAATACAACTATTCATCATCTATATAATCATCAATACAACTATTCATCATCTATATAATCACCAATACAACTATTCATCATCTATATAATCACTAATACAACTATTCATCATCAATATAATTACTAATACAACTATTCATCATCAATACAACTATTCATTATCTATATAATCATCAATACAACTATTCATAATCAATACAACTATTCATCATCTATATAATCACCAATACAACTATTCATCATCTACATAATCACCAATACAACTATTCATCACCAATACAACTATTCATCATCAATACAACTATTCATCATCAATACAACTATTCATCATCAATATAATCACCAATACAACTATTCATCATCAATACAACTATTCATCATCTATATAATCACCAATACAACTACTCATCACCAATACAACTATTCATCACCAATACAACTATTCATCATCAATACAACTATTCATCATCAATACAACTATTAATCATCTTTATAATCACTAATTCAACTATTCATCATCAATACAACTATTCATCATCAATACAACTACTCATCATCTATATAATCACCAATACAACTATTCATCATCTATATAATCACCAATACAACTATTCATCATCAATACAACTATTCATCATCAATATAATCATCAATACAACTATGCATCATCAATACAACTATTCATCGTCTATATAATCCCCAATACAACTATTCATCATCAATACAACTATTCATCATCAATATAATCACCAATACAACTATTCATCATCAATTAAACTATTCATCATCAATATAATCACCAATACAACTATTCATCATCAATACAACTCTTCATCATATATATAATCACCAATACAACTATTCATCATCAATACAACTATTCATCATCAATACAACTATTCATCATCAATATAATCACCAATACAACTATTCATCATCAATACAACTATTCATCATCAATACAACTACTCATCATCAATACAACTATTCATCATCAATACAACTATTCATCACCAATACAACTATTCATCATCAATACAACTATTCATCATCAATACAACTATTAATCATCTTTATAATCACTAATTCAACTATTCATCATCAATACAACTATTCATCATCTATATAATCATCAATACAACTATTCATCATCTATATAATCATCAATACAACTATTCATCATCTATATAATCACCAATACAACTATTCATCATCTATATAATCACTAATACAACTATTCATCATCAATATAATTACTAATACAACTATTCATCATCAATACAACTATTCATTATCTATATAATCATCAATACAACTATTCATAATCAATACAACTATTCATCATCTATATAATCACCAATACAACTATTCATCATCTACATAATCACCAATACAACTATTCATCACCAATACAACTATTCATCATCAATACAACTATTCATCATCAATACAACTATTCATCATCAATATAATCACCAATACAACTATTCATCATCAATACAACTATTCATCATCTATATAATCACCAATACAACTACTCATCACCAATACAACTATTCATCACCAATACAACTATTCATCATCAATACAACTATTCATCATCAATACAACTATTAATCATCTTTATAATCACTAATTCAACTATTCATCATCAATACAACTATTCATCATCAATACAACTACTCATCATCTATATAATCACCAATACAACTATTCATCATCTATATAATCACCAATACAACTATTCATCATCAATACAACTATTCATCATCAATATAATCATCAATACAACTATGCATCATCAATACAACTATTCATCGTCTATATAATCCCCAATACAACTATTCATCATCAATACAACTATTCATCATCAATATAATCACCAATACAACTATTCATCATCAATTAAACTATTCATCATCAATATAATCACCAATACAACTATTCATCATCAATACAACTCTTCATCATATATATAATCACCAATACAACTATTCATCATCAATACAACTATTCATCATCAATAAAACTATTCATCATCAATATAATCACCAATACAACTATTCATCATCAATACAACTATTCATCATCAATACAACTACTCATCATCAATACAACTATTCATCATCAATACAACTATTCATCACCAATACAACTATTCATCACCAATACAACTATTCATCATCAATATAATCACCAATACAACTATTCATCACCAATACAACTATTCATCACCAATACAACTATTCATCATCAATATAATCACCAATACAACTATTCATCATCAATACAACTATTCATCACCAATACAACTATTCATCATCAATACAACTATTCATCATCAATACAACTATTCATCATCAATACAACTATTCATCATCAATACAACTATTCATCATCAATACAACTATTCATCATCAATACAACTATTCATTATCTATACAACTATTAACATCCGATGTAGAACATCATTCATACTAATATAATTGTGTGTGTGTGCGCGCGTGCACACGTATCTGTGTACATGTGTGTGAACGCATCTTTGTGTGCATTTGTGTGTGTGTGTGTGTGTGTGTGTGTGTAAACCCACCGTCTGGCAGAAGACCACATCTCTCCTGTACTGTAGCGTGAGGTTCATGGCAATGGTGGGAGCACTGTCCTGCATTAGGAGGAACACCATGGACTTCTTAGCCTTGTCACTCATCAGAGACACACACTCTGACAGGGTGGTCAGGAGGGGGTACAAGGCCTCACTCCATTCACCTGGTAGAGAAAGGAGAGAGGTTATACAGTATATCTATACACACGCACACACACACACACACACACACACACACACACACACACACACACACACACACACACACACACACACACACACACACACACACACACACACACACACACACACACACACACACACACACACACACACACACACACATTATTGTTCTTACCTGGGGAGGGCTTTTCCTTTTCTACATCTGGGCTGCTGTCTGAAGGGGAGATAATAATAACATATTTATTTTAAAGACAGAGTGATGTGTGCATTTGTGAATGCATGTCTGCTAGTTAAAGAATAATACAGAACAATATTACAATATGGAGGAGTCAGACTGGACATGAACCTACAGTGCTGTTGTCTTTCATGGTTTGACTGACATGTGATGGTCAGATTAGGGAATGATGACAATGAGGATGATGATGATGGAGGAAGAGAAGAAGAAGGAGATGAAGATGATGATTCTGGCTGTATCCAGAAGGCTTCTCTGTTTCCATGGATACCTCAAGGGATTCACACACATTCCCTTTTATCCCCTGACCCAATCAACCAATTAAATAATACATGAACCAACCACTCAACCAGTCAACCAATTAAACAATACATTAATCAACCAATCAACCAATCAATCAATCAACTAAACAATACATTAATCAACCAATCAACCAACTAAACAATACATTCATCAACTAGTCAATAAATTAAACACTACATTAATCAACCAATCAACCTGTCAATCAATTAAACAATACATTTAAAAAAACAATTAACCAATCAATCAGTTTGCCTAGTTTACTTTAACAGCTGCCTCATTTCATTTCAGTGCGTGCGTGTTTACCTTTCTTAGTAGTGGCATTGGTCTGCTGCGGCGTGTTTACCTTTCTTAGTAGTGGCATTGGTCTGCTGCTGAACGTCCAGGAACACATCCTCACTGCTGCTGTCACTCTGCATCCTGTCTTTGGCCAGCAGTCTGTCCACCCTCTGGATCACACAGTCCAGACTCTTATCCACATTCAACCATACCTTCTCCTGAAGGGGGGTTGAGAGCGACAGAAAGCGAGAGGGATAAAAGATTAAATATGAAATACACTTTCTATATAAATTCTATACAATATTGTTGTTATTCTCAATTCTTAAACAAAATATATCAATGACATCCTACCCAGTTCTCCTCATGCCAGTCAGCCTGTAGGGAGGAGCGCTTGTCTCTCCCCCCCTCTCCTTCCTGGTATACCGAGTGGCGAGGGGAGATGGAGTGGCGAGAGGGGGAGGTAGAGTGGCGAGAGGGGAAGGTAGAGTGGTGAGAGGGGGAGGTAGTGTGGCGAGAGGGAGAGCGGGATGGAGAGGGTGAAGGAGTGAGGGATGAGGGGGAGGGAGTGCCCTTCTGGGAAATGCATTCTGGACGGGCAGCAGAGAGGGCCAGGATGGCAGAGGACAGCAGCTTAGAGTCACAAACTGTCACCAACTGACGAGTCTGGAGAGGGGGAGAGAGATGGAGGTGAGACAGGGAGAGGATGAGAGAGATGGAAGAGTGACAGGGAGAGGGGAGAGATTGAAGAGAGACAGGGAGAGGAGGAGAGAGATGGAGGAGAGACAGGGAGAGAATGAGAGAGATGGAAGAGTGACAGGGAGAGGGGAGAGATTGAAGAGAGACAGGGAGTTGAGGAGACAAGGGATATATAATAGTGTGTATTAATACAGTGAAATACATATTGATTGTATAGATAGATACATGTTTCAATGCTTCTCTCCCCTCTGTCTTCCCCCCCCCTCCCTCCCTCCTTCTCCCTCCCTGCCTGCCTGCCTCTCTACCCCTCTCATACCTTCTCAGACAGGATGGCGAGAGTTCTCTCCAGAGCGTTTGCTGAGCGTTCCTTGGCAGCGCGGGACAAACGTTCGGTGTAGTAGCACACCTGGGTCTTCAAGGTGTTGATCTGACCAATCAGCTCCTTCGCTCTTACCACATCCTGAGGCAGGTAGGTCACCGGCTTGGAGCCAGACCCAGCACTGCTGGTAGGTGTGTGTTTATATGTGTGTGTGTGTGTGTGTGTGTGTGTGTGTGTGTGTGTGTGTGTGTGTGTGTGTGTGTGTGTGTGTGTGTGTGTGTGTGTGTGTGTGTGTGTGTGTGTGTGTGTGTGTGTGTGTGTGTGTGAGGGAGAGGGAGAGGGAGAGAAATAAAGAGAGATAGAGAGAGAGAGAGATCAGGGTGAAAATGGGCTAGTTTAAAATGATGTAATACAGAACACAAACAAACACATCCACTGATACTGCACACATAAACGGAGCAGGTGACAGATCTCACCATTCCTCCTCATATGCGCTGATCAGAAAGCAAGCAAAAAGGAGACATTTCAAATGAAAGGTTAGAAATCTAAATGAATGATAACACTTAAATCATGAACTGATGTATCTATAGCAGGGTTTCCCAATTGACAGCCCCAATTGATTTTATTTGGTTCCCAAGATTTCTAAGCAAATAAATATTAATACACATTTTCGGTGTTGGACATAAAAGACTGTAAAATCACCAGGAAATCAGCTCAGTTATTTTAATTTAGGAAATCTGTTCCCAAATATTCCCATGCATAAATAAAGAGGCATATGTGATCATATTCCAATATAATAAAAGTTTACAAATGTTTTTGTCAAATACTATATTTGTTTGAGCTTTTTGTGGTGAATTTGCAGTGTATAAATTATTCAAAATGCTGTTCCGGTCCCCCAACCATATGCTCAAGAAAATATGGTCTCACTGTTTCCTTTCCTCCTCAAACTTGTGGATGAGTTTCCGAAGACCACAGTGCTTAAAGCCTTGGTGGTGGGCTGCTGGGGCACCTATAGTCACTACGTCATAGGTCCTGTCTGGGAGAGGAGAGGAAGGGAGATGGAGGGAGGAAGTGAGAGGAGGGAGAGGAGAGATGGGAGAGAGGGAGGCGGAGGGAGAGGAGAGGAAGTTGAAGGGGTAGAGAGCACTTTTAGACAGATATAAACATGCTTGCTGTGGAGAATTACATTGAACCAGATGGATATAATGATGGATATAAAGGACATAGAGACTGACAGATATATGACTGGCCACTCCCTCATAGACTGGTTCCTCTCTAGGTTTCTTCCTAGGTTTTGGCCTTTCAAGGGAGTTTTTCCTAGCCACAGTGCTTCTACACCTGCATTGCTTGCTGTTTGGGGTTTTAGGCTGGGTTTCTGTACAGCACTTTGAGATATCAGCTGATGTACGAAGGGCTATATACATACATTTGATTTTAAATTTGATTTGATATAAGGTTCCCTACGATAGAGACTGATAGATATATAAGGTTCCCCACCATAGAGATTCATAGATATAACAGGTCCCCTACCATAGAGTCTGATAGATATGACAGGTCCCCTACCATAGAGACTGATAGATATGACAGGTCCCCTTCCATAGAGTCTGATAGATATAACAGGTCCCTACCATAGAGTCTGATAGATAAAACAGGTCCCTACCATAGAGTCTGATAGATAAAACAGGTCCCTACCATAGAGACTGATAGATATAACAGGTCCCTACCATAGAGACTGATAGATATGACAGGTCCCCTACCATAAAGACTGATAGATATTACAGGTCCCCTACCATAGAGACTGATAGATATAACAGGTCCCTACCATAGAGTCTGATAGATAAAACAGGTCCCTACCATAGAAACTGATAGATATGACAGGTCCCCTTACCATAGAGTCTGATAGATATAACAGGTCTCTACCATAAAGACTGATAGATATAACAGGTCCCCTACCATAGAGACCGATAGATATAACAGGTCCCCTACCATAAAGACTGATAGATATAACAGGTCCCCTACCATAGAGTCTGATAGATATAACAGGTCCCTACCATAGAGACTGATAGATATAACAGGTCCCCTACCATAGCCAGACTCTCCTTGTACTCTCATCCTCTGGACGTGCAGGTTAGTGGGGATGAACTCCAGCTTCTTCTCTGCTTTCAGAGTACTGGACTTAAAGGAGGGACCTGGAAGAGGAGTAGGATGGATATGTTATGATGATGCCAACTATTGTACTTTTGCATGTTGCTGATGGTCTCTTTCTGTATGTTACTGACGCATTAGTGATATTAAATATTATATTATAGTGCTAACAGTGCTAATGTAGCAGGTTTCTGTTGTAGCATGTCATGTTGTAGCATGTCATTGCATAGCCCTATAAATTGTACGCGAAATTCATCATATTTTAAATAAACTTTAACATTTGGACATTGTCTTTTTTATTTATGTTATGAATATGTTAGATGACCAAATGTAAAAGTTCATATAAAATACCATGAATTTGGCATGCCATTTATAGGGATAATCATTGCAGTCAGTGGCGACCCATCATTCAGGGCAGGTTGGGCAAAGGCAGCTCCAAATTGATCCAAACTGATTGGCTCAGTGTTCTGTCACTCATGGGGAAACTACATCACCGCCAAGTCAAGGGGAGAGCTAGAATATTCTAGCCCCTTGGATGATGCCATAGAGTTACATTAGAAGTGCCCATCCAAGGAGGCATAGGGTCAATGGCCACAGATAAAATGACTTCAAATCACTTCATATGTACAATAGCTTTGATTGGGCTGATCATGTTAACATCATACTTTCAGAATATTAGCTAGCAGTCATCATCATGAATCAAGTCAATCTACTGGCAAATCCTTTTTAATCCTTGTCTTAATGAAGATAAATAATGAAGATAAAACGTATCAGTGCTCATCGGCCATTGGACATAAACATTACACAACAAGTTGGAATCGCAAATTCAACAATGAGTGGTTTGGAAGGAATCAGTGACAGTGGCTAACTGCAAAAATTGCAAAGCAATCACTAGCCAGCTATTCAGTGGAGTGGCTGTGTGGTCCCAAATCTGAGATTAGGAGTCTCTTTTCCAAGTTTAAAATGATAAACATTCAACATTGGCCATGCTGCCAATGAAGCATGATTTGTGCTGCGCTCAAAACAACTGTTAACTCGTACTGCAAAAATGTGACTTCAGTGAGTTCAAGACAACTGGGAAGTTGGAAAAAAACGAGCTCTGACTGGGAAAAAAACATTTTAAATTCGGAATTGTAAATCCGGCCTCTTTCTAGAGCTACGACCTGAAGATCAATGATGTCATCATGTTTTTTTTCAACCTTGTTTTTTCTTTCTTCGAGTTCCCAGTTGTTTTGAAAGCACCATAAATCCAGGGTAGCCTAGTGGTTAGAGCGTTGGACTCGTAACCGAAAGGTTGCAAGTTCAAATCCCCCAGCTGACAAGGTACAAATCTGTCGTTCTACCCCTGAACAGGCAGTTAACCCACTGTTCCTAGGCCGTCATTGAGAGAATACCAGACTTTAATGACAACATTTTCCCACAAAAGACCTCTGCGCCACCTTCCCGTTCAAGTGAGCACATCACAAGGTGAGTCCAAAAATGTATTCTACTGCATAAATTATGTAATAATATGTGTACTGTATACTGTAGCTAATAAAGTAATACAAAGTGTATGCTGTGTAGTAAACTGTTAGTAGCCCATGTGCCTCACCCTAATAATTTCCTATATTGCATATGTAGCCTATAATCTGTTTTAGAGAAATATTATGAATATTGTAAGAGCTTTCATTGTCTGCTAAAATGCCTCCTTTATTTATCCTACAGTTCTGACTGTTGTACAGGGAGAATAATGTAAGAACAGCCCATGTGTTGAATTCTGTTGGTGTACATTTCAAAAGTGCTGAACAATAGTTATATTGACTACGTCATTAATGGCTCGCTCAGTAATGTCTTAATTGAAATAAGGGATTGCCTCTTATCCGCTTGTAGTCCCCTTATACTATAATTTGTACATCTTAATTGTCATTAAAAACCACATTTGTCAGCCATATCAGCTATGTTTTTTAAAAGGCAGTAAATGAGGCTGAATTAACTGTTTCACTGAGACAAGGCTCCCCCCAAGATTCACATGCTAAAATCGGCACTGATTGCGGTGTTGTTAACATTTATACTAACAACACTGATATTAGTAATATGTTTTAAAATGTTTAGGGGCAGTCTAGCAGGATTGGAATGTATTCTGGTATGTTGGTGTAATGTTCTATAAAGTATGGAGCGAACCTTTATATTCGTGTAGGTCGCCAATTGTCTCCTGGTAGGTGAGGATGATGGTCTGGTACTGAGCAATAATCTCCCTCCTCAGGTTTTCCCAACATGGAGACAACTCCCCCAACTCCTCCAGTTCACACACCCTACACACACAAACACACACACACACACACACACACACACACACACACACACACACACACACACACACACACACACACACACACACACACACACACACACACACACACACACACACACACACACACACACACACACACACACACACACACACACACACGTGGTACACTGCAAAAGTAAAAAGACTCAAAACACCATTATTGTGTAATGAAACCATATAAAGTAGTGCACCTAACCTGAGATCTGGTGTTTGGAGGGTGTTTGAATGTAGACCCAATGTAAGTGTTCTGATACACAGAAATTGTTTTAAAACAATATTGTCACGCCCTGACCTTAGTATTCTTTGTTTTCTTTATTATTTTGGTTAGGTCAGGGTGTGACAAGGGTGATTTATGTGTTTTTCTCTTGTCTAAGGGTTTTGTATGTTTATGGGGGTGTTCACTAGTCTCGGTGTTATGTATGTCTATGGTTGCCTAGATTGGTTCTCAATTAGAGGCAGCTGTTTATTGATGTCTCTGATTGGGAACCATATTTAGGCAGGAAGTACCAGTGACTCGCTCAATACGGAAGTGGTAAGATGACACGGATGCTACACTACAGGACTGTTTTGCTAGCACAGACTGGAATATGTTCCGTGATTCATCCAATGGCATTGAGGAGTATACCACCTAAGTCAACGGATTCATCAATAAGTGCATTGACGACGTCGTCCCCACAGTGACCATATGTACATATCCCAACCAGAAGCCATGGTTTACAGGCAACATCCGCACCAAGCTAAAGGCATATTCCAGGCATTATCTTTCAGGAGCGGGACACTAATCCGGACGCTTATATGAAATCCCGCTATACCCTCAATCGAGCCATCAAACAGGCAAAGCTCCAATACAGGACTAAGATTGAATCCTACTACAGCTCTGATGCTCGTCGGATTTGGCAGAGCTTGCAAACTATTACGGATTACAAAGGGAAACACAGCCGCAAGCTGCCCAGTTCACGCAAGCCTACCAGACGAGCTAAATGCCTTCTATGCTCGCTTCGAGGCAAGCAACACTGAAGCATGCATGAGAGCACTAGCTGTTCCAGACAACTGTGTGATCACGCCTTACATAGCCGATGTGAGCAAGAACTTTAAACTGGTCAACATTCACAAAGCCAGAGCATGCGCAGACCCACTCAGAGCATGTGCAGACCCACTGGCAAGTGTCTTCACCAACATTTTCAACCTCTCCCTGACCGAGTCTAAAATACACACATGTTTCAAGCAGACTACCATAGTCCCTGTGCTCAAGAATTTGAAGGTAATCTGCCTAAATGACTACTGCCCAGTAGCACTCATGTTGGTAGCCATGAAGTTATTTGAAAGGCTGTTCATGGCTCACATCAACACCATCATCCAGGAAATCTTAGACCCGCTCCAATTTGCATACCGCCCCAACATATCCACAGTTGACGCAATCTCAGTCACACTCCACACTGCCCTTTCCCATCTGGACAAAAGGAACTCCTATGTTAGAATGCTGTTCATTGACTACAGCTCAGCATTCAACACCATAGTGCCCACAAAGCTCATCACAAAGCTAAGGACCCTGGGACTAAACACCTCCCTCTACAACTGGATCCTGGACTTCCTGATGGGCCATCCAGGTGATGAGGGTAGGTAGCAACACACCTGCCACGCTGATCCTCAACACAGGGGCCCCTCAGGTGTGCATGCTTAGTCCGCTCCTGTACTCCCTGTTCACCCACGACTCCAACACCATCATTAATTCAGTTTGCTGATGACACAACAGCGGTAGGCCTGATCACCGACAATGATGAGACAGCCTATAGGGAGGAGGTCAGAGACCTGGCAGTGTTGTGCCAGGACAAAAACCTCTCCCAAAATGTGAGCAAGACAAAGGAGCTGATCGTGGACAACAGGAAAAGGAGGGCCGAACAGGCCCCCATTAACATCGAGGGGGCTGGAGTGGAGCGGGTCAAGAGTTTCAAGTTCCTTGGTGTCCACATCACCAACAAAATATCCTGGTCCAAACTCACCAGGACAGTCGTGAAGAGGGCATGACAACAGCTTTTCCCCCTCAGGAAACTGAAACGATTTGGCATGGGTCCTCAGAGCCTCAAAAGGATTATACAGCTGCACCATCGAGAGCATCCTAACCGTTTGCGTCCCATCTAGTATCACCATCTGGCTCGCCATCCGACCGTAAGGCGCTACAGAGGGTAGTGTGCATGGCCCAATACATCACTGGGGCCAAGCTTCCTGCCATCCAGGACCTATATACTAGGTGGTGTCAGAGGAAGCCCCCAAAAATTGTCAAAGAATCCAGTCACCTAAGTCATAGACAGTTCTCTCCCCTTCTTTTTACACTGCTGCTACTCGCTGTTTATTATCTATGCATAGTCACTTTACAAATTACCTCGACTAACCTGTACCCCCACACATTGGCTCGGTTCGGTAATCCCTGCATATAGCCTTATTATTGTTATGTAATTTTATTGTGTTACTTTTTATTTTATTTTGGACTTTAGTTTATTTTGTAAATTCTATTTATTGAACTGCATTGTTGGTTAGGCGCTTGTAAGTAAGCATTTAAGGTTCTATTCTGTTCTATTTGGCGCATGTGACAAATAACATTTAATTTGATTTGTTACACACGTCATGTAATGCTTAAAAACCTCTCAGGATGATGTTTCAATACTCCAGCAGAGTTAATGTTTCGTCTCCTTCACCTTGGTGGCAGCTCAGTTGCAATTAGTTTTGGTGTTACAAAGCACTTCATTTTAACAGTGTATAGCAGCGTACCTGACAGCGTCCTCCTCCAGCAGTAGTTTGACAAACTGCCGAGGGATGTGTAGAGAGAGGACACTCTCAGCCATCTGCTCCAGGATACGTAGGTGGTTCCCATCCGTGGTGGGGAAACGGTACATACGAGACATGGTGCCCCCAAACACTGACAACACAGCAAAACACTAGTCAATACGTCAATTAATCATTCAAATCATAATTTATTAAATGCATTTATTTGATTTAACCCTTATTTTACCAGGTAAATTGACTGAGAACACATTCCCATTTACAGCAACAACCTGGGGAATAGTTACAGGGGAGAGGGATGAGCCAATTGGAAGCTGGGGATTAGGTGGCCATGATGGTATGAGGGCCAGATTGGGAATATAGCCAGGACACCAGGGTTAACACCCCTACTCTTACAATAAGTGCCATGGGATCTTTAGTGACCACAGAGAGTCAGGACACCCATTTAACATCCCATCCGAAAGACAGTACCTTACACAGGGCAATGTCCCCAATCACTGCCCTGGGACATTGGGATCTTTTTTTTTAGATCAGAGGAAAGAGTGCCTCCCACTGGCCCTCCAATACCACTTCAGCAGCATTTGATCTACCATCCAGTGACCGACCAGGACCAACCCTGCTTAACTTCAAATGCAAGCCAGCAGTGGGATACAGTGTGTCAGTCAGTCATAATTCCTAAATCTGTAAACTCTCTGTATTGTTAGATTCTGGGTTAAACTTGGAACATTGTTATACTAGAGACATGATACATCAGAAGTAATACTATAGTATCTGATGAGTGATAGAGACTGGTTTTGACATCAGAAGTTAAATGGTTATCTGTAGGAGCCAGATGGCTTTGGAATGTGCTGGGTAGAGGGGAGGCAGTTAAGGGAGTGCTATAGGTGATATGGGTGGAGAACTTTGTATTAGGCATCGAGGGGGTTGAGGTCAGGTCAGGTCACCTTAAGGGAGAAGGAATGGTTTATTACCCCATCACTTCGTCTTCCTGTTGAACCATAACAGATGTAAGGGTTGGAGAGAAGGAGGAGTGCATCTAAATTGGAGTATATATACTTGTGTTGGTGGAAACATGTTTTGTCTGAATGCAGCTGTATTGATCTTCTGGGAAGAATTAAACTTGGTTAAGCTTTCATAATGTCCGTAAAGTTTTTTTACTCTGAGAATTAGAACCTAAGAGTATGCTATGAATAGAGAAGGACATACATACTATCTCATTTAAACACACACTTAAAGGGTAATTTCAACACTTTCAACCAAATGTTCATTATCTCCAGCACAATACCAGTGTCTACATATGTGAAACAGCACATTTCTATGTTTTGTGGAATAGAAATAGTTAAAAAGTTCTACCCGATGACATCATCAAAAGTGAAAACATTTTAAAAACAATCATTTTTAATACTGAGAATCATGGTGACGTGGGAATCAACTCAAATCAAATTGTATTTGTTACACGTACTGAATACAACTGGTGTCGACTTTAATGTGAAATGCTTGCTTACAAGCCCTTCACAACGATGCAGAGTCTTAAAATATAAATAAAATAGTAACACAGAGAAATAAAATAAAATACACAAGAATGGCACTACATACAGGAAGTATCAGTACCAGATCAATGTGCAGAGGTACAAGGTATTTGAGATAGATATGTAAATGAAAGCAAGCTAAAGTGACTAGGCATCAGGATATATAATAATAATAATAGTAAAATAAAGAACAGTAGCAGCAGCAAATGAGTGTAAATGTGTGTGTGAGTGTAATGTGTATGTACATTGTCGTGAAAAAGTATTTGCCCCTTTCTAATTTTTTCTATTTTTGCATATTTAGGAATGTTATCTGAATGTTATCAGATCTTCAACCGAAACCTAATATTAGATAAAGGGAACCTGAATGAAAAGATACACAACAATTACATACTTATTTAATTTACTTAATTAACAAAGTTATACAACATCCAATGCCCCTGTGTGAAAAAGTAATTGCCCCCCACCAGTGATGTACTGGACCCTCTGTAGAGCTTTGAGATCAACGGCGGTGCATTTGCCATACCAAGCGGTGATGCAGCCAGTCACGATGCTCTTGATGGTGCAGCTGTAGGACTTTTTAAGGATCTGAGGGCTCATGAGCAATCTTTTCAGCTTCCTGAGGGGGAAGAGGTGCTGCCGTGCCCACTTCACGGCTGTGGGGGGTGTATGTGGACCATGTTAAGTCCTTAGTGATGTGGACGCCAAGGAAAGCTCTCGACCCGCTCCACAACAGCCCCGTTGATGTGGATGGCGACGTGCTCTCCCCTCTTTCTCCTACAGTCCACGATCAGTTCCTTGGCCTTACTGACGTTGAGAGAGAGGTTGTTGTCCTGGCACCACACTGCTAAGTCTCTGACCTCCTCCCTGTAGGCTGACTCATCGTTGTCGGTGATCAGGCCTACCACCACCATATCGGCAGCAAACTTGATGATGGTGTTGTAGTCAGGCGTGGCCATGTAGTCGTGGGTGAACAGGGAGTACGGGATGGGACTGAGCACACACACCTGAGGGGCCCTGTGTTGAAGGCTGGGCCCGTGGTCAGGAAGTCCAGGATCTAGTTGCAGTCCCTAGTTTTGTGATGAGCTTGGAGGGGACTATGGTGTTGAAAGCTGAGCTGTAGTTCATTAACAGTATTCTCACATAGTTATTTCCCCTCTTGTCCAGGTGGGAGAGGGCAGTGTGAAGTGCAATAGAGCCTGCATCATCTGTGGTTCTGTTGGGGCAGTATGCAAATTGGAGTGGGTCTAGGGTTTCTGGGATGATGGTGTTGATGTGTATCATGACCAGCCTTTCAAAGCACTTCATAATTACAGATGTGAGTGCTAAAGGGCGATAGTCATTTAGACAGGTTATCTTGGAGCTCTTGGGAACAGGGACAATGGTGATCAGTTTAAAATATGTTGGGATTAAAGACTGGCATGAGGATAGATTGAACACGTCTGTGAATATGTCTCAATCAAGAAAATACCCTCCCTCTGGCTAGAAACTCATTCCCCGATTTGAAAATTGCATTTTTTTAATTACATTTTTTAATTTGAATCCTACCCTGTGATGTCACAGAGAAGCATTTTTTTAGGACATTTGTTTTCTTTTTAACCACAGATTATAGAAATGTGCTGATTTCACATACACTGTTTTGGTGATGGAGATAATTAATATGAGGTTGAAAAGTGGCGGAATTGCCCTTTCAGACCAACACACACTTGCCAATAGAGAAACACACGCTGACACACACTGGAACACACACTCACCAGCCTTCAGCAGTGTGTCTTTGCACAGAGACGCAGACTTGGCCCTGATGTTCACGGACTCAGTCAGGCTATCATCCACTGGAAGAACCATCTGAGAAACACAAAAGGAACAGACATCTTCATTGTATGATTCGTCCTGGATGCCCTTCACTTGAACAGTAACCTGAACCGACTGGCTGAATTTCTACCATGTGGATTTAATCTTTCTCCTTGTCCTTCTTGGTCACTGATCAAACAAGTGAAAGCAGTTTGGTTGTCCCTAGCTTGCCTCGGGCAGTGATCTGAATACAGACAGGTAAGCCAGGAAAGGGGGAAAAGTGCAAAAAATGATCCTACAAACATTTAACAAAGTAGGTCTACAATACATACTCTGTGGTCCATCATCAAACAAATCAGATAATATGGGTATTACTAAGTTTTGACCTTACGGTCTTCCTTCCTCAGTAAGATCCAGACCAGGCCACTCACCCTGCCATTGATGGTGTCCTGCCGGGCGACAGGGGCTCTCTGCTCCCTCCTCTCCTCTATCTGCCAGGCGATGATGGTGATGTTGCCCATGCGCTCGTTCTCCGCTGACCTGGGGACAGACAGTAATAGGTGTCTCTACAGTACTGAGGCTCTTATGCCCATACCCGGCCCTACTATTTAACAATAGCTGAGGATGTATGTGGAGGTTGTGTGAGTGTGTGTATATGTGTGTATATGTGTGTGTGTTACCTGAGGGTTAGGTGGAGTCTGTGGTGTTTGTCCTGCAGCAGCTCCTTCACAGGGAACATGGCTGACCCCAGCAGGTACATCTGGGAGTGGAGTGTTTGATTAGTTTGGGGTTGAAGAGTTAGGAAGGTTGTGAGGTTTTGGGCAGTTGACTCTAGTGGGGGAGTTGGAGTAGTTTTTGAGGGTGAAATTTCGTACCGTGCCCTGGGAGCGGTCCTTGACGTCGTACACAGATAGCTTAACCTGGGTCTGCTGAGTGATCAGAGAGTCCTGGAAGAATGCTATACTGCTCAGATAGATAGGATTACTAGTACCCTAGAGAGAGAGAGAGAGAGAGAGAGAGAGAGTGAGAGAGAGTAGCAAGACCACTCCTTCACTAAAACATCATTATCAGTAAAAAAAAGATTGTACTTTCAATGACTGTGATATGTGGTTGTTTATCCACCTTAGTTGAATTCACTGACTGTAAGTCACTCTGGATAAGAGTCTGCTAAATGACCAAAATGTCAATGTAAAAATTAACAATTGCAAAGCACACTGGGAATTATCATTGGCCTTTTTGGGGGGGCAAAGCTCATTATAATAATATCCAGCATGCTTTACAAGTGTTCATTTTACATCTACATTTACATACAGGTAATTTAGCCAGCACTCTTATCACACCTTAGTGCCATCAGCCTTCTGATACCAATGCATGGTTAAAGGGGGCCACAAAATTGTGAACCACTATAAAGAATGGTATAGAAAAGTTACACGATAAATTAGAATGTAGTTCAGAAGTAATTCAATTACTGCCCATCTCTGGGTGTGGTTCTACCTCTATGATCTCTGTCTGAGCATGTTTGGTCCAGAAGGCCTGGGGAGGAGTGGTACAGCTGACAGCCACAAAGCTGGTCGGTTTACGGTCCAATGCTGGGGTGATCAGCTCACTGCATGCTGGGGGTACAACAGGGAAGTGAACATTAAAGGAAAAATCTGTCATCTCAATCCTGGCCCTAAAATAGGGATGGGGCTGGGGAAATGTAATTGGTTACCTTTCTCAAATTCATAGTCAGAGTAATACAAGTACATTTTTCATGTTATGATAAGTAAGACTGTTGTAATAAACTAATAAGGCATTTATAAGCTTTATTCTTCAAGAATCAATGGGTACTGTTTAGGGTTTCCATTTGACCGGCAACATTTTAATTGACCGGACATTTAAAACATTTACCGGATCCATATGCATTGGGTGCGTAACCTGATTAGGGCGTCCTCCCACAGTGCTCAGAATGACATAAATCAAATTTAGAATATGGTAATTCATATTAACCGAACATCTAAGTTGAGGATGCAACGATGTGCGGCCCTTCTTACCGAATTCTTATGTGCACTTTAAAAATGTTAGACTAAAATCCAATCAAATCAAACTTTATTTGTCACATGCGCCGAATACAACAAGTGTAGACCTTACCATGAAATGCTTACTTACAAGCCCTTAACCAACAAAATTTTTAAAAAGTTAAGAAAATATTTCCCAAATAGACTAAAGTAAAAAAATAAATAATAAAAAGTAACAAAAATTAGTAACAATAATGAGGCTATATATAGCGGGTACCAGTACCGAGTCAGTGTGCGGGGTACAGGTTAGTAATTTGTACATGTAGGCAGGGGTGAAGTGACTTTGTATAGATAATAAACAGTTAGTAGCAGCAGTGTAAAAAGGGAGGGGGGTCAATGTAAATAGTCCGGTGGCGATTTTATTAATTGTTCAGCAGTCTTATGGCTTGGGGGTAGAAGCTGTTGGTCCTAGACTTGGCGTTCCGGTACCGCTTGCCGTGCGGTAGCAGAGAAAACAATCTAAAACTTGGGTGACTGGAATCTCTGACAAAATGATGGGCTTTCCTCTGACACCACCTATTATTTTGGTCCTGGATGGCAGTAAACTTGGCCCCAGTGATGTACTGGGCCGTACGCACTACCCTCTGAAGTTGCCATACCAGGTGGTGATGCAACCGGTCAGGAAGCTCTCGATGGTGCAGCTGTAGAACCTTTTGAGGACCTGGGGACCATTGCCAAATCTATTCAGTCTCCTGAAGGGGAAAAGGTTTTGTTGTGCCCTCTTCACGACTGATTGGTATGTTTGGACCATGATAGTTCATTGGTGATGAACCACAGTCCACAATCAGCTCCTTTGTCTTGATCACATTAAAATACACCTCTGCTGTCTTCAACCAGGATCTCAGCAATCACTGCCTCATTGCCTGCGTGCGTAATAGGTCCACGGTCAAACGACCATCCCTCATCAATATCACGCTCCCTACAACATTTCAACGAGCAAGCCTTTCTAATCGACCTGGCCCGGGTATCCTGGAAGGATATTGACCTCATCCCATCAGTAGAGGATGCCTGGCTGCTCTTTAAAAATGATTTCCTCGCCATCTTAAATAAGCATGCCCCATTCAAAAAATGTAGAACTAAGAACAGATATAGCCCTTGGTTCACCCCAGACTTGACTGCCCTTGACCAGCACAAAAACATCCTGTGGTGTTCTGCATTACCATCGAATAGCCCCCGCGATATGCAACTTTTCAGGGAAGTCAGGAACCAATGTACTTAGTCAGTTAGGAAAGCTAAGGCTAGCTTTTTCAAACAGAAATTTTCATCCTGTAGCACTAATTCCAGAAAGATTTGGGACACTGTAAAGTCCATGGAGAAAAGAGCACCTCCTCCCAGCTGCCCACTGCACTGAGGCTAGGAAACACTGTCACCACCGATAAATCTACGATAATTGAACATTTCAATAAGCATTTTTCTACGGCTGGCCAGGCTACCCCGACCTTGTCCTACAGCTCAGCACCCCCTGAAGCAACTTTCTCCCCCACTACTCCTTCACCCAAATCCAGACAGCTGATGTTCTGAAAGAGCTGCAAAATCTAGATCCCTACAAATCAGCTGGGCGAAACAGTCTAGACCCTCTCTTTCTAAAATGATCAGCCTAAATTATTGCAACCCCTATCACTAGCCTGTTCAACCTCTCTTCTGTATGGTCTGAGATCCCCAAAGATTGGAAAGCTGCTGCGGTCATCCTCCTCTTCAAAGGGGGAGACACTCTAGAACCAAACTGTTATAGACCTATAGTATATCCATCCCGCCCTGCCTTTCTAAAATTTTCGAAAGCCAAGTTAACAAACAGATCAACGACCATTTTGAATCCCACCGTACCTTCTCCACTATGCTATCTGGTTTCCGAGCTGGTCATGGGTGCACCTCAGCCACGCTCACAGTCCTAAACAATATAATAACTGCCATCGATAAAAGACAGTACTGTGCAGCCGTCCTCATGGACCTGGCCAAGGCTTTTGACTCTGTCAATCACTGCATTCTTATCGGCAGACTCAATAGCCTTGGTTTCTGAAAAGACTGCCTTGCCTGGTTCACCAACTACTTCTCAGATACAGTTCAATGTGTCAAATCAGGAGGGCCTGTTGTCCAAACCTCTGGCATTTACTATAGGAATGTCTCAAGGTTCAATTCTCGGGCCGACTCTTTCTCTGTATACATCAATTATGTCGCTCTTGCTGCTTGTGATTCTCTGATCCACCTCTACGCAGACGACACCATTCTGTATACATCTGGCCCTTCTTTGGACATTGTGTTAACAAACCTCCAAACAAACTTCAATGCCATACAACAATTCCGTGGCCTCCAACTGCTCTTAAATGCTAATAAAACTAAATACATGCTCTTCAATGAATTGCTGCCCGCACCCGCCCGCCCGACTAGCATTACTACTCTGAATGGTTCTGACTTAGAATATGTGGACAACTACAAATACCTAGGTGTCTGGTTAGATTGTAAACTCTCCTTCCAGACTCACATTAAGCATCTCCAAACCTAAATTAAATCTAGAATCGCAAAATTTCGCAACAAAGCCTCCTTCAGCTATTAACCGCTAACAGAAACCCTGGTACTGTTATAAATATCAAAGACAATTGAACCAGAGTGAGAAGGACTTCAGCAACATCACTCACCCAGGCTGAACTCCAGCACTGGCTCATCTGGGTCCTGACTGTTACCTACAAGAACACAAGATATTATTATATATTTTTTACAACTACAGCGACAAACAAGGCAAGTTTATACACATACTTATGTTCAGTGGGCAAACATACAGGAATACTGTTACTACGGTAACTATGGTAACATGGCCCTTACCTGCCAGAGTCAGCCCCATTATCTCAGCCGAGAGGTCAAAGGTGTTAGCCCGGTACACGGACCATGGCCGGTGACGCGGGCTAGCCTTCCCCTTCCCCGACATCATGGCTGGGGGTTAAGGGTCAGGGGGTAAGGGAGGTTGGAGAACGGGATTTTGGGTAAAGAGTAGAGGGGTGGAGGGCGTTAAGAACAAATACCACACGTCCTTCTCACACACACACACTCTCTGCAGATCAGATCCCTATGTGTGTTTTGGAAGGATCCTTTCCTGTGGGATTATCTCTTCAGTCTCTGGACTCTTAGTGTGGAGCTGGAGGGAGGGAGAGAGAGAGAGAAGATGACAACAAAAGTATTAGCCACGTCAACATAGAAAGTGAATAGATGGAGTGGACACACACTTCACCTGATCTTTATTTGACATCTACATTACCCTTCTCAGTTGGATTAAGCAGGTATTGTTATGCTGGTGATGCACATACACTGTAGCTAAGGAGTGTCATGAATAGAACAATGGCAGTGAAACCCAGCTGCATCGCCTATGTGCAATTCTAGTCAATTCTACATCTACATATGCCAGGTCCATAATTGTTGGCACTCTTGATAAAGATGAACAAAAAAGACAGTATAAAATAAGCTATGTTGCATGCTCCAAAATGGGTTTATTATATTATTTTATACTAACAAAATTGCTCAGAGAACAAGTCATTTAAAAAACATCTAGGGCTCCAGGACCAGTGGAAGCAAAATAGCCCATAACATAAAATATCCACAACCATATTTTACTGTAGGTATGAGGTACTTTTCTACATACAGTTGAAGTCGGAAATGTACATACACTTAGGTTGGAGTCATTAAAACTTGTTTTTCAACTACAACCACAAATTTATTGTTAATTAAAAACGTATTATGGCTGCAGGGGCAGTATTGAGTAGATTGGATGAAAGGTGCCCAGAGGTGCCCAGAGTAAACTGCCTGCTCCTCAGTCCCAGTTGCTAATATATGCATATTATTATTCATATTGGATAGAAAACACTCTGAACTTTCTAAAACTGTTTGAATGATGCCTGTGAGTATAACAGAACTCATATAGCAGGCAAAAACCTGAGAAGAAATCCAAACAGGAAGTGGGAAATCTGAGGTTAGTCGATTTTCAAAACAGCCCCTATTGAATACACAATGGGATATTGGTTATGTTGCACTTCCTAAGGCCTCCATTAGATGTCAACCGTCTTTAGAAACTTGTTTGGGCATTCTACTGTGAAGTGGGACCGAATGAGAGAGGAATGAGTCAGAGGTCTGCCAGCAGTCACGTGCTGGTCACGCGCATTTCACATGAGAGGGAGCTGCGTTCCTTTGCTTTTCTGAAGACAAAGGAATTCTCCGGTTGGAATATTATTGAAGTTTTATGTTAAAAACATCCTAAAGATTGATTCCATACATCGTTTGACAGGGAGGGACTGGTGCACTTCACAAAATAGATGGCATCATGAGGGACGGAAAATTATGTGGATATATTAAAGCAACATCTCAAGACATCAGTCAGGAAGTTAAAGCTTGGTCCCAAATGGACAATGACCCCAAGCATACTTCCAAAGATGTGTCAAAATGGCTTAAGGACAACAAAGTCAAGGTATTGCAGTGGCTCTCACAAAGCCCTGACCTCAATCCCATAGAAAATTTGTGGGCAGAACTGAAAAAGCATGTGCGAGCAAGGAGGCCTACAAACCTGACGCAGTTACACCAGCTCTGTCAGGAAGAATGGGACAAAATTCAACCAACTTATTGTGGAAAGCTTGTGGAAGGCTACATGCAATGTTTGACCCAAGTTAAACAATTTAAAGGCAATGCTACCAAATACTAATTGAGTGTATGTAAACTTCTGACCCACTGAGAATGTGATGAAATAAATAAAAGCTGAATTAAATCATTCTCTCTACTATTATCCTGACATTTCACATTCTTAAAATAAAGTAGTGACCCGAAACTGACAAAAGACATAGCATTTTAACTAGGATTAAATGTCAGAAATTGTGAAAAACTGAGTTTAAATGTATTTGGCTAAGGTGTATGTAAACTTCCAACTTCAACTGTATGCTTCCGTTTTTCAACGCCAAACTCACCATTGGTGTGCATGGCCAAAGAGCTCTATTTTCATGACATCTGACCATAGTGTTGGTTCCAATCCAAGTGCCAATGCCGTTTATCAAACTCCACACATACCAGTGGTGGATTTAGCGTTGAAAAACGGAAGCATATGCAGAAAAATATCTCAAAGCTACGATAAAATATGGTGGTGCATCTTTGATGTTAGGGGGCTATTTTGCCTCCACTGGTCCTGTTGCCCTTGTTAAGGTAAACAGCATCATTTTAACTTTACTCAGTATGAGGACATTTTAGCCAAAAACCTGGTTGCCTCTGCCAGGAGGCTGACACTTGGCCGCAAGTGGATCTTTCAGCAAGACAATAACCCCACGCATTAATCAAAATCCACAAATAAATGCTTAATTGTCTACAAAATGTCATTTTGCAATGGCATTTCAGTCACAGGACTTGAACCCCATTGAACACCTGTGGTTTGAATTGAAGGGGAAACCATAAGAGCAGACAAAGGATATCAAGGATCTGGGAAGATTCTGTACGGAGGTAAAGTATAAGATCCCTCCCGTCGTGTTTTCCAATCTCATAAATTATTTTAGAAAAAGGCTCAGTGTCATTATCCTCAGAAGGTGACGGTGCTAGAGTATTGAAAACAGGGGTGCCAATCATTTTGACCCCTATCTTTTTTATTACTTGTTTAACACAATCTTGTTCTCTGAGCAATTGTATTACTATAAAATAATATCATGTCCCAATTTTTTGAGCATACAATATAGCTCACTATTTGTATAATTTATTTATACAAATACTGAGTTATACGCTGAGTGTACAAAATATTAGGAACACCTGCTCTTTCCATGACATAGACTGACCAGGTGAATCCAGGTGAAAGCTATGATCCCTTATTGACGTCACCTGTTAAATCCACTTCAATCAGTGTAGATAAAGGGGAGGAGACAGGTTAAAAAAAGATTTTCAAGCCTTGAGACATGGATTGTGTATGTGTGACATTCACAATGGGCAAGACAAAATATTTAAGAGCATTTGAACGGGGTATGGTAGTACTGTAGGTGCCAGGCGCACTGGTTTGAGTGTGTCAAGTGTTGCAACACTGCTGGGTTTTTCACACCCAACAGTTTACCGTGTGTGTCAAGAATAGTCCACCACCCAAAGGACATCCAGCCAACTTGACACAACTGTGGGAAGCACTGGAGTCAACATGGGACAGCATCCCTATGGAACGCTTTCGACATCTTGTAAAGTTCTGTTCTGAGGGCTATAAAAAGTATTTTTTGCTAATCTTTATCAATGGTGCCAATAATTATGGACCTGACTGTACTTGCCTTCAAGTAGTTTTACATGTATACTTTAAAGTTGACTTTCCATTCTGGTTTCAGTTGGTGCTCCTCTATAATTCTTGATTCCTAACAACACATTGAAATATTCAACCGCTCGGAGACAGGGATGAAAACCAAGAAAACTTCCGCTTTCATGAACTGATGGGAGAGTTGAGTGTGATCCAGAAAACTCCAAACTCCAGAGCCTGGGGGGACAGCGAATGTGTGTGAAGTGCTAGGAATCTTTGGATATTCCAAAAGGAAAGCATCTGACAACAGTGAGTGAAAGGTAGAAGATGAGGTACACCGTGATGGATAATCTGTGCACAGTGGCGACTGATTTCTATTCAAATCAAAGGGCTTTATTGGCATGGGAAACGTGTTAACATTAAAAAGCAAGTGGAATAAATAATAAATAAGTAATAAATAATCAGGAAATAACTACTCATATATTTTTTTAGGTATTTCAAATGTTATTTTACGGCTATGTAAGGTGTTGTAATAATGTGAAAATGGTTGTAGTACAAAAGGGAAAATAAATAGACAGATAAATATAGTTTAAATTCACAATGGTGTTTGTGCTTCACTGGTTGCCCATTTCTTGAAGCAACAGGTCACAAATATTGCTGCTGTGATGGCACACTGTGGTATTTCACCCACTAGATATGGGAGTTGATCAAAATGTGATTTGTTTTAGATTTCTTTGTGGATCTGTGTAATCTGAGGGAAATATGTGTCTCTAATATGGTCATACATTTCGAAGGAGGTTAGGAAGTGTAGCTCAGTTTCCACCTCATTTTGTGGGCAATGTGCACATATCCTGTCTTCTCTTGAGAGCCAGGTCTGCACATAGTCAAAGCTTTCCTTAATATTGGGTCAATCACAATGGTCAGGTATTCTGCCACTGTGTACTCTCTGTTTAGGGCCAAGTCACATTCCAGTTTGCTTTGTTTTTTGTTAATTCTTTCCAATGATCTTTTTGTTTTCTCATGATTTGGTTGGGTCTAATTGCATTGCTGTCCTGGGGCTCTGTAGGGTCTGTTTGTGTTTGTGCACAGAGCCCCAGGACCAGCTACCTGAGTCGATTATTCTCTAGGTTCATCTCTCTGTAGGTGATTGCTTTGTTATGGAAGGTTTGGGAATCACTTCCTTTTAAGTGTTTGAAGAATTTAACAGCTCTTTTCTGAATTTTGATAATTAGTGGGTATTGTCCTAATTTTGCCCTGTGTGCATTATTTGGTGTTTGGTATTAGTCTGTTATTTCTGTACTGTTTTAGTGTTTCACCATAGTGAAGGCTCAGGTTTTCTTGGTTGGATGGGTTTCTCAATATTCTTTCCTAGGTTTTTGCTTTCTTCATCAAACCAAGTTGTCTGAAATGGATCTAATTTGTTGTTGCAGATTGTTTTTTGGAAGGTTTCTACACCACCCTGCTTCCATCTACAGCATTTTTTAATAGTGGACAAATGTATTGTGATGGGGGGGGGGGGTGTTCATGTTGAATTTGGCACCATTGAAAATGAGACCCTGGTCTCAATGGGCTCCCATGATGAAATAAAAGTCAAATAAAATAAATAACACACACACATCCCAGTTTGCATGGTCCTAGCCAGGGAGAACACCTGCTACACACAGCATGAAAAGCAGGCCAAGCTCCCAGAATCCTTTGCTTCATTGCTCCTTCCTCCCTCTTGGCATTAGCCCTGTTTCAAAAAATAGGATGGTTCCTGGAGGTAATAACAGATCATCTGACTGGATAGATGAAAGAAAGTGGACACTGCTTTCACTTCTTGTTTACCATCAGATCAGTGAGTTCTTCAAGGAAGGAAGGTGTCTTTTGTAAGTATTGGAAGAATGAAATCCCTACCAGAAATACAATACTTATGTCTATACTGAGTTGAGCTGGCCAGTTCCTTATTCTACACTAACATGGCATATATAAGGAGCTCTGTTTCTATGTATAAATATGTGTATTTATGACCGTTCTCTAACCTCTAATCAAGTGTGCATATTTGCATCCAATATGAATTTTGTCACAGAGATGCTTACTGCTGCAGCAGCTACACCTAGACAACTGAATGAAAACAGGAAACAGGAAACTCACTCTGTCGCCTTGCCTAACTGTCAAACACAAACGTACAACCATGTCCGCCTGGTCACAGACCAGGGGGGGAACTGTGACTCTCTCTCTCTCTCTCTCTCTCTCTCCCCCTTTGACCTCATAGTTGTTTTCAGGGCAGAAGAACCCTCACAAGGCCTTCATTTGATTTTCTCATTGCATAACCCTGTACAATCACATCAGTTTAAAAACAACTCTGTTTCCTTCTCTCTGCTCTCTCTCGATCCCTTTCTTACAAAATGATCTCCCACACTCTCACCTCTCTTCTCTGCAGTATTGTTAACAGCTGATCAATGCGGTTCTGTTACACAACACACACACACACACACACACACACACACACACACACACACACACACACACACACACACACACACACACACACCAATTCTGATTTCAGCAAGACAGAAGAGGCAGAACGGAGTGGTGGAGGAATAGGAACCATAAACTGACAAGTAGAAGATTTTTACAGACAGGGGGAAGGCATTTTGATGACAACACTGAGGGACAACTGTCACTTGAGTCAGAATCACGGAGCACAGCCACGGAGGTGCTGTCTTGCTTAGCCATGAGGTTTTAAAGTACGGTGACACAAGCAATATGACTAACCTGGTCTACTTCTTACTGATATGCAGAGACACAGCAACACATCAAAGATGTGATACATTTTAGGTAGAGGGTAAATTCCAAAATCCACTGCTCAACAACTTAATTGTTTATTTAATTTATCTCGGCAAGTCAGTTTAGAGCAAATTCTTATTTACAATGACGGCCTAGGAACAGTGGGTTATCTGCCTTGTTCAGAGGCAGAATGACAGATTTTTACCTTGTCAGCTCGGGGATTCAATCTTGCAACCTTTCGGTTACTAGTCCAACGCTCTAACCACTAGGCAACCTGCCACCCCAGCTTAACAGCTTTTCTTGTTCATGAATAGAGGCAGCAGATAATAAAATATTGAAAAGATAACATAATAAAAGAAGTGAAATGAAAAAGATGAGATGAGAGACAGAGAGTGAAGATAAAAAGAGAAAGGAAAGAGTAAAAAAGAGAAAGTAGTGAGAAGTACTTCTGAGAACTAATCTAACCTGAAAGGATTTTGAGCTCGCCCTGAGAGCAAACGTTTTCCATTCCTGTGGCATGTCTGAGATGCTTGACATTTCCTCTTACAGAAACTCCCGCGCGCACACACACACACACACACACACACACACACACACACACACACACACACACACACACACACACACACACACACACGGACACACACACGGACACACACACAGGTGAGCGCATACACACACACACACGTACGCACGCACACACACACACACACACACAAACACACACACACACACACACACACACGCACACACACACACGGACACACACACACACACACACGGACACACACACACACACACACACACACACACACACACACACACACACACACACACACACACACACACACACACACACACACACACACACACGTTCCTTCCCATCTGTCTTCCGGATCTGTTTATTGTCAGGTAAATAACTTTTCAGTACTGGAACAAAAGGGCACAGGAACTCAAGCTGAGCCTTTGTGTGTAAGGGTAGGTGGATGGGTATGTGTGTGTGTGCACATGCAGCTATTTGTTTGTGACTGTGTATGATACTTGAATAGAGACCCTCATGTGTGTGCCTGTGCATCCATCCAGAGGGCTTCTGTGTATGCAAGTCTATTTAGCATACACACACACGTTCCTACTCATGAAAACATAGGCAGTCACAGAGAAGCGCACATTCACCATCATACAGACATAAAGACTCCTACCCTCCCAGAAAGGCTGCTTGTTTACCCATTCAATCACTGCCAGGGTAATCTGGCAACTCCATATGAAACCAGACAGTGGGCAATTAGCACCACTAGAAGTCTGGTAATGGGCACTGGTATCATTAGGCTGTATGAATCATTGTCAGTGGGAACAGGCTTTAACACATTGTAATCCTCATAGCCTGGGCCCCTGGGGCTCTGGGAGAAGGACTGTGTGATGCCCCGTCTTTCTGGATCTGAGGCACAGCCATGGGAAGCCAATCAGACATCAGACATCCATCACAAATCATGATGATGGTGACTTGTAGTTCATTATCAGTGGATTTGGCCCAGCAGGAGGGATCAAACCCCACAACACTGGTGTTGCATCAAGCACCCTGCTCCAGGAGACTGAAACATTAGAACTGTGGATATCTGACCCAACGCATCACTGGGGGCACACTGCCTTCCTTCCAGGACATCTACAGCACCCGGTGTCACAGGACCACCAAGAAGATCATCAAGGAACTCAGCCACCCGAGGCACGGCTTGTTCACCCCGCTACCATCTAGAAAGTGGAGACATCACAGGTGCTTTAAAGCTGGAACCGAGAGACTGATAGAAGCTGTTTATCTCCAGGCCATCAGACTGTTAAACAGTCATTACTAGCCAGCCTCCACCCAGTACCCTGCCCTGAACCTTAGACACTGTAACTTGCCTGCAGGTACTCTACCCTGCACGTTAGAGACTGCTGCCACATGTACATAGAGTCATTGAGCATTAGTCACTGTAGACCCCTTTCCTGCAGTCAAATGACCTAGTGGCCTAATGGGTGGAATGTTATTCATATTTATCATAATTTCATAATTAATTATTAAACATTATTTGAAAAACTCGCCGAAAATCCGGTGTTTCTATGTCAAACGATTTTGTTATATTTCAGTCTCCTATGACGTATATAAAGTGTAATTATTGGGATGCAAACTCCAAATGTAATACATTTCAACGTAAATTTGATCTGACATGGTACAGGTGTCTTCTTTTTTAAAGCCCATAACCATGTGTGTGAGGTGGATACTTTTGTTTCATAGTAGATTTGTTTAAGACCACCAAGAAACACCTTGTTTGACCCTGATTTAGCCCACTGCAGTAAAAGGTTAATAATGTTTACATAACGTTTACCCACTTTATATGTACAGTATATACTGTATTCTAGTCATGACTCATCCTTTAAATCAAATCAAATCACATTTTATTTGTCACATACACATGGTTAGCAGATGTTAATGCGAGTGTAGCGAAATGCTTGTGCTTCTAGTTCCGACAATGCAGTAATAACCAACAAGTAATCTAACTAACAATTCCTAAACTACTGTCTTATACACACAAGTGTAAGGGGATAAAGAATATGTACATAAATATATATGAATGAATGAGTGATGGTACAGAGCAGCATAGGCAAGATACAGTAGATGGTATCGAGTACAGTATATACATATGAGATGAGTATGTATACAAAGTGGCATAGTTAAAGTGGCTAGTGATACATGTATTACATAAAGATGCGGTAGATGATATAGAGTACAGTATATACGTATACATATGAGATGAATAATGTAGGGTATGTAAACATTATATTAGGTAGCATTGTTTAAAGTGGCTAGTGATATATTTACATTTACATCATTTCCCATCAATTCCCAAAACTATAGTTTTGGCAAGTCAGTTAGGACATCTACTTTGTGCATGACACAAGTAATTTTTCTAACAATTGTTTACAGACAAATTATTTCACTTATCATTCACTGTATCACAATTCCAGAACAACAGCAAAGGACCTTGTGAAGATGCTAGAGGAAACAGGTACAAAATTATCTATATCCACAGTAAAACGAGTCCTATATCGACATAACCTGAAAGGCCACACAGCAAGGAAGAAGCCACAGCTCCAAAAACCGCCATTAAAAAAGCCTGACGATGGTTTGAAACTGCACATGGGGACAAATATCATACTTTTTGGAGAAATGTCCTCTGGTCTGATGAAACAAAGAACGGTTTGGCCATAATGACCATCTATATGTTTGGAGGGAAAAGGATGAGGCTTGCAAGCCAAAGAACACCATCCCAACCGTGAAGCATGGGGGTGGCAGCATCATGTTGTGGGGGTGCTTTGCTGCAGGAGGGACTGGTGCACTTCTCAAATTAGATGGCATCATGAGGGAGGGAAAATTATGTGGATATATTGAAGCAACATCTCAAGACATCAGTCAGGAAGTTAAATCTTGGTCGCAAATGGGTCTTCCAAATGGACAATGACCAAAATCATACTTCCAAAGTTGTGGCAAAATGGTAACAAAGTCAAGGTATTGGAATGGCCATCACAAAGCCCTGACCTCAATCCCATAGAAAGTTTGGGCAGAACTGAAAAAAAACGTGTGCGAGCAAGGAGGCCTACAAACCTGACTCAGATACACCAGCTCTGTCAGGAGGAATGGGCCAAAATTTACCCAACTTATTGTGGGAAGCTTGTGGAAGGCTACATGCAAAATTTGACCCAAGTTGAACAATTTAAAGGCAATGCTATCAAATACTAATTGAGTGTATGCAAACCTCTGACCCACTGGGAATGTGATTAAAGAAATACAAGCTGAAATCATTCTTTCTACTATTATTCTGACATTTCACATTCTTAAAATAAAGTGGTGATCCTAACTGACCTAAAACAGGATATTTTACTAGGATTAAATGTCAGGAATTGTGAAAAACTGAGTTTAAATGTATTTGGCTAAGGTGTATGTAAACGTCCGACTTCAACTATATATAGTTATATTCCAGATTCTGGACCGGATGCTAATTTCCTGCAATTCTATCCATTTTGCCATACGGTTTTGCGCTGCGTATTTATATACTGGATTTTTGACATAGCCCATTCAAATGCATTGACTGTTGTACATATCATTCTTAGTATATCTTGTGTAAATGAATATTGTGTTTATACATATAGATTGCATTTGAATTACTGCCACAGTGCTATTTGGTTGTTAATTGTATTAGACATTTCTTGATTAATTTTATTTTGTATTTTTGCGTACTGTTTGACATTTACTGCATTGTTAGGAGCTAGTAACATAAATCTGCTAAACTGTGTACTCGACCAATAAACTTTGATTTGAACTTTGATTTTGATCTTCCAGAGATCCATTACAGATCAGACATCCACAGTCTGTGGGGTCCTGTCAAGAGAAGGGATAGCTTTATGGGCTTGAGGATGGGGGAATTTGGTAGATGAGTGGTTTTGGGAGTTTGAAGGGGAGGCTCCTCCTTCTTGGGCAGGGAGGATGAGAGAGGGGATTTTGCATTGTAATGAAAGGTAGTGGGGGGAAAGGTATCCTGTTTTTTGAGGAGAGAAAGTGGTAAGAGAAATTGGTCTTTGCCTGTCATAAGGTGACCTGGGTGGGGGTTGAGAGAGAGGTAAAGTAGCTGGTCCTATGGGGTTTGGGGTACTTCAATTCTGTGATGGAGAGGCTGAAAGAAAGGGTCCGGGTTGAGAAGATGCCAGCTCAAAGTCAGCTGCTCAGACACCCTTCTCCAGGGATGCATGGAAGGTGAGGACAGTGACCCAGTTAGGAGGACCTGGCTCTGGCTGTGTGGTAAACAAGACATCCTGCAGAGACTGTCAGTACTGTCTGGACTGGAGCATCTCTCATCCTCATCTATTCCCCTTCCTTCTTCCTTCTTTCATCTCCACCTCCCCTTTTCCTCTCCCCCTTCCTCTCCCCTGCCTACCATTGTCCATCTCTTCTGTGGTTTTCTCTCTCTCTGTCTCACTCTATTCTCTGCTCCCCAGTCTATTTCTCTCTCATCTCATCCCCTCTCCCCTCTTTATTGCTCTATTTCCATATCCTCTTGTCTCGTCCTTTCACCTCTCTTCTGTTGCTCTCTCCTTCCATACAGGATCTATTGATCCAATCAGAATATGGGTTTAGCTGACCTTGCTCTACACTGTTAGGATGCAATCATTTCCATGGTGTTTTGGAATGTTCTATCAACTGATGATGGATTGCCATGGTAATGCAGAATGTTCATTCAAATGACGCTAACTGATGTGGCTCATGGAATGGAATGTATTTTTTGCAATGTCAGTTGAGTTTACTGAACAAATCATTACACAGATTGAAGGGTACACTTCCTGATTTTACTTCCTGGCATGGGTACACTCAAAATGGCTTCATGCCACCACTGACTTGAATGGAGATGCCCTTTCTATTCATTCTTATTTCTAAGACTCTGGATCTGTCTGAAAGTACACACTATTACCTATTCAGTAGTACACTACCAGAGCCCTAAGTGACTGACCAATGTGGTTGTAGTGAGCAGAATGGAAATATATCATTTGACATGTGGAATCTCTAACTGGCACACATGTAGGAGCATAGATACAGAATCCTGACAGAACTGATATACTGTCTATGTGTTGGAGAATGTACTGTAGGTGGTGGTAACTCTGATCTGACTCTGATCTCACAGGCCTAACCAATCAATCCCTCTCATTGATCAGGTAAAAGCTGAGGTTTAATATCAAACAACCCAGTACATCCTTTAGCCATAGAGGAAATAAATCTTTGTGTAAATCCCAATCTAAACAGATGACTCTCCTATCCTTTCCTTCATCTGCACTGTGAAGGTGTCTTCACTGTGAAGGTGTTCTTAAATCAGTGTTGATAAAGACAGAGATATTAAGAGAGGAGGTCACTTGAGACCATTGAGATACACCCCTTATGGCGGCTTTGAGAAGCAGAGTACACTCAGGGGACTCAGTCTCAGAGGTCAACCAGACACATAATGAGGAAGGAACCCAGGACAAAGAAGCTCTTGTTACACCTGGACAACAAGGTTGTTCTTCCACACTGTCAGACAGCATGAGAAAGTGACCTTTAGTAATATTAATGAGGGGGAGGAAGATGAAGAAGCAAGACCTTGATTTTCATAATTATACTGTTCTGAGTCAGACTCTCTCTCGCACGCGCACACACACACACACACACACACACACACACACACACACACACACACACACACACACACACACACACACACACACACACACTACTGGTCATGGAGCTTTTAATCATGTTGAAGCTATAAATTCTTGCTTAGTGGACTGCTTTACTGACACTTGAGGGTCTATGATAAAGACTTAAGAGAGATAGCCTTGCGCTGCTTATGGTCAATGGTTTTAATCAGTCTGCGTTCATCACACACATGCACACACATAGCTGTCTTGTCATAATAAATAAACTGCTAATGATTAAACAGATCAAAGGTAATCCTCTCCAGAATATAATGATTTTGAACATCTCGTTCATGCAGTCACTTAGCCCACAGTTAAATACAACCACACGCAATACCACTCACTGCCTTTGCTGTAGGCCTAAGTGATGCTGCTCTTTGTAAGACTGATCCGGGCGTCAACAAACCACCCGCAGTTTGTCTAGGGCTGTACTATAGGTTGTATGATGCAGACATAAAGAAATTAGGCTACATACACCATTGACACCATTGGATAAATATAGTACCTGAATCAATCATACTGTTATTTGTATTCTATTGCACTAGGCCTACACCAGTCTCAATGAGTGTTATTTCCTCTGATGCTCCGACAATAACAAATATTGTGTCATGATGAAATCTGCTATTCTGAAGCTCATTCAAAGGTAACTCGTTGTTGGTAGTGCTTATTTAATGAGCAGTTCCGTTATTCAGAAATATGCAACAACGGGATGGTCATGTCATGCAAACAGACCTTTTTCATTTGACATCACAGAATAGCGATTTTATAACGTGTTTATTGTGGGCTGTCAATATATAGCCTAATACATTTCAGCGATAAAAGCATACATATTTAAATATACTTACTTTATGAGACGGGTAACGGGTAACCATCCCTGTATTGAAACGGTAAGTGTGCAGTTTATCTGATAGCCTATTGATGCTCATCTCGGTTCCTCCTTGAGTCGACGGAGTCTGCAGTGGTACAGGATTTGCCCTACCCCATGCTCCGAGTGACACATTTTTACGTAATAACCCTGCTGGGAGGCCCGCCCATCCATTCCAGTGGGGCTTTTGCGCGCTCCATCTGCAGTCTCGTGCTTCATAAATTGTGGCGATGTTGAACTGAAATAGTAATTGTGATTCCACATTTGTGCCACATTTGCTTTAGGCCTGAATTATATTAAATATTGTGCTTATTCGTTTATATTGTATTGTTCTTCAGGCAATATAATGTTTGTGTCATCATCCCAAATCAACTGCATTATACTTAAAAACATTTCCAACTTCAACCAGTAAAATGGCTCTTTGGCTAGCTTTTGCTACAGCCTATATCAATGAGCGATAGCATTCCAGCTAACAACTGCTGCATCCAAAATAGTTATGTTGCAAAGATCACAACCAAATATAATCTTAGCGAATGTTCAAGCAAGAACCAACACACCATTGCAAGTAAATGAGAACCCCCAAAAGAGATTTTGTTTAGAAGTAATAAAAAGGTACATCTAGGCAGATGGCGTTGGCTTTCTTAAACCTTGATCAGACTGATAGTTTTATTACGCAAAATGGCACACAGCACCATCTGGATGTGGGCAACAAAGGTTCAACATTCACCTGATGTTACCATTTCTGTCAAGTCGTCTACACATAAAGTTTGACGCATACATTCGATAAATCCAAGGTATGCACAACACCGAACGCACTGCAACTGCCTCTGCAACGCAATGCTGCAAGGCAAACGCAGCGTTCCATTGGAAATACATGTACTTCTGGTGTACCAAAACGCAAAAACAATGTAGGCGTTACTACCACCAAGAGTCGTGCCAGTGTGTCATGTAGTGTGTCTCCTAACTTTGTGTATACATGGCTACCAAGGGAAGCAAGGTACTGTATCGTTCATTTCTGTGTTTCATAAATTCCTTCAATTTGCAAGAGGCTGAATGTATCTAACCTGAGAATCTATCTGATGCTGTTTGGTCAAGTAGAGTGTGACATTGTTGCCGCCCATAGCATTGAATGTAAGGAAAGCCAGGGAGCATTTGGCCTCCCTTAATATTTTTAAATAAATGTATACATTGTGCCCCTGGCCTGAGAGCATGGAAGCTCAGTGTAGCTAATTAGATGTAATAGGCTCGTGTTAACTGGCCTGGTGCATCGCCTGGTGCATCGTTGCCCATGTCAGGAAGTTATCTTAGCTACCAAGCATTTTAGTAGGGTGAGTCAACATGTTTTTCTACTTACACACACACAACCACACACATCAGTACCATGGACCGCCACATCATATTTAGCTTACATTGATTGGACTAAATAGTTATGGGTATATTTTAGTTGTCACTGTTTTAGACTAAGCATAGGTGATTTGAACATGTTAAAATGCTGTTGGAATATTAGAGGCAGCTCCTGTTTTCTTTTTGACTTGCAGTAACTCTCCGTGGTTCTAAATTAAAGGTTGTTAGTCTGAAAATGTCAGAAACATTATCTTGCTTGACCATGCTGTAGGTCATTTGTTACATGCAATGTGCATTGTGGACTTCAACAGACAGATGTTGCTCTCCGGGTTTGTGATGAAACCAAGGTGTGTCGTCTTATTGTCTCGGCCTTAGGCCCATATATCATGGTGGTCTTGGTAGAGATGGAACAGTGTTCATAGTATTATGCTGCGTTCATGACAAGTGGGAATTCGAAAAATACTAATTATAAACCGGGAGCAACAAGTTGAGTGCATTCAGTTGCTTTAACCTCATTAAGAATGCAGATCGGGTAATGGCAAACAAGCAGTGTCAACTACAAACTAAAAGTACAGCTATTATGCTTGTAAACATGTTTGTGTTAAAAAAAACAAATAAATAATGTGTTCTTGTTGTATTTAACTGCTGAAAACGCTGTTATCAAGGTCATTTCCTTAGTAGGATATGTCAGAGTTCAACATGTGGGAGCACAGGGATGATAGACGAGTTTCTCACTAGTAATTACAAGTTGGAGGGGCGTTCGTGTTGATTTTCCTCAGTCGTATCGAGATGCCAATAGTAACAGAGCTAAAACCACCTTGTAGGAGAAAGAAATCTCACAAACTTGAACATTCAGTCATCCAACATCAAATAAAACATTTAATAAAACTGAAGTTATGGAACTGTCGTTGGCATTCACCGAGCACATTCACAAGTTTAGATATACTAGAATTGGATTGATCTATCATTCAATAAAATAATTTTGTCTTCATAACATTCAGTAGCATTTGGGTCATTGTAAGGGCAACCCCATTCAAAATAAGAGGAAAACGTCATATCAAAATAATAATTCAAATGTTTTATTTGATTGATAATTAAGCCCACTTTCTGATAAATCAATTCATCTGAATAAAATCAATATGGACTATGGGGTTTAAAATGAAAAGCAAAAAAATATATACAAACGTCCATTGAAAATGTCCTGATACCTTAGTTCGACAGGATCCTGTGAAAAAGCAGTGCAATGAGGGTAAGTGGTTAAAAAAGAAATAGGCTGAAGTTACCAACAGACACTTTTTGAAAAATAATTGTATTCCCCCACGTGGGTTAGAATTTAGGGAATGTAAGCTTATCCTAGATTTGTGGCTGTGGACTACCCTTACTCAAGCTCAATTCAGTGCTTGACCCTTTTCCCCAAAGTGTGTACTCATTCACTCCCCCACAATGGATTTAAAGGTATTGGATTGGTGTGGACATTTTCACACCAATCTAATTATTTTCAACCCTCAAGGGAGGGTGAATGAGTACACACTGCAGTGAGAAGGGAAAGAAAATGGAATTCGGCTCCAGAGAGGTAAGGCATTCCTAGACTATTTGTAGTGGTTATAAAGGAAGAGCAGGAGTACATTATATTTATATTTTGTGTTTTTTAATGTTATTATTGTCTCTCACAAGAGACATATATAAAACTATGACTATTCCTAGGCTTTATTAACATGGCTGTATGTGCCATTGACATGATGACCTATGCTATAGTCTATTTGAGCATTGACCCCCTCACTCCTTTTATACAGAGGGCTGCTGGCCTAGTTGTTTGTTCACGGTTAAACCTGTTTGGTGTACTGAAGGACGGGAACAGCAATGCTGATGATGACCCGGTTCCTTTCAGGGTGCTGTGATGTCATCACTTTGAGACCAAACCAACAGAACAGCAGAGCGGAGATGTGGCTCCGTTGTCAACAGCTACAAAACAAACAACGAAACAACCCGCTTACATGTGAACAACAAACCCCAACAGTTCTGTATCAGCTCTCTCTCCAGTGCTGTCTGTAGACCAGACATCTCCTGAGGATGGTAGTTTCGCATCGGTGCTCTTTCTCTCTCTCGCTCATTCATTCACTCTCACTCTCTGTGTGTTTTATCAAGTTTGGCCTCTTTCCTCTTGCATCTCCCGTCCCATTTGGGAACTCTTACCAGCAGCAGTGCGACGGCCGCTAACGCCAGCCCCACCCCCAGACTCGGTGGCCCGCAGGGACTAAACTCCTGGGCCAGCCCCGAAAGCAGGGGGGCGAGCACCCGACCCACCGCCGTCACCGACTGCCCTGCCCCGATTAGTGTGCCACTGGCGTGAGCTCCCCCTTTCTGCAACTCAAGGTCTGTGATGCAGGTGCGTCCGATGGTCGTGGAGATGGCAAAGAAAGTGGAACTTAACAACACGTGCCAGACACTCGGCGCCATGGCATAGAGCAGGATCAGGCAACACGTGAGGACTGTAGAGTGTAGCAACAGTGCCGGCATGTCATTACCGTACAGTTTGGTGACGGGCCCCACCAAGCAGCCGGCCAAGGCCCCCAGGGTAGAGCTGTAGCTAATTAGATAACCTGTGGCTTTGGGCTTCAGCATGAAGCGCTCCTCCATGGCCAGAGAAAAGTTGCTGTAGTAAAGCATAATGGCGATGGCCATGAGCAGACGCACCAGGAACAGGTCCCACATGTCTGAGGAGGCCACCGTGCGGATCTTGGAGCCCACTGAGGAGAGCTGACGCCAGGCAGGTTGGAGCAGTGACACCTCCCCCCAGTCTAGGTCCCAGCTCCAGACCCTCTGGTTTGTTTCTGGAGCCCCCGATCCTGTGACTGCTGGTCCCGACGCTGTAGTGTGGTTGTTGCTGTTGCCATGGGATGAGTTTTGCTGTGTCGAGGTGACGTGGTTGTCGTTGATGTGGCAGCTGGCTTTACTTGCGCTGCTGTTGTAGTTAGCATTGGCCTGTGGGGTTAGCGCATCGCTCCAGGGAAGCAGCCAAACCAGACCTGGATGGAACACGACAAACACAAGGTTAGAAAGCACATAGACTGGCTAGGCATTTGCTGTATGATAATATCTGGGGGGGGGACTGAGAGACTGACATCAAAGCCAGGACTGAGAGACTGAAAAACAGTTTATCTCCAGGCCATCAGACTGTTGAACAGCCAGTTGGTGCGCACACACACACTCACACAAAACACTCACACAAGCTATCACACACCTCATGCACATGAGTTCTCCTGCACTCACATATACACTCACTAACACACACACTCCCATACTAACAACACACGCACTTACACACAATCACTCACAATCACACACAGCCAACACTGCTGTCCCACACTGCTGCCCCACAGCCAACACTGCTGTCCCACACTGCTGCCCCACAGCCAACACTGCTGTCCCACACTGCTTTCCCACAGCCAACACTGCTGTCCCACAGCCAACACTGCTGTCCCACAGCCAACACTGCTGTCCCACACTGCTGTCCCACAGCCAACACTGCTGTCCCACACTGCTGTCCCACAGCCAACACTGCTGTCCCATGTTATAGAGACATTAAACACGGGACACTTCCCATTTCTTTTATACAGTTTTTCACACAAGCTCATTCTAATGCAAAAATCACTGAAGCTGGAGAATTATATCTCCCTCTCTAACTTTAAGCATCAGCGGTCAGAGCAGCTTACCGGTCACTGTACCTGTACACAGCCAATCTGTAAATAGCCCACCCAACTACCTCATTGCTATTTATCCTCGTGCTCTTTTGCACCCCAGTATCTCTATATCATCTGCACATTTATCACTCCAGTGTTAATGCTAAATTGTAATCATTTCGCTTCTATGGCCTATTTATTGCCTTACCTCCCTACTCTCTCCTTTTGCACACACTGTATATACATTTTTTCTATTGCGTTATTGACTGTATGTTTGTTTATGTGTAACTCTGTGCTGTTGTTTTTGTCGCACTGATTTGCTTTATCTTGGCCAGGTCGCAGTTGTAAATGAGAACTTGTTCTCAACTGGCCTACCTTGTGAAATATATATATATAGTTTTTTTTAAACATCTACTACTCTACATTGCATTTTAGTTACACTGTTTGTACACACCATATTTATTTATTTATACACTGGATTCTTGACATGGCTCATTCTAATATATCTACTGCAGTACATATCATTCTTAGTATATCTTGTGTAAATTAATCCAATGTATATACGTATAGATTGCATTTGGATTACCGATACAGTGCTATTTTGGTTGTTCATTGGATTCGTTACGATATTTCTTGTTTTATTTATTTTTTACTTGTGTACTTGTTTGACATTTTACTGCATTGTTAGGAGATAGTAACACAAGCATTCCGCTGCACTCACTATAACATCTGCTAAACTGTGCACGTGACCAATAAACTTTGATTTTATTTTCACTGTATTGCTTGCACCTATCCCATTCTTTCACATTCACAAAGTGCTTAGAATTAAGGTGTGATGTAGAAATGGTGGGAATTTGTGAAAACCAACATAATTGCCTTATACACCCCCTTTGCCTGCTCATCTCCCCTCTCCTTGCCCCTCCCTCCCTTCATCTCCCCTCTCCCCATCCACCTGTGTTGAGGAGGAAGATTGCCGCACAGGTGAAGGAGGAGGTGTAGAAGCCTCCCTCGTGCTCTGTAAGGTATCCCCCCACCACGGGTCCCAAGATGAAGCCCACGCTGGAGGCAGCATTGAAGTGTCCCATCACCAGGGGGCGCTCTGCCTCAGACACAAGGTCAGACAGCAGGGCCCGGCAGATAGACAGGGAGTGCTTGAACAGCCCTGGAGGACAGAGAGAGAGGGAAAGGACACGACACAGATAAAAAAAATACTGAACAAAAATATAAATGCAACATGTAAAGTGTTGGTCCCATACTTCATGAGCTGAAATAAGAGATCCCAGAAATGCCCCATATACACAAAATGCTTATTTCTCTCAAATTGTGTGTACAAATTTGTTTACTTCCCTTTTAGTGAGCATTTCTCATTTGCCAATATAATCCATCCACCTGACAGGTGTGGCATCAAGAAGCTGATTCAACTGCACGATCATTACACAGATGAACCTTGTGCTGGGGACAATAATTGGCAACTCTAAAATGTGCCGTTTTGTCACACAACACAATGCCACAGATGTCTCCAAATTTTGAGGGAGTGTGCAATTGGCATGCTGACTACAGGAATGTCTACCAGAGCTGTTGCCAGATAAAATTATCTTAATTTCTCTACCATAAGCTGCCTCCAACGTTGTTTTAAGAGAATTTGGCAGTACGTCCAACCGGCCTCACAACCGCAGACCACATGTTAACACGCCAGCCCAGGAATTCCACATCCAGCTTCTTTAACAGCGGGATCGTCTAAGACCAGCCACCTGGACAGCTGATGAAACTGTGGGTTTGCACAACCAAAATAATGTATTGCACAAACTGTCAGAAACCGTCTCAGGGAAGCTCATCTGCTTTCTTGTCGTCCTCACCAGGGTCTTGACCAGACTGCAGTTTGGCGTCGTAACCGACTTCAGTGGGCAAATGCTCACCTTCGATGACCACTGGCACACTGGAGAAGTGTGCTCTTCACGGATGAATCCGGGTTTCAACTGTACCGGGCAGATGGTAGACAGTGAGTAGTATGGTGTTGTGTGGGCAAGTGGTTTGCGGATGTCAACGTTGTGAACAGAGTGCCCAATGGTGGCAGTTGGGTTTTGATATGCGTAGGTATTAGCTACAGACAATGAACACAATTGCATTGTATCGATGGCAATTTGAATGCACAGAGATACGGTGACGAGATCCTGAGGCCCATTGTTGTGCCTTTTCATCTGCCACCATCCCCTTGTGTTTCAGCATGATGATGCACGGCCCCATGTCATAAGGATCTGTACACAATTCCTGGAAGCTGAAACTGACCCAGTTCTTCCATGTCCTGCATACTCACCAGACACATCAACCATTGAGGATGTTTGGGATGCTCTGGCCCTACGTGTACAACAGCGTGTTTCCGCCAATATCCAGTAACTTCGCACAGCCATTGAAGAGGAGTGGGACAACATTCCACAGGACACAATCAACAGCCTGATCAACTCTATGCGAATGAGATGTGTCGCGCTGCATGAGGCAAATGGTGGTCACACCAGATACTGACTGGTTTTCTGACACAAGCCCCTACCTTTTTTTAAAGGTATCTGTGAACAACAGATGCATATCTATATCCTCAGTCATGGAAAATCAATAGATTAAGGCCAAATGTATTTATTTCAATTTACTGATTTCCTTATATGAACTGTACCTCAGTAAAATCTTTGATATTGTTGCAGGTTGCATTTATATTCTTGTTATATTTGTGTGTAACAGAATGTTACTGATGAATTATGTCTTTAATGTATGTATTTATGTACGTAGTGGACATCATGGTGCAATCAAATTGACCCTTAGTGGAACATCAATGTATTTTCTTGTTTTAACATTACATGTGATTAAGATTCACGTAAAAGGTAGAGCTCTTTCAAGGCTCAAGCCTCTGAAGCAGGACGTCCCCCCCCCCCAGACAGACTCACCCACAGGGATCCTAGCCAGGACAAACAGGCCGATGCTGGTGGACATCCCCAGCAGGCCGTAGCCCAGAGCACTCAGCAGCAGACACGTCAGCATAGAGTACCGCCTCCCCACCACGTCACTCCAGCTGCCCTGCCAATCACAACCGCCATCATCACATCACAGGAAGGGGCATATGGGAAAGAGTAGTATTTTCTCACATAATAACACAAGGCATTAAACATCTCCACAATGTTGCTGGATACAGTGTTCATCTCAATGGTTAGCACTGGCTTTCTTTCCTTCAAAGCCCCAGGTAGACGAGGAAAGGATTCCACTTAAAACTATTGAGATGCAGCCTGGCTGCCCAACAAACAACATATGTATGAGATAATGAGAGCCCGCCCCTCTGAGGTCGTAACACGAGGACATGAGTGTGAGTGGTCAGGTGACCCCAAACAGAGGAATTCCACAGCCTGGTCCTCTTGGCCAAGCAACCCAGGCGCCTCCACTCAGTCTCTCACTACACTGATATATGAATGACACACACACACACTTCTATGCACAGCTAGAAATACACACACACGTAGGTGGGCCTACACATGCAAACACATAACACAAAACTTGACTAGATTGTGTGCGTGTGTCCATTTCTACATGCACACTATGACAATATAATGAAATCAGGGTAAATTGAATTTGCTGTGCTCTGGATGTGGCCTGTGAGGATTACCATAGAGACCTTGCTGTTCCCTCTTCCCCCCATCACACTACCCCTCCCTGCCTGTCTGTTCACTGGGACCACAAATGACTCCTTCTCCTCCTTTAATTTGTCTCATGACCTCTGAGATTTAAACCAATTTCAGGAGACCATGGGGGAGGAGGAGTGCCTTACACAACTCAACTATGAGAATCTCAATCTCTCTTCAGAGAAGGCCTCACTCAGTGTACAGTAACAAGTCAACCTTGTTAAGAGACATGGATTCAGAGGAATGTGTGGATGTTAATTGAGTGTTAATGGTTAGGGCATGGTGGAGCATCCAGCTCCAGTCCACTGCTGGTGTACCATCAGAACCTCAGATGATGACAAATGACACAAACACCATGTCGGGAGAGGTCTTATGGTAGGGTTGTGTGTGTGTGTGTGTGTCTGTGTGTGTGTGTGCAAGCATCACACTGGTATAGCACAAGGCATGCAGTACTACAACACAAGTACTTGTCTTCAGAACACCAAGAGAATACTTACTACTATAGTGCTAGAGAAGAGTTGTAAGATCCCATATGTGGAGCCTGAAACATTAATCAATGCATTAGGTACAGATTATGGCACAAGAAGGACATTTATGATTACAGCTAGTCTACAATGCATGCCGCTTTGCAGAAACTACCAGACCCTGTGACCTCAATCAGTGCCCACAGCGATATGAAGTTATGAAATTAGACATATGATTGAGCATATCAGCTGGTGATTTCAAACAGTTACGCTACACGCCATTCCTTAATCTGTCATCCTTCGATGCCTGATGTCCTCAGTGGTCTTCTTCATTTTGTTCCATACAATATTTGGCAATATTTAATGCATTAAAATGAATTTGACAATGTATTGGTTTGCCTGCTCCTGCTAAATTATACCACCACGTCTGATGTACTGTATGAAAACATCTTACAAACTTTGGCGCTGATGTGAACTCTTCCATATTTAATGTATTACATCATCATCATCATCCCACCTACCTACTAAGCCTGCCACGGTGGGGCTGGCCCCCAGCGCCTTGACATGGTGACTCAGCAGGGGAATGATCATGCTCACCCCAAACAGGTCCTGGTGAGGAGAGAGAGAAGAAGAAAAAAATGATGAATGACACCAAAGACTTGAGTGACTGCAGTAGGTGTACATTCAGTTGAAACCCTGTTGAGCTACAGTAACTGCATTGTCATAGACAATAAATAGACATGTAAACAAACAATGACCAAAAACAAAAATCCAGGATGCAGTTGAATGATGTGTATCATGATCAGAGGTTGACCTATCAATAGCCAATGAAAACACAGTCACATTAAGGGTTAATGTGACCGGCCTGACAAATCACCCTTTCTAATATTCAGCATGCATCAACGTTAGTGCATGTGTGTGTGCCCTTGCTTTAAAATGTTCTAACTGTTTATAAAGGGTGGGGCTCACAAACGCTGCAACTTATATTCAGCAGGGTAATGAGGCATTAGTGATTCAGTAGTTTTGTCTGTGGAACTGATTTATTCAAAAGGACAATGACTGAATCAAACATAGTGAAGCAACTGCATGACAAACCACCAGTGTTGTTGGAGATAGTTGCTACTCTGTGGATGGGCTGGTATCTCCATGGCTGCTCTGTGGCTGGAGTTAGAGAGATCAGATAGAGACCTAGGGTATACCATTTTTTTCTAGCCTGATGTTTAGTGAGTGTGCAACAGAGAGAGTTCAGGGCCTGAGGAGAGAAATAGACACTCTCCCAACCTGTTTATCTGCATTTATGAGGCCATCTCCAGAGAGGCTCTTGCCAGAGACTTGATTGAAGTCACACTGTAGCTCCTGCTGTCTCACAGCCCCACCCATTAAACTTAACTGTTTGATTATCCTCAGTTCAACTCTACTTCTCTATTCAAACTGGGCACAAACATACGGTGTGTGTGCCCTTGAGCAAGGCACTTAACCCTAATTGCTCTGGATAAGAGCATCTGCTAGATGACTAGATGACTAGAATGTTCATGAGATGTTCTGCAGCATGCACTTCCATTCCTTTTATCTGGATAGCATTACACACAGAAAACGTTTAGCATTCCCCAATATAAATGTCTTCAAAATGATCTGTGTCACTCCAGTTCTGTGAGTTTACATTGTGCTAAGTGTGTGTCCAGTTCAAAATCCACACCGGATTAAATAAACATGACATCAATCTAATCCTGTACAACAGGATATTTATGTTTATCCTGCTGAGTTTTACAGAGTCAGTGTGATGTTCTTGTGAACAACCTGAGCATCTGAGAATAACAAGTCCTTCTGAGGCGAACTCACATTTCCAAGGACTGGATTATGCTGGACAGGTTGTTTTGACAGTGCTATGATAGAGCTCAGCCCGCCTCTTCTAAATAGCTGGATCAGCATTTGAGTGACTGGAGAACAATCGAGTAGGCTGTTTAATACATCTGATGTATTTTGTGGTAGCCTGCAGGTCAGGTTCTCAAATGTCATGATGGAGCAAGGAGCCGCCTGAACCAGAATAATATTTTACATAGTCTAAAGCCCCTAATGTCATGATGTAGCCTCTGTACAATTGACTACAGCCAACAGATCAATAAACTGATGTCATCGCCACTCATTTGCCTCAACCGTAAGGTTGTGTCCAAAGTGACTGCTGTTCTATAACCTTTAGCGAAAGAAATTAAAGAATGACAGCAATACCAAACGTTCTCAAATGTAGCCACATGTTCAACAAAGGTTATGTTGCACTTACCATGAACCCCACCACATAGACACATTGTATAATCCGCTTTCGTCTCCTTGGTATCTGATTTAATATGCTACATTTCGCGTTATTCATTCTCCCGCAATGACAGCTCACCGATTGTCAATGCGGAAGCGCTCACTGGCTGTTACAATGCCGATCAACCATAACGAAGACAGTACAGTATGAAGATAGGCTACAACTGCTTCTCCAATAGAAATCCATGATCACAATTGTAGGCGATGTCATGGCGACGTTGGCTAGCTCAACTCGTGCGTAGAAACACGTCATCGGGTCTAACGGTCGTCTCCTGCAGAACTGCGCATGTGCACGCCATCAAAAAAACGGCACCTCTTCGATATACAGTAGTTTTTGAAGACATTTAAAAGCTATAAGTTTGTCACTTTCACGAGATTGAAGTCATAACATATTAAACTACTTAATATATTGCCTTGAATCTAGGTTGTGCAATTAGATTTCGAGAAGATTAACAACTAAGGAATATGTTTTCACTTCTCTCATTGACTTCTCGACCCCAAACCTCGGCGTAGTCTGTTTGGTCTGTTTGGTCTGTTCCGCAAGAGTTCCTGGAAGTCTCGCGATGATGCGCCTATGGTTGTCGAAACTCTGTGGCCATAACAAAGAACACCCCCCGGTCCGTGCGATAATCGCTCTCTTCAGTGATGTTCTTGTTCGATTCAACTTCCCGAGAACCTCAAGTCATTCTGTTGATGATTTGCCAATATTTTCATATTCGACAGAAAATAGCCTACATTTAATCAATGTGGATTTAAAAAATGTTTGAGCTGCTGAGGTCACATCTCTTCCCATTTGGCGCAACGAGAGGCCTACCAGATGGTATCGACCTGACGTCAGACTAGGCCAAGCGCTGTATTTTAATATAGTTGTCAGTCACAAGGGCACCATACAGCTCTGATGGGAACAAGACATAGAATAGCCTAGAATATAATATAAAATCATATATACAATATAATAGAAAGTATCTATTGTTATATTCTGGACTCTTTGTTATTCTGCATACAGTCAGTCTCACTTGGTTTCACTGCACAAACCTGCTTGCAATTATTAAGTCATTACTTAAATAGGTAGTGTGATAAATAAAGTTATGTGCCTGACAGCCAAGGGACATGGCATGCACTGGACAGCAATCTTCCAGGTGAAGCCAGGTGTTTTACTTACAGCATGGTGCTCACTGTCTGGCAGTCAACTTGAATATATACAAATAGATCCAGAATACTAAGAAAAGGCTAGAATAAACACGTCTATCAAACATTATTTTCAGTGTACTACAGGTATTTACCATTGAGTTGCACTTGCTGAGAATGACATGTTCTGACTATGCAATGTTGGCACAAAGCCACATTGTCACAGGTAGAAAGATTGTTCATAAAATGCAATAACACTGGAGCATACAATTGTGATTGGGTAAGTGGTAAAAGTAGGAACATTTTACGGTTGCTATTACTCCACCTACTGGACTTGGCTGGAACATTAAATGCTGCCCCTTCTCACTATGCATTCCACTTTTCTAGCATCTGTTTCATCGAAGATATGGACTTACAGACTTATCACTGGCATATTTCACACTGTCATAGCAGGTAGATGAAGGCATTCCCTTCCTCATTCTCATCTTCTTCAGGCCCAGGGACCCAGAGGTTGAGTTCTCCAGGGGAGAATCTTAGTTGCATTTCCTTGATTCCCCGCATCCTCTGACTCCACTTTCCTCTCCTCCTCAATACACATTGGATGAAAAGGTCAGAGGGACCTTCTCATCCAATGGATTTTGAAAAGGAGATGAGATGATGCACAAATCAAGGAAATGCAATGGAGATTTTCCCAAGGTATCAGGTTAGCTGATCTGATCTGATCACACACACACACACACACACACACACACACACACACACACACACACACACACACACACACACACACACACACACACACACACACACACACACACACACACACACACACACACACACACACACACACACACACCCTGTGGGAAAGCTAAGTCAGCCTCTGTTTATAGACAGTATGTCTAGTGGAATTTTGTTTACCCATGGTGTGTAGCGGGACTGAAGGGGTGTGGAGTGTGGATATCAGGTTGCTGCTGTGTACACTGTGTTGAACAGCTGAGACACTGATAGTTCCCAAATAACTACACGCACACACACACACTAAACATGCAGGGGAGACACACAGCAGACTATCTAATGTATGGTGCATACACAAATACAAGCTCTGTACAAACTATTAGTCTCAGTCGGCTTACATGATGGGAAGTGCTTTAAAGACCAACATAAATGTAATCTGTTGCCTAAGATCGCCAATGCGCTCTCTGTCTGTGTTTAATAAAGTAATAGTATGATATAATAAAGTAACAGTATGATGTAATAAAGTAACAGTATGGTGTAATATAGTAATAGTATGATGTAATAAAGTAACAGTATGATGTATAGTGCTGGCAATTAACCGAAATCTCAGTTATTGTTTGGTTTTTAAACAACTAATTGACCAACATCGGTTCAATTATTTGAATTCCATTTCATTCGTTTATATCTGTGAGCTCAATGCGCTCATTTCACAGTTTCTCTAGAGCTAGATCAGAGCCAGCCATAATTTTGCTATGTAGTAGGGAGTTGTAGTTTCCAACAGGCCAATATTCTGCATTGTTTAGCGCATAAAATGTTGTAATTAACTACAATGACCATAACCCATTGTGCATCTACTTGTCCGGTCTGTATTTCTTTTTCGTCTGCCACACCGTCCGCGTCATTGCGCAAAAAATAGTATGCAATATCATGTGGATATGTTTGCACAAAGTTCCTCATCCTTCTGCTACCTTCTGCTACCATTTATGTCAAGCCGTCTACGTTTGACGCATACATTCGATAAATCCAACATATGTACCACACCGAACGTACTGCAACTGCCTCTGCAACGCAATGCTGCAAGGCAAACGCAGCATTTCATTGGAAATGAATGTAATTCTTGTGTAACAAATGGATACTGCTGTTGGTGTGTTTGAAGTGATATGTGTTGAGCAAAATGCGTGATGTAAGGGGATATAGAGCAGCTGTTGCTTCGCAAGGTATCTCTACCTGAAAATGCATGATCTTAGTGATTGATAGTCGGCATTCAGTGGCAGGTAGCCTAGTGGTTAAGAGCGTTGGACCAGTAACCAAAAAGTTGTTTGTTCCCGAGATGACAAGGTGAAAAATCAGTTTATGTGCCCTTGAGCAAGACACTAAACCCTAGTCACTCTGGACAAGTGTGTCTGCTAAATTACTTAACATGTAATTAATTACAAGTGTGCCTTATTTATTTTGAAGGACTAACAAATAGTGATTTTGTCAGACAGCATAGGCAGTAGCGCTATAAAGATGAGATGATAACTCGGAATTAAATAATAAAGTAATCAAATAATACAGCATTCAACCCAAATAATCGAAACCAAAATCGTAATCCGTGATTATTTTTTAATAATGGAACCAAAACCAAACCGACATCAAAAAGCACTAGTCACTTAGCACTAATGATGTAAAAAGTAACAGTATAATGTGCTGTTATCTCCATCTCTCTGGAGAGTGACTGTTAATGGAATTTATATGTTTAAATTAATGATTAGAATATTCCACCCAGAAACCATATAATTGTATGAAATTGATTAGAATAATAAAATTATTATTAATGATGTGTGTAGTTTTAGCCAGTAAAAGTATCATTAATGATGTGTGTAGTTTTGTCAGAATTAGGGTAAAACAATATATCTGTACAATATGTCTTTATAGTATCTTAAACACAGATTATATGAGCAAAATTCGCTGCCGACCTTGGCTAGGGGCCACTGAGAGATATGGGTGAGGGCAGGGAGTACTTCTCACGGCCTCCCTAATCTTGGGGGAGGACAGGGAGTGCTTCTCACGGCCTCTCTAATCTTGGGGGAGGGCAGGGAGTGCTTCTCACTGCCTCTCTAATCTTGGGGGAGGGCAGGGAGTGCTTCTCACGGCCTCCCTAATCTTGGGGGAGGACAGGGAGTACTTCTCACGGTCTCCCTAATCTTGGGGGAGGGCAGGGAGTGCTTCTCACGGCCTCTCTAATCTTGGGGAGGACAGGGAGTGCTTCTCACGGCCTCCCTAATCTTGGGTGAGGACAGGGAGTGCTTTTCACGGCCTCTCTAATCTTGGGGGAGGACAGGGAGTGCTTCTCACGGCCTCCCTAATCTTGGGGGAGGACAGGGAGTGCTTCTCACGGCCTCTCTAATCTTGGGGGAGGACAGGGAGTGCTTCTCACGGCCTCTCTAATCTTGGGGGAGGACAGGGAGTGCTTCTCACGGTCTCCATAATCTTTGTCGGTTGGGTAATGATACAGTATGTGTTTAGTAGACCTACTGTTCGTGTGTATGTATGTGCGTATGATATCTACTGTTCGTGTGTATGTATGTGCGTATGATATCTACTGTTCGTGTGTATGTATGTGCGTATGATACCTACTGTTCGTGTGTATGTATGTGCGTATGATATCTACTGTTCGTGTGTATGTATGTGCGTATGATATCTACTGTTCGTGTGTATGTATGTGCGTATGATATCTACTGTTCGTGTGTATGTATGTGCGTATGATACCTACTGTTCGTGTGTATGTATGTGCGTATGATATCTACTGTTCGTGTGTATGTATGTGCGTATGATATCTACTGTTCGTGTGCATGTATGTGCGTATGATATCTACTGTTCGTGTGTATGTATGTGCGTATGATATCTACTGTTTGTGGAAGTATGTTCGCCGCAATAAAATGGATGTCTTTTGTATTGTGGACTTCAGAACGTTCTCGTGAATAAACTGCACTAACCTTTTGCATAAGCTGAGTCTTTGACTAATTATTATTAAACCCATGGTCTTATAAACCTCGGGGATTGGTCAAAGCTATTGATTGATTGTTATTTTCATTGGGATTGAAAATTCCCCTGACAGTGACACAGAGGGATCAAAGAGACCCACTGGAAATCTCTCAGCTGATTAGACCATGGCTCTCACAATAACAAACAACGTTAGGCTTGCTTGCTTTATCCCTTTTGTGCTTCTGTGCAAAGTGCTTATTTCTTATTTGTCTGCCCCTGAATTATGTGTTTTTCAGCCAGGTCACCTGTGATACAAGTTAGTATTTTTTTTACATTTTACATTTTTTATTAACAAATATCAACAAACAAAAGAGGAATAGTCACATGCAAACAAGCATACATACAAACTATGTACATTGCCAGAAATCCTAAACAAACAAATCATATTCATTAATAATACAAGTTTTAATTGCCTTTTTGTTTTTCATTTTGTTAAAGTAGTGCCATATTGTTTAAATTCATTTCTAAAGTGAAAAAAGTCAGGTTTTGAATTAGATCATTTGCATTTGTGAATATTACATTTACCTAGTATTATTAGCAGTTGAATTAAATATACTTAATCTATGTCAGAATTTCTGAAATAAATCATTACATCAAAACCATTTAATTGTACATCCAGTCATATTTTTTTTGTAACAAAATTCTGTATGTCAATCCCCAAAAATTATACTATAAATACAGGCAAAAAACAAATGCAAAATGGTCTCCTCCATTCCACAGAAATCACATTTATAGTCAATATTCTGCTTGAATCTTTCCAAACCATGTTTCACAGGATAAATTCTATGTAACATTTTAAATGAAACTTCCTTTACCTTGTTACTGAGATAATATTTGTTAGCAATTTTCCATGCTTTCCCCCATTGTATATCACCATAGATATTTGGCCAAAATAATCTTGCTGAGGGAATTGTAGTAACACAAACAATATTCCTAATCTGTTTATTACTACATTTATATTTGACGTTAATATTGCCAATTAATATATTTTCATGTAAATCTATGTTACTTACATCAACCATAGAGGAATTTAAAAGAGAAACAACACCCCTTGAAATCGCATCAAAAACAATTGCATATTCTTTTGGGGTTATTGGAATTTTAAATTTATCAAGATATTCCCCATATGAGAGTAGATATCCATCCTCATTCAGTAACTGACTGTCAGGATTTGGCCAGGGTTGTTCCGGGTTTTGGTCACTAGATGCCCCCATTGTGCTTTTTGACCTTATGGTTTTTCCCTTGTTCCCCATTATTATTTGCACCTGTACCTCGTTTTCCCCTGATTGTATTTAAACCCTTAGTTTCCCTCAGTTCTGTGCTCTGTGTTTGTATGTTAGCACCCAGCCCTAGTGTTCTGTGTTTTCTTGTCGATTCCGGTGGATGCTCTTGTGGAATTCTGTTTTTGTTTTTGAGTGTCTCTTGAGGCTTTTTTGTGCTATTCCTACCACCTTTTGGATTTGCCATTTTTGTATTTAAGGACTTCTCCTTTTTACTTTATTAAATACACCGTCTTAAGTACTGCTGTGTCTGCCTCATCTTCTGGGTTCTGCTGACTATTCGTGGCTCAGTTGGTTAAGTGACTGTTTCTCACTCCGGAGACCCAGGTTCGTAACCGGGTCCTGACAGAAACACAGAGCCAAAAATGAACCCAGAGGCAGCCAGTTCCCAGGACCTTTTGCCATGCTGTCCCACCACCAGGAGACTGTCCAACGCCACGAAGCCGCCCTGGTTCAGCAAGAGGCCTTAATGGCTAGACATTCTCATCTTCTGTCGGAGATGCTGACTTCCATTAAGCAAATATCTGATCGTCTTACCCCGGCAACAGTTCCCGTCCCAGTACCTCAGATTCACGTACCCATGGCAGTTAACCCCCTGGCTGAACCTCGTCTTCCACCTCCCCAACGGTTCTCAGGTGATCCAAGTGCTTGTAAAGGGTTTCTCACCCAATGTTCTCTCTCCTTTGAGCTACAACCCTCGCCGTTTCCCACCGACCGGTCTAAGATCGCTTATATCATCACCCTGCTGTCGGAAAAAGCCCTGGCCTGGGCTACTGCTGTGTGGGATGCCCATAGTTCCTGCTGTGCCAGCTACTCTGCCTTTGCTGAGGAATTCAAACGAGTGTTTCAAGGCCCAAGCAGTAGTTCTGACTCAGCCAAACAGCTCCTGACTCTCCACCAAGGTTGGCACAGCGTGACGGACTATGCCATCCAGTTCCGCACGGTGGCAGCAGCAAGTGGCTGGAACAACGAGGCGCTCACGGTGTGCTTTCTGAAAGGCCTTTCCGACACTATCCAAGATGAACTGGCCACTCGGGAACCACCGGACAATCTCGAGTCCCTGATCAAGTTGGCCTCACGCATTGACCAGCGTCTGAGAGAGAGAGAACTCAACCGTAGACCTCCAGCCCCTATATCAGTCCCTGCTCCGAGTCCCCACCTTTATCCTCGCTGGCTCCATCGGAACCCATGCAGATTGGACGCATCTCCCAGGCTGAGAGAGACCGCCGGATGAGGGAGCGACGCTGTCTATATTGCGGCAAACCGGGCCATTTCCGTTCCACGTGTCCCGGGCTCCAGGGAAACGCTCTGTCCCGTACAGACCGGGGGGAACTGTAACAGGAAACATAACCTCCTCCCATCCGTCCAACTCCCGTCTGCTCATTCCAGTCACCCCCTCCTGGGACAACCACAAGCTTCACCTTCAAGCCTTGGTAGACTCTGGAGCCGCAGGTAACTTCATGGATGGTGTCTGGGCGAAGGAGAATGGCGTTCCCTCTGAACCTCTAAGTGAACCCATGAGGGTCACTACATTGGATGGAAGCCCTTTGGGATCTGGACTTGTCACTCATGTCACTACCTCCTTGCGACTTTCAGTTTCACAACACCAAGAATTGATGAACTTTCATTTGATCTCCTGTTCCGAGTTCCCTCTCGTCCTTGGATACCCCTGGCTTCACAGCCATAACCCTCACATCGACTGGTCTGTGGGCACTATCAAGCAGTGGGGTCCTACGTGCCAAGCTACTTGTATTTTCCAGAATTCCCGAGTTCTACTCCCGAGTCTTTAGAATCCATCGACCTGACCCGAGTTCCCGAGTGTTACCATGACCTCAAACTGGTGTTTAGCAAACAGAGGGCCACCATGCTACCACCCCATAGACCTTACGATTGCCCCATCAACCTGTTTCCGGGCACTTGCCCCCCAGGGGTCGGATCTTTTCCCTATCTCCACCCGAACGAGCTGCTATGGATACCTACATCAAGGACGCTCTGGAAGCAGGCCTCATGCGTCCATCCACCTCCCGGCGGGAGCAGGGTTTTTCTTTGTGGCCAAGAAAGACGGTGGATTACGTCCTTGCATCGACTACCGGGGACTCAATGCCATAACCGTCCGTAACCGTTACCCGCTACCCCTTATGGCCACAGCCTTCGAGCTGCTCCAGGAAGCAGTTGTTTTCACTAAGCTTGACCTGCGGAACGCATACCATCTTGTGCGGATCAGACCTGGTGACGAGTGGAAGACCGCTTTCAACACGCCTACTGGTCACTATGAATACTTGGTGATGCCCTTCGGCCTGACCAACGCCCCAGCGGTGTTCCAAGCGCTCATAAACGATGTGCTTAGGGATATGCTTAACATATTTGTGTTCGTTTACTTGGATGACATCCTCATCTTTTCGAGCTCCCTTCAAGAACACACTAAGCATGTCAGACAAGTACTCAAACGCCTCCTGGACAGCCATCTGTACGTTAAGCCGGAAAAATGTGAATTCCATTCATCCCGAGTACAATTCCTGGGATTTGTAGTGGAACCCGGTCGAGTCCAAATGGACCCCAGGAAGGTAGGGGCGGTAGCGGATTGGCCCACCCCCAAATCCGTTAAGGAAGTTCAGCGTTTCCTGGGCTTCACAAACTTTTACCGCAAGTTCATCAAGAACTTCAGCTTGGTGGCAGCCCCTCTCTCAGCTTTAACCAAGGGTGGCAATGCAAGGTTTTTGTGGGGAAGAGAAGCTGAGACGGCCTTCCAAGGACTCAAGCAGCGCGTTCTCTCTGCTCCCATCCTGATACTACCGACTACAGATGAACCATTTGTGGTGGAGGTAGACGCATCAGAGGTTGGTGTTGGAGCTGTCCTGTCTCAGAGGGGTGAAGACAAGAAGCTTCATCCGTGCGCTTTCTTCTCACACCGGCTTACCCCGACTGAGAGGAACTACGATGTGGGGGATCGTGAACTCCTAGCGGTTAAGATGGCATTGAAGGAATGGAGACACTGGCTCGAGGGGGCTTCTCACCCGTTTCAAGTGCTTACGGACCACAAAAATCTGGAGTATATCCAGCAGGCGAAGCGGTTTACTCTAGACAAGCTAGATGGTCTCTTTTCTTCAATCGATTCCAGTTTATCCTCACCTATCGGCCCGGGTCGAAGAATCTCAAACCGGATGTCCTGTCCCGAGTCTACGCTCCTGCCATTCGAGATGACACGGACATGCCTGTCCTTCCTGCTGCTAAGATTGTGGCTCTGATCTCGTGGCAAGTTGAGGATACCGTGAGACGTGCTCAAGCTAGCGAACCGGACCCGAAAGGAGGTCCTGCCAATCGGTTGTTTGTCCCCAAGGCAGTGAGGACTCAGGTCCTTCTGTGGGGGCACTCCTCTCGCCTCACCTGTCATCCGGGCGTAGGTCGCACCTTGGAGTTCATCCAGCGTAAGTTCTGGTGGCCTACCATAAGAGAAGACGTTGCCACTTTCGTCAATGCCTGTCCCGTGTGCTGCCAGGGCAAATCTTCTCACCTCCGCCCTCAAGGACTCCTTCACCCTTTACCTGTTCCCCACAGACCCTGGTCCCATATCTCATTGGACTTTATTACTGGACTTCCTCCATCCCATGGCAATACTACTATCCTAGTCATAATCGACAGGTTTTCAAAGGCGGCCAGGTTCGTCCCTCTGACTAAGTTACCTTCTGCCAAGGAAACGGCTGAGTTGGTAATTAATCATGTGTTCCGAGTCTTCTGCATTCCTCAAGATATGGTTTCTGACAGAGGTCCCCAGTTCGCCTCAAGGTTTTGGAAGGCCTTCCCCTCATGGGGGCTTCTGCCAGTCTATCTTCAGGGTACCATCCGGAATCCAACGGCCAAACAGAGAGGATGAATCAAGAGCTGGAAACCACCCTCCGATGTATGACTCGTGACAACCCGTCCACATGGTCATCCTTTATTGTTTGGGCCGAATACGCGCACAACACCTTGCGCTCCTCCTCCACTGGTATGTCCCCGCACGAGTGTCAGTTTGGCTATGCTCCTCCATTGTTCCCGGACCAGGAGGCAGAAGTCAGAGTGCCTTCAGCCTTGAAGTTCGTCAGACGCTGTCGGCTTATGTGGAGGAAGACCCGTCTTAATCTTATGCGTTCCTCACAGAGGTACCAACAACAAGCCAACAGACATCGCCATCCCGGGCCTACCCTGCGCCCCGGCCAGAGAGTCTGGCTCTCCACAAGAAACTTACCTCTACGGGTGGAGTCTCGCAAGCTGTCCCAAAAATACATCGGTCCCTTCAAGGTTGCCAGGAGAGTTAACCCAGTTTCTTATCGCCTACACTTACCCAGATCCCTTAAGATTAATCCCACATTTCACATTTCATTGTTAAAACCTGTTGTTTTTTCCCCTTGTCCCGGCAGACAGACCTCCCCTCCGCCTCGTGTCATTGGAGGCCAGCCGGCTTATACCGTCCATCGGATACTGGATTCCCGCCGGGTGCAGCGGTCCTGGCAGTATCTGGTGGACTGGGAAGGCTACGGTCCCGAGGAGCGCTCCTGGGTTCCTGCCAAAGACATCCTGGATCCTGACCTCATTCGTCAGTTCAGGGCCCTCCACCCTGAGAGAACTGGTAGGAACGTCAGGAGCCGTTCCTAGGGGGGGGATTCTGTCAGGATTTGGCCAGGGTTGTTCCGGGTTTTGGTCACTAGATGCCCCCATTGTGCTTTTTGACCTTATGTTTTTTCCCTTGTTCCCCATTATTATTTGCACCTGTACCTCGTTTTCCCTGATTGTATTTAAACCATTAGTTTCCCTCAGTTCTGTGCTCTGTGTTTGTATGTTAGCACCCAGCCCTAGTGTTCTGTGTTTTCTTGTCGATTCCGGTGGATGCTCTTGTGGAATTCTGTTTTTGTTTTTGAGTGTCTCTTGAGGCTTTTTTGTGCTATTCCTACCACCTTTTGGATTTGCCATTTTTGTATTTAAGGACTTCTCCTTTTTACTTTATTAAATACACCGTCTTAAGTACTGCTGTGTCTGCCTCATCTTCTGGGTTCTGCTGACTATTCGTGGCTCAGTTGGTTAAGTGACTGTTTCTCACTCTGGAGACCCAGGTTCGTAACTGGGTCCTGACACTGACCAACCAAAATCATTTTATTCTCAATCCAGTTACTAAAAAAAGACTTATTTTTAAATCGTCTATTTTGTTGTTCCATGGAAAGTATCTGTGAGGAGAAAAATTGTGTTAATACGCTAACATCCAAGCTAAAATTGCCTGCTTATGGAATTTGGCCAATTTTACTGGGATTTCATCAACATCAAAATTATATCGACGCAAAAATTCTAAACCACCAACAGAGTCAAATATATACTTAGCGAATACATTCCAAATACTGTTCTGGTTCTTAATATACTTCAGAATCCAATTGATTTAAAAAGTATTATTTAGAGTATTGAAATCTAAAACCCCAAGACCTGCTTGTTCATGGCTATTAGTGAGAATATCTTTCTGTAGATTGTGAGGCTTATATCTCAGCAACCAGAGGTTCAATTTATTCTTTGTATTCTCAATGGGGCTAAAGTTTAATTCACTCCTTTGTTTTTCATCCATGCATATAACAATCGCAAGATAAGTAACCTTATTTTTAATTAGGATACCACATACTTCCTGTAAAACACAATCCTTGAGTGGAAATAAGACTGACTTATTGATATTCATTTTTAAACTCGAAACTAAGGAAAAGTCTTCAATACAGGAATCTGCGATACAAGTCGGGAATGACATCGAAACCGGCCACTAGGGGCAACAGTGAGTGCTGTTACCTTTTTAAGTAGGTTTCACTTTAGCTAGGACACTGTGGACAAGGATGGTGGATGGCTGTAAGTATGTAAGCATGTACTTCTGATTTCAAAGGTTGCAATTTCAAATCCAGCAATATAGCTTTTTTTCCCATATATATATTTTAAGCCTATACCAAAACTTAACCCTTACCATAACCATTCAGAGTTAATGCATAAGCTTAATAATTTGTAGTTAATGCCTGAACTTAACCCTAACCTTTAAACTTTGGAATTAATTCCTGAATTTAACCTGTAAAATCTTCGACATTTGAAACTACCTCGAAATTTGACGTTTGAGAAACATGGATGAACGTCTAATTCTGACGTGAGACTGTGAGAGCTAGTTGGTGGTTTTTTCCCCCAGTTACTCTCAAAGGGGTAATGGGGGATAAAAGTATTTGTTTTTAGATGTAGGATCTTCATTTGAGCCAGTTTAATACAGCAGGAAAATATCCCAGCAGCAACAGGAAATGTGAATTATAATTCATGGACCTTGTTTGTAGGGATTGATACATTTTTCATTAGGGCAAATCAAGTCTGACATTTTAAAGTGGAAATTACAAACTTTAGAAGCCTTTTTAAACCTAGAATATGCTACAAGTTTGAAGCAAGTTTCCTGCTGTGCAGGAAAACTCTCAGCAACAAAAGAGTGATTAAATTAAGATCCCACATCTGCATTCCGATCTCAGATGAGAGGAGATAAAAGTGGAAAGTAAAGAGAAGCGGAGAAAAGCCCATAGTTTGCTTCCTGTGTCCTCAGTGGCAGCACTGTGCTAATTAGGCTGTGTGCCTCTTGTTGATGTGCTAAATATCCCTGTGTGTGTGGCAGTGTGTTTCTATGGGCAATGTGCTAAATATCCCTGTTACACGCTAATGAGCAGCCAGCTAAGCTCAGTTCCACTCACACTCAGCCAGGCCATTGGCTACAAACTGGTTGGAAAATAGCTTTGTGTTATTGTTTATAGAGTAATACTGCTCTCTATTTATACAGCGATTTTACAAGTTCTCAAATCGCTTTAAAGTGTATACTGGTACTTGCTCAGTCCACTACCAATATGTTGCACCATCCTACTCTCAGAGTGCTCAGTACTTTGTTTATTTCCAATCAGAAGGGTCCCTCACTGCTATAACTGTGCTAAAGTATTACGTGTGATATTAAATTACAGTAGGCTATGCTGCCAAGCCATTTAAACTGTACAGATGCCAGTGGAGTAATAAAACGTTGGAGGCCCTGGCCGTTCTATCAGCCAGATCTCAGAGAAGATAAGAGAGTTTGGCGTCACATCATCTCTGTCTCTGCTGTCATGGAGTCAGATGACAACTGTGGATCCCATGGAAGTGACGCATCCTGTTTTCAATACCCACCACCTACTATCGCCACATCCCAACATGGGGCGGTGGCTTGGGGTTGTGAGTGTGTGTGTGTGTGTGTGTGTGTGTGTGTGGTGGTCCCACCATGGGGCGGCGGCTTGGGGTTATGAGTGTGTGTGTGTGTGTGGTGGTCCCACCATGGGGCGATGGCTTGGGTTTGTGAGTGTGTGTCTGTGTGTCTGTGTGTGTGTGTGTGGTGGGCTTTAACTTGGGGGAGGCAACATTTCAGTCTCACTGCTTACCCCCTCCCTCTATGATTTTCTTGTGCATGTGGGGGGTGTCCAGTTGCTGGTAGATATTTCTGTGTTGGACCCCCCCCCCAACCCCAGACCGCTCCCGTGACAGTCGGGAGAGTGTGGGCAGCAGGCACCTTCAATCAGCCCCCCAAAATAGCACAGGGAGAGGTATCCACGCCCCTGTGAGTTCCCTGACTATTTCCTCCTGCCCAGTCCAGTCCAGTCCTGCCCAGCCCATTCCCGTTCTCAGCAACCCACAAAGAGACAAACAGAGAAGAGCCAGGATAAGACCAATACATAGCATAGTGACATTCCATCTTGGAGAAAGAATCTCAGCTTGGAATATATTGGGACACTGGGAATATACACACATAGCTATAGAAGTGTGTTAGTGGACCCCGCATTGACAGACACACTCCGACTGCGGGAAAAGAGTGTGCTTGACTTCTCAGAGGAACACACAAGCACATACAGGGCAAGCTGATTGGGCCAAGGTTCTCCATACAGTGGCACTGTGTGTCTGGCCTGTCCTGCACCATGAAGCTGAGTGTGGCTCTGTTCTTCGCGGGGCTGTTTGGGGCTCTGGCAGCCATGTTTGTCCTCCTCTCCTTCGGGACAGATTACTGGCTCCTGGCTTCTGAGACATGCGACGAAGAAACTAACAGAACCATAGGACCTGGGGGCATTGCCATAGAGGTAAGGAACATGGAGCTTCCTGATTACCATCATGAGATTTTCTGTTATACTTCAAATATTTTAGTCCAATATTTACCTATTATATACTATAGTCCACTAATTATTACCTATGTAATAATCATGTAATAATGACAAACCAATGACTTTTCATTGAAACAACCAGCACTACAGCAGGTGGAAACAGCAGGTGAAAGTAAGAAAAGGTTTGGTGTAACCTCTCTGGGATGTTCCTTTTCCTGGTCCTCTTTTCTCTTTATATCAGTGGTCATAAAATACAAACAAAGGAGACGAAAAAGGTAGTCATTGGCTAAGACTGTTGTTTTGTCTCTATTTGCTGAATTGAGGGTTAGGGGTTGGAGGTTAGGGTTATGGTGGGTTTGGGTAGTCTGGGAGGATCAGCTGGTCAGAGACTGATTATAGACCATAGAAGTCAAGGAAAGTTGTTCCTTTTCTGGTTGGAGTCTCCTTAGAGGAAGTGGTGTCGGGGTCAAGGTCAAACCTGATTCCACTAATCAAAGCCTTGATGTTTATATAATTAGTTCCATCAGCTGTGTTGGTGCTGGGCTAGAACAAAAATGTGTGTGTGGGAGGGGGGGGCAGACCTTTACAATATGAGCCAGAGTTGGGGGGGGGGGCAGACCTTTACGATATGAGCCAGAGTTGGGGGGGGGGGCAGAACTTTACAATGCTGAAGTAGCCTACAGTCAATTCCTCTGGAAAAGCATTTCCTGTATTATATTACTGCCCTATTAAGACATATTTGTTTAAAAAAAGTAATAACATGGACCACCACACTATTTTATTTTCTATTTTAGGGCACTTGGGGGTATCCGAAACTAATGTGTAAAAATGATTTGATGATACTTTTTAATCTGGCCTTAGAAATAACAATAAGATATGTAAAATCAGGTAATGCCAAATTTAAGTCTAAATGAGAATGCTTGAATGATTGAAATGCATCAGAGAGGTATTGACAGGTTCAGAAAAGCAGAAGGAAGATCACCAGCATCATTGTGTATTTCATCTTTCTTAGAGCAGAAGATCAATTCATTTCCCCCAGTCATTATGTGTGGTTTTGTCACTGTTCAAACCGTTCAAATACTAGAGCCAAATTCATAGGAAGAAAACTAATTTAACATGCCTCATTGGCTTTAGAAAAACATTGGTTGCCTGGTCAAACAGCCTCGATCACACCGACAGCATCATTGCTTTTTGGAACACCAGAATTACATTCATTTCACATGGAACGCTGCATTTGCCTTGCAGCATTGTGTTGCAGAGGAAGTTGCAGTGTGTTCTGTGTTCTGCGTGGTGCATACGTTGGATATATCCGATGTGTGCATCAAATTGTTTGAGTAGACTTGGCAGAAATAGTAGCAAAAGGTGAATGTGAACTTTTGTTGCTCACAATTTTCGATTACATAATGAAAAGTTTGACTGCAGAATTTATTATGCAGCATTGATGCAATGACGCTATCAGTCTGCTCAAGGCGTCAGAGGCCGAAAGCACACAGTCGCGGGTTAAAAAACAACAACAATTATGATAAAACTGGGGGGGGGACAAAAATGTAATTTCAGAATGTCTGGGGGACATGTCCACCCCGTCCCTATAGCAAAAGTCACACCACACTACAGTATACATACCTCCCTAGGGGCTGCTAGTGAAACCAGACACTGTTTAATGCAGTTGCTCTGCAACCATCCAGAAAATGAGACACGTTGGATTCCTGAGTGATAGAAATACAACACCACAGTGATATGTAGTTGAATATCAAATATCACTCACTACAGCAGATCCAGGTTCTCACAATGAGCAATGACAAAGGAATGTCTGCATGATATCCATACGATCAAAAAAAGCTAAAGGTGTTCCCTCAGCGTGACCCTTGACCTTACAGTCAGCAGTTGTAGCACTAGCACCATATACTATGACAACATTTATGTGAACCAGTTGGCAAGGTACAACATAATACATGACATTATGGCTAATGCTAGAAAAGAAAATACCAGGCAAAATGTGAAGACGACTAAGACTTTTTATGACATGTTATTATGTCATTGTTACGGCTGTAATATGAAGGACTTATGATGGAGTGTTCTACTAATGTGTTGTTACTATTATTATCTTCCCTCAGCGTGGTGACATGATTCTGGTGGAACCCGGTATGGGGTTCCCCCCAGACACCACCTTCTACCACGAGGGCTTCTTCTGGAGGTGCTCCTTCGGGGGAAACCTGGACGATGACACCCTCTTGAAGTTCTGGATCAGTAAGTCAGATAACATATTCTGCAAATTCTGTTAAATTTAACACTGAGAAAGTGTCTATATGGGTCCATACTTTTAAAATATTAAATTAACACTGTGCTTAGTGCTGACGCCTGTCACACTTCAACAGTGTGAATTAACACTTTCAATGTGATGCAATAACACCTCATATGCTATTTTTAATACTAGGAAGTGTATATAGTTTACACTAATGGTGAAAGCAATAACACCTCAGATAGTATTTTTAACCATTACACCAAGAATTCTATATCTCTTGATGAGGTCAGTCAGCGTTGGGTTAAGGACATTACAATAATATTAACATGTTTTGATTGCTACATGCGCTTATGTAACCATTTCAAAAGAATACATTGCTGAAAACAGACACACTCAAACTTTAATTAACATAACCATAGACCACTAAAACTGATACAACACTTCCACTTACGGTTGGCCAGAAATAACTAATTGAAAGCCACGTCGCCCACTAAGCCATGCCTCCAATATAATTTCCCAGTGTGCCTTACCTTTTAAAGGGAATTGTAGTTACCACGCATGACTACATTTGTTTGTAACAGAGGCATGGTTATTGAATTCATTCATCTTCAGTCCTTTGGACTTCACCGAGTGAGTTTTGACTGTAGGTGAATGTTATCACTAATTAAACTGTTTTTGAAAATGCATTACATATATTATAAGGCCTTACTTTGATGATCAAGTTGTACCATATCACAGTGATGTTAGGAACCTCATGGTTTACAGGCCTCATGCGGTCTGCAAGTCAAATTATGCTGGCATGTAATTCACATTGGAATTCAGCCAGAACAACCAACAGTTGGTATTTTTATTCCCCCGCAAGCTGCATGCAGAATGACTGTCAGGGTTAGGAACACTAATAAAAGAGACTACCAACACCATTTTAAACTGGAACAACCATTTTTGTAACGGGTGCAATAAATGTAACTAACTGATTGGATTAGTTTAGAAAAATGTATGTTATTTATCTTTGTGTGACAAGATTAATCAATCAATTAATGTACATAAACACAGATATTAAAAACAATCCTAAAAATCTAGCTGCAGTAGAGCATGCGGGAAATATGATAATGGACGTGGTTTTGTCGGGAACGTTTTACTCTCCGCAGAGTAAATTGACACAATCACACTCTTCCATTCAACACTGGTTATTCACTCTTAGAGAGTTAATTTAACTCCTGAATCAACACTAGAAATGTTACACAGAAAAATCAACACTAGGTAACAACGACCAATTTCCTGTGTACTTGTATTAAGTATAACACTGGGGTTTTGGCCATACACAATATGCTGGTTTGTATACTCGGACAAAGTGTGTAACAGCCCCAGTGCTTTTTAGAAGGCATGTACAACGCATGTGTTTATATGCATGTTTGGATATTGGGAAACACATATGACTGAAGCTTTAGAACCTACCTCTCCATTCTCTACTCTCACTCTCTTTCACTCTATCCCATTACTTTCTTTCATCTACATTTGGGTCAGTACAGGGACAGTAGAACAATGCAAACAGTTCATGAAAGTCATGAAGGTAAATCACTTGTTTATCGAATGTGACTTCTGATGCTTTGACGTAGTATGAGACTCCTATCATGAGATGTTATGTCATGTGACTCTATGGAAAGGCTGTATCATGTGATGTTATTCAAGTCCTTTTCCATCTGATGAAATGTGTTGAAAATCTCTAATAGGGAACATCCAGGGAGGGTCATTGTCACAAACACCCTAAAGCTCAGGGAACGACCTTGCGAGGATCTGCTGAATTCCACAGGGCAGAGGAGAGAGGGAGAGGAGGAAGATAAATAGATCAAAATAAAGTATTAAGAGTACAAATTAGATTAGATTTAATTCAATTATCAAATTTAATGCATTCGATAAAACCTGAAGACAATGCCAGCTTAGTCTCTGTATTGATCCTACTAGTATATGCTGTCTTTGTAATATAAGGGCCCTTGATGGGGAGAGGATATTTGCTAATGCCAGTGCCACAACCTATTGCTTTTTTTATTAGTTCTATAATGTGATATGATTTAATGTATCTAACAATGGGCCTGTTTGTCTCTCCCTAGCCAATCAGCCCCACTCTAAAGTCTGCACACACGCCTACCTCTTCCCCTTTCCTGTGTCTCAACAGACTCACAACGCCACCGCATATGACTCCGCAATCAGTAAGTGCTTTTCTCTCTCTCTCTCTCTCTCTCTCTCTCTCTCTCTCTCTCTCTCTCTGTGTCTCTCTCTCTCTCTCTCTCTCTATCTATCTCTCTCTCTCTGTCTCTCTGTATATATACTTTATATGCCATTGCCATGTAGCCTACTTTGAGATTGTGAGTGAGTATTCAAATTAAAGTATAATTCTGTTGCTCACTGGTTGCCATGGTTCTAACAATGATTGACATTTCTATTGTCCAGTCTACAGAGGCTTCTGGAGTATCTTCATGCTAATTGGGGTGGCTGCCGTCGTTTTAGGTGGGTTCTTCATCATCTGCGCCGCCCCATTTGCCAGTCACCGTCTATATAAGGCTGGGGGTGTGCTCTTCCTGACATCTGGTGAGTCATTGGCCTATATCATCATCAGTTTTAGGATACAACATTTAAGATAGGCTTGAGCACAACAGTTTATCTCTGTTGAAGAGATGTACAAAGATGAAGAGCTCATCAATACCATCACTGATACAAATATCTGCTGCAGCCAATCTGATACAGTCTACCGCTATCTCTCTCTCTCTCACCCTTCCTGCTCCCCACAGCTCTGTTCCTTCTTGTTGTGGTGGTGATGTATGTGCTGTGGGTGGAGGTGCTGGATGTGGTACAGGTCTACGTGGACCACCAGCGCTCCTCTATTTGTCCCACCTTTGACCTCACCATCCACTACGGCCTGTCCTTCTTCTTCGCCCCCGTCGGCATCTCCTTCTGCCTGCTGGCAGGACTCCTTTTCCTCCTCATTGGCCGGTCCGTACGGATGCAGTACCACTGATTATTGTCGCTGTGGCAAGAGTGTGATGATGCCCATGGTAGAAGGCGGGGCGCTGAGACTTCCGGAACGCTGCAACGGTTGGGGCCATTTCCATTTAAATTTGTTTAATTGAAGAAGTAAAATTAAATTCCAATTTTAAAATGTCTCATAGCTAAGCATTGCGGTAAATTGGAAGTAGAATTTCAGTTTACTTCTTGAATTGACTTCATTGAAAAGGAATTGACCCCAACCCTGCTCTGTAACTTCAAGAATGTGTTGGAAATCTCTGTGTTCTGTCAATCATCCAGAAATGGAATGGGACTTCTTTGAACTCCGTGGTGTGACTGATTTGACAGGTTACAATGACATGTTTCAGTCACTGCAAGTGTTTGACAGAGTTCGACAGAGTTCCACCCAACATGACACCCTATACCATCATATTAGTGCACTACTTTCACCAGAGCCTCTATAGGGAATAGGGTGCCATTTGAGACACAACCAACGCCTCAGTCCCCCATCACTACATGCTCTTCACCTGACATCTACAGTACTGAGAGACACAGGATTGGTTGGTTGAACTGTGGTGGCGGCTGTTGGTGATTTGCTTATACAGGTTGTCGGCTGTCACATGTCACATGTTGCCATAGCAGCGAGTTGGGAATGACTATGGTATAGGATGTTTTGTTTGTTGAATTCTTTCTCTTTGTATTTGTATTTTTAGTCAAATAGTTTTAGAAGGCTGCTACTGTCATTTGCTGAGTGTGCTGAGGCTTTAACATAAATGAAGGGTGAACAAGTCACTTTATATGCTTCTCTATAGATTTGATTACCACTTTATAAATATAATACACGTGTATTCCTTTTTCAATTATTAACACATTTTGAGAGAAATACCTTACCATTATATAAGCATGCGGTGTGAAGAGTTAGAATTAAGGTATAGAAATCAAGATTAGAGGCTCTATTCAATCTGGATCGCTGGTGCGTTACATATTGCGTGACAGAAATGTAAAGATGATTTCTGATTGAGCGGACATATGCAGCTTTGGTTAAAATGTTTTAGTAAAGTATTTGTTTGCCCTGTAAATAGTAGACACTGTAATGAAATTACTACATGCAGTTTAAAACACAAATAAATTGATGACATTTGTTTCATGAATGTGTTTTCTCGTTGCCATTTTATTCTAAATGAACGTGTGTTGATTACTTGAACATACAAATGTTTTCTAAACTAATCCAATCAGTGCGTTAGAATTCTGTCCCCGTTACAGGAATGGTTTACGTCGTCCCACAACGTTTCTAACCTCGTTCACAATGCAAGTTGCAGGTGAATAACAATTCCAACAGCTGGATGTTCTGGTTGGATTCGAACAGCTATTACACACCACTTTGCAAGTCATCATAAGGTGACTTCTAGGTCAGGTTTTACAATTCTGGAAACTTTTCCAGAGATCCTGGTTGGAAGATTCCTGGGAATTAACAGGAAATATGGAATCCTTCCACCAGGATTTCTAGAAACTCCTCCCATGACAAACCACACCACCAAGTTTCCATGGGAAGACTATTGTGTCACCAACACCTGGTATCTGTGGATGGTCACTGGGGGGCCTCTGGTTCAGGTCACCCAGGAGATCTTTGCCCTCAACCTGGCTGTCACTGAGCTCTTCTTCTGCCTTCTCTCTCCATTTACCGTCTTCAACTACCTCTTCATCAAAAGAGGACCATCTTCCAATTTAGCAGCTACATGTTCGGCTCGGTCACTGTCGGTCGCCCTTTGCTCCAGGACTTGATCTGTGTAGGACGCTAGCTGGCGATGGTCCACCCACTGGTCTACCTGAAGTACAGGAGTCTGAGGTACAGGGCAGTGTGTGTGGCTCTGGTTTGGCTGATGTCCCTCGTCCTCTGTGTTGTGATAGGCTTCATAGGCGGCATGCTAGTCAACGTCTGCCTTTTCGCAATCACTGACCAATCAACTTTTTCTACTGTGTGTCCATCCTGAGGGTGGTGGCCAGGTTTGGTGTAGGGGATGGAGGGAAGGAGGTACAGGGAAAGAAAGAGGGAGGGAACCTGAAGAAGAGAAGAGCGTCCCGTACTATTCAGCTCAAAGAGAGGGATGATAGTCTTACTTTAGAGGAAGGGTTGTCTGGCATCTGGTTATCATCCTCAGGTCAGAGCCATGTTTAGGCCACAGTCTATAATGGCTCTCATCATTCCTTCCCAGTCCTTTCAACCATGTTATTGTTGTTGTTCAGAGGTTGTATTATTTCTCGTTTCTGGGGATATGTTTGTGTTTATGGTGTGTGTAAATGTGTTCTTTAAATCAAGAACTGTGTTTTTGAGTGAGTTTGAAATCACACGTCATTTTCTGATCGTCGATTTCAACTAACAGGCTTGGAACTTAATGTACTCCTGCAGGTTCCCGCTGGACTTCTTAAAACACTACTGACAGGAGATGAAATGCACCTGCGAGCTTAACTAAGCTTGATTACAACGAAAACCCCCACATGGATGAACCATTAAATCAGTTGATCTCTTGTTACCGTGTCAAGTGATTATGATACCGGACAGCTGATCTAGATTCTCTACTCCCGCCCCCAGTGAAATATCGACCTATCAGTAGCATAGGAAACTGTAATGCTGGTGATGAATGTAAAAATACTTATTTGAGCAAAATAATATCGAAGTAGTAGCCTATATTTTTGATCAAACGTTTCACCTTAAATGACACAATAATACAGTATAAGTCATTCAAAATAACTGTATAGATGACATTTTCAGTTGATAAAATAATATAGATTATATAGGCTTAACTCAATGATTTACCTGATTTAGTTACACATTTCAAATATGGACTGTCCTGGGACATTCTATTTACTCCCATCTTGATAACACCTCCTTTGGCCGCCTTTCCTTCCAGTTCTCTACTGCCAATGACTGGAACGAATTGCAAAAATCCCTGCATTTGGAGACTTATACGTATCTCCCTCACTAACTTTAAGCGTCAGCTGTCAGAGCAGTTTACCGATCGTTGCAGCTGTATACAACCCATCTGTAAATAGCCCATCCAACCAACTACCTACCTCATCCCCATATTTGTTTTTGTTTTTCTGCTCTTTTGCACACCAGTATTTCTACTTGTACATCCTCATCTGCACATCTATCACTCCAGTGTAAATTTCTAAATTGTAATTACTTCACCACTATTTATTGCCTTACCTCCTTACTTCATTTGCACACACTGTATACACATTTTTCTATTGTGTTATTGACTGTACGTTGTTTTACTCCATGTGTAACTCTGTGTTGTTTTTGTCGCACTGCTTTGCTTTATCTTGGCCAGGTCGCAGTTGTAAATGATAACATGTTCTCAACTGGCCTACCTGGTCAAATAAAGGTGAAAAAAATATATAATAATAATAATAAGGAATGACCATATCAGACAATTTTCTTTTAAAGACAGCTGTATTTAATGGATTACGTAAATTGGAAACAAATATAATAATATGAGTAGGCTACACTATTAGTTTTTAACTCATACAAAGTGTTGGGTAAACTGCCACAATAGATTTGCTGTGGTAAACAAGGAAATCCTTTTTTCAGTTGTATGTAATGAACGGCAAATAGATACATCGCCATAGTCTGCTTTTAAAGGAAGACTTAACTGATCCGATAATAATACCAACCAGAGGGCGAAAATGTTGGCTGCAATAAAACTAAAAGATAACTTCGACATCTGCATTAGGGAGCGGTAAATAGCTGGCCAATGTTGGTTCCCAGCTAGCAATGAGGAATCGGCCTGGAATCGGGTGTCGGACTCGGCCCGGAATCAAAATGAATGACTGCCCTGAATCGCCTAAGTGCATCAGGCTGTTTCCGTCTACCAGAATTCAGCCGACTTTGCAGGGATCTTACCAGATTCCCACCAGAAGCGGCCCGATGCATTTTTAAATAAATGTAAACAAAATTACCCTATTTAGTCATTTTAAATACTACTATTATACATACAAATTATACACATGCACAATTTCTTTTACATACTTGTCGTCATATTGTCTTGTCCCACCGCTGCAACTCCCGTAGAGGCGATGGTTGAGAGCTTTGCGTCCTCCGAAACACAACCCCACCAAGCTGCACTGCTTCATGATACAATGCATGCTTAAACCAGAAGCCAGCCACACCAATGTGTCTGAGGAAACACAGTACACCTGGTGACCGTGTCAGCGTTCATGTCCCTGGCCCACCACAGGAGTCGCTACAGTGTGATGGGACAAGAACATTGTGGCCGGTCAAACCCTCCCCTAACCTGGACGACGCTGGACCAATTGTGTGTTGCCTCATCGGTCTCCTTGTCATGCCAGGCATGGGTATCAAACCAGCATCTGTAGCAACGTAGTTTGCAATGCAATGCAGTGTCTTAGATGCTGCGCCACGCGAGAGGCCCCATCCACAAAAAATTTCATGCTTATCAATTGCCATGCTCAAAGTATCAAAATACTAAAATACTACTTAAACAGGACTCTTGAAGAATTCAATTTAAATGTTAATTGTATTTTGTTGATCACAGAAATAATGAGAAAATATGGAAAAATAAATAAATAATAAAATGTTAATTATATAAAGCAGCTGGTGTAATCATCTGCCAGAGAGTAGCCCCAATCGTCCTGAGCCCCAAGTAAAACATTTGGGCCAGATAACTCACACCGGGATTGGCCAGAGCTCCATCCCTGCATCCTAGCCATAAGTAATACTGCCGAAGGCGGCCCAGACTCAGGCCACATGACATCGGCCGAGTCTGACTCTCGGTCTGTCATGTGCATTTTACTGAGGAGTGGCTTCCGTCTCGCCACTCTAACATAAAGGCCTGATTGGTGGAGTGCTGTAGAGATGGTTGTCCTTCTGGAAGGTTCTCCCTTCTCCACAGAGGATCTCTGGAGCTCTGTCAGAGTGACCATTGGATTCTTGGTCACCTCCCTGACCAAGGCACTCCCCCGATTGCTCAGTTTGGCCGGGCCGCCAGCTCTAGGAAGAGTCTTGGTGGTTCCAAACTCTTTTCATTTAAGAAAGATTGAGGCCACTCGGTTCTTGGGGACCTTCAATGCTGCAGATATATTTTTTACCCTTCCCCAGATCTGTGCCTTGACACAATCCTGTCTTGGAGCTCTACAGACAATTCCTTTGAACTCAGGGCTTGGTTATTGCTCGTACATGCACTGTAGACTGTGGGACCTTATATAGACAGGTGTGTGCCATTCCAAATCATATTCAAATCAATTGAATTTACCACAGGTTGGCTCCAATCAAGTTGTTGAAAGATCTCAAGGATGATCAATGGAAACAGGATGCGCCTGAGCTCAATTTCGAGTCTCATAGCAAAAGGTCTGAATACTTCTGTATATAAGGTATTTCAGTTTTTTATTTTTAATACAATTCCAAAAATGTTTAAAAAGATCTGTTTTCGCTTAGTCATTATGGAGTATTGTGTGTAGATTGATGAGATAAAAAAAAAGATTTTAGAATAAGGCTGTAACGTAAGAAAATGTGGAAAAAGTATTTCTGAATGCACTGTATACGCTGAATATATGGGGCGGCAGGTAGCTTAATGGTTAGAGCGTTGGGCCAGTAACCGAAAGTGTTGCTAGATCAAATCCCTGAGCTGCCAAGGAAAAAACTGTCATTCTGCCGCTGAACAAGGCAGTTAACCCACTGTTCCTAAGCCATCATTGTAAATACTGACTTGCCTAGTTAAATTTAAAGATACCAAAAACTATTTAGTCCACTCAATGTTGCAAGATATTATGTGGCTGCCCATACTGATTTCTGTGTTTGTGCGTGCATAAAAAAAAATGTCATGCATTTTAGCTAGGTAAACTTTTAGTTTTTGTTGTTATAGGCTACCTAGCTAAAATGCTTGCTCGCTTAACTTCATCGTATGGGCATCAATGAACCAGCTAAATGAGCTAGTTAACATGAGCCTACAAAGCTACATCTAGGCTACATATTGAACTTGCTTAGAAATTGATTTGATTGGTGTGAAGCCAAATAGGGTTTACCTTGGGTGGCATTGTGCTGCACCTGAACAACCCACAGTTGAGCTAAACTCAATGCTGATTGGCTAATTATTTTATCAATGTGCTAAATTCTTGCTGGCATGAATCAATCAAATGCTACGCCGGCAACATCTCATACTCTGTTGGTCCAGACAGCATCAGATACATGGGCTACACATACTGAGGGGCACTGTTTCCCTCACTCATCAGATACATGGGCTACACATACTGAGGGGCACTGTTTCCCTCACTCATCAGATACATGGGCTACACATACTGAGGGGCACTGTTTCCCTCACTCATCAGATACATGGGCTACACATACTGAGGGGCACTGTTTCCCTCACTCATCAGATACATGGGCTACACATACTGAGGGGCACTGTTTCCCTCACTCATCAGATACATGGGCTACACATACTGAGGGGCACTGTTTCCCTCACTCAGAAGATTCCCCCGGGGAGATTCAGCCACTTGCAAATTTACAGAAAATAATGAAAACACAAAGAGGCGAAATATAAATTATTTTGTCATATACGTTTTTTATTGGTCAAATATTTGAGTAAGCCTGCCTTTCCTTGTCATCCACAAATATACACACTACTGGTTGCAATTGAGATCAGCTGTGAGGGTGATTTTAGGCCTATTGATGGTTTAGTGAGAGATCATCTTGTGATAATCTAATGTTTGCAATTGGCTTCAGCTATTTGTAATATGTACTACAAATGTTATATATGTGTATTATCTTAATTACATTTGCAACATAAAGCCTGTTTAGGAGTTCAATCAATCATCAAGCAAATGTATTTATAAAGCCCTTTTTACATCAGTCGATGTAACAAAGTGCTATTCAGAAACCCAGGCTAAAACCCCAAACAGCAAGCCATGCAGGTGTAGGTGTAGAAGCACGGTGGCTAGGAAAAACTCCCTAGAAAGGCAGGAACCTAGGAAGAAAACTAGAGAGGAACCAGGCTCTGAGGGGTGGCCAGTCCTCTTCTGGCTGTGCCGGGTTGAGATTTTAACAGTACATGGCCAAGATGTTCAAATGTTCATAGATGACCAGCAGGGTCAAATAATAATGATATTAACAGTGATTGTAAAGGGTACAACAGGTCAGCGCCTCAGGACTAAATGTCAGTTTGCTTTTCAGAATTAGAGACAGCAGGTGTGATAGAGAGAAAGAGTCGAAAACAGCAGGTCCGGGACAAGGTAGCACATCTGGTGAACAGGTCAAGGTTCCATAGCCGCAGGCAGAACAGTTGAAACTGGAGCAGCAGCACGACCAGGTGGACTGGGGACAAGAAGGAGTCATCAGGCCAGGTAGTCCTGAGGCAAGGTCTCACGGGTCAGGTTCTCCGGGAGGGGAGGGAGAGAGAGAGAATTAAAGGGAGCATACTTAAATTCACACAGAACACCGGATAAGACAGGAGAAATACTCCAGATATAACAGACTGATCCTAGCCCCTGACACATAAACTATTGCAGCATTGGAGGCTGAGACAGGAGGGGTCGGGAGACACTGTGGCCCCGTCCAACGATACCACCGGACACGGCCAACCAGGCAGGATATAACCTCACCCACTTTGCCAAAGCACAGCACCCACACCACTAGAGGGATATCTTCAACCCCCCAACTTACTACCCTGAGACAAGGCTGAGTATAGGCCACAAAGATCTCCCCCATGGCACAAACCAGAGGGGGGCGCCAACCTGGTCAGGAAGATCACATCAGTGACCCAAACCACGCACCCCTCCTTGAAATCAGCCTTAGCAAGCATTTAACCCAACCCCTCTGGATCAGAGAGGTGCGAGGGGGCTACCTAACATCAACAACTTCATCTTCAGAACCCAAGAAACAGTGGGTTATCTGCCTTGCTCAGGAGAGGAATACCAGATTTTACCTTGTCAGCTTGGGGATTTGATCCAGCAACCTTTCAGTTACTGGCCCAACACTATAACCACTAGAGTCGGTGGAGAGAGGCTAACACTGGAGTAATATGATCAAATATTATTTTTTGGGGTTCTAGTCTAGATTCTGGCAGCCGTGTTTAGCACTAACTAAAGTTTATTTAGTGCTTTATCCGGGTAGCCGGAAAGTAGAGCATTGTAGTAGTCTAATCTAGAAGTGACAAAAGCATGGATGAACTTTTCTGCCTTATTTTTTGACAGAACGTTTCTGATCTTTGCAATGTTACGTAGATGGAAAAAAGCTGTCCTTGAAATAGTCTTGATATGTTCGTCAAAAAAGAGATCAGGTTCCAGAGTAACGCCGAGGTCCTTCACAGTTTTATTTGAGACGACTGTACAACCATCAAGACTAATTGTCAGATCCAACAGAAGAGCTATTTGTTTCTTGTGACTTAGAACTAGCATCTCTGTTTTGTCCAAATTTAAAAGTAAAAAAGTGTCTGTTTTCTTGAGTGACCTTTATTTGAATGTGTTCCTGTCCAATTGAAAATAACTGTGGAATAAAGTGTCTGAGATCTTGTCCTTTATAGAACTATCTTGCTATTTTTAGGTAGGTTGAATCAAAGTACACACATAATGCCAAACAGAGAGAAGGCTTCACAGTCAACTTTAAACGTGTATTTCTATCCTTACTGTTTCTTCTCCTTGTGGTCCTGTATACCTTATTTCAAAGTCAGATCAGTCAACTTCTTATAACTCTGCTTGGTCTTTATGACATGATTGTTCATGTAAATCTGACCAATTAAACCAAATCCAAACTTGAAAATCTGGAGTTAATCATGAACAGGGATCTCAACAACACACATATCTGTTCATATCCTAACCACTAGAGGGCAGCGTTTTCCTATTGAAACAAACCATACTTTTTTCATCTGGAGTTCTAATTAACTTGTATGGATGATTATGCATTCTGTCAGAAGTAGGATTTGTATACAGTTCCTGTTTAAATGTGTAGCTGGATATGAAGGTGTTCACACCTTGGTTGATAGCAGGAGGGTAATTTCACTCATGAATGGAGGAATTGATCAGAGTCCTTTGCTGCTGATTCTCCTGAGTCTGTGTCATCCATACATTATAATTCATTTACCTTTCAACAAATGACATCCATTTACCAATCCACACAACAACAGCGTGTGACTTCCTGTAAGAACAGAGTGGCACGTTATGACAGTGTGATTATTCAGAGTGATGATGATGTTTGGGGTGAGTAAAGCAATGGAGACACAATTCTCTTCTCTAAAATAAGGAAAACACGCTGAATGGGAAAGGCACGAGCTGGTCAAATTGCCAAACACTGTACAGATGCCCACGATTTATTCAAAGTTAAATCCACCAATGTTTCAGCAAAAGCTGCCTTTCTTCTTGCAGACATTATTCTAGAGTAGCCTAGCTAACCCTCCTTCTCCAGGAGTTTTCAGACTCCAGGAATAGATGCCATGCAAGTCACAAACCTCCATAGATTTAGGGCTCTATTCAATCTGGATTGCTGAAGTGTTACAGATTGCGCAACAGAAATCAAGGTCATTTCTGTTTCAACAGACATATGCAGCTTCTACCGTGAATGCAGATCCTCCGCGATAGGGATTGAATAGAGCCCTTACATGATCATAGGAGGTCAAAGACAGAGATGACTGTAAAGATGAGTAACAAGGTGAATGAAAAACAAATGTGTGAGATACAATTAAAACATACGATATGGAGACCAAAGGGTTGTCCTGTGTTTTATTGTCTCTCTTGGTAAGAGATTCTTTATCTCAATGTGATTTGATAGTTTAAATGAAAGTTAAATAGAAAAAAATAATTATCTCTGAGGTGTGTGTGCATGCCTGCATATGTGTGTGTGTCAGTTTATGCATGCATGCGTGCATGTGTGTGTGTGTGTGTTTGTATATGTGTGCTGCAGGTGCTAGGCCCATTCCTCCAGAGCCAGGCCTAGAAGACAGTAATGTCATCAGACCGGGAGTCCCAGCTGAATTCAGCTCTGTTCCGCATGGTTGCCAATGATAATTGTGTGTTGATAGCGAGAGAGGGAGATAGAGTATAATTTCCACCTTGAGATTCCTAAACAAATACCTGTGCTCAGCAAAGGGATGGAGGGAAGGGGAGAGAAGGAGAGGGTATGGCATATTGAGGAGAGGAGGTGAGAGGGATGAATAGGTAAGGGTAAGGAGCTGAGGGTGAGCAGATAAGGGATGAGGGTTTGAGGATGAGAGGGGATGAGGTGTGACGGGGGGGGGTGAGGCGAATAGGGGTTGAAGGGTTGAGGAGGATAGTGAATAAAGGGGGTGAGAAAATGAGGGGTATAGGTGTAAGGGGATAAAACACTATAGAGGAAGAAAATACTTGGTCTCAGGGCAATTCGTATTATTCTGTGTGTAAATCTATGACACTCAATTTAGTATGATATATTACGTTAAATTAGGTTACATGAATGGAATAGTGGTTGTACAAAAGATGGGTTGGTTGTTTAGCAACAAAACCGGCACGTGCACAACTATGGGGCAAAACATACGGGGTTGGCTTAGATTGCTGACAACATGTAAACTATATTTAGTCTCCAATGTTTATTGAAAACATAAATAAATGTGCACAATGAGCACTTGTCATTCAAATACATAATTACAGTTGTTGGTTAGCTAGCTAGTGATATTAGCATTGACATGAAATCAAAACACCTTGAAACAAGATATGGTATCAAGAACAAGATGAAACTAGCTTAAACGAGTCCCTCACGATTCCCCACATGGCAGTTTCTTGTCATTGTTGGTAGCTATCTGGCCATCCAGGACCACAACAATTTACGGACTTACCCCACTGAAGTGTGCACATCATTCTCGTGAAGTTGTCAGCTAACCCATCTATATCATACGAATTATAGGACGCACCATATTATACAACCTGGAGGATGTATATGATTATACTTCTTTCTCTGAGAGCAGGTTGCTTGTTGCAACTGTAACAACAAAGGAGAATTTCGGGAAAATGTCTATTGGCAGTTAGGGGAACTAACAACAAAGGTTAGGATAATTTATGTAAAATGTTATGAGAACTAAAACAACAAAGGTTAGGAGAGTTGATGTATCAGGTTAGATTAAATGGGTTAAGTTTAGAATAATGGCTGGGGGAAGGGTTAGCTGAAATGCTACAGTTGTCCCCGACGCAAATTGAACACACAACCGTTGGCTTGCTAGACGGTCGCGGATTACGTCCACCTATTCTACATGACCAACCTTTAGTAGATATCATACATCTTGGACATACATAAAGTATGTTTCATATGGTTCTGAGACCAGGCTGGAAAATAGGGGAGCAAGAGGAAGGAGAGAACCTTAGCCTAGTGGTACTTTAAACTGTCAAAGTTGCTAGACTCCTGCTTCAAAAACACAGACACAAACATGCACCTCTTGTATTTATGTCAAAATCTTTAGGAACACTTTAAGTTAATAATAAAAAACAAAAATATTATTTCCCAACATGTACTATCACCTCATGGCTCAGCCAGGCCGCTTAACACAGATTATCATCCTAATATCTCATAATCCCAGATGACATTAACGTCAGATTTGATTTAAATCTGATGACTTTCACCTCACAGACACAGGATATATTTGAATTGCATGAACAAGATGGCAAGTCCTATTACACGCTGCACTCTTCTTTAGAGATAGTTTTACATAATGTCCCATTCCATTTGAAATAATTAACAGACAATGGGCCTATGTTAATGTGAGAATTTACAATTCAGTACACAGGGTTGTATAATTACTACTGCGCATAATTCAGGGGAGTTCAGTGCTGCTGGTCCTTCATGGTGTTATAAAAAATGATGTAAAATCTCAGCAGTCTGGTGAGAATGCACACCATATTTGACTTTTATAGTAGTAATAATATAAAGTAAGCTAAAATAAGCTATCTTAAACACAGAAAACACACCCTATCTTTTATTGTGCTGTCAATGCAGCTCGCCATAACATTACATCAATCCCTCAATGTGCAAAAAGTGATTGGGTCCAGGGAATATAGCAAGTACTGTCAAAGAAAGACTGATTGTACCTTATGAAGTGAAAACGTTGTAAAGCCACACGTTGTTTTAAATAATGATGTAAAAAATATAAAGAGATCTAATTATGGGGTAACACTTTTTTTAAATGTAAATTCTTTTGTTTTATTTCTCTGAGGTAAATTCTCTTCAAGCCTCTGTATACTCTTCATGTGGCTACTGAGCAGCCGTAGAGAAAGCCCTCTTCACCAACTCAAGGCCACTCTCTTCAAAGGAATACTAATGCGTTATTTAATCATCTCTCCCAAGTTCCTTTTAAACTGCTGCCAAAATGGACATATAAGCCTACACTATATCTACATGTTATATGGAGTGGGCTCCATTTTGTTAATGAGGGTTCCATTATGTTCTCTTAATCTCTTCAACCATGATCTCGGAACAGCGTGTATGTCTGTCTGTCTGCTGAGCCCACCTGCATCGCTCTTCCTCATTGATCCCAACACAATAAGTAATAAACTCAGCAAAAAAAAGAAATGTCCCTTTTTCAGAATTCTGTCTTTCAAAGATAATTCGTAAAAATCCAAATAACTTCACAGATCTTCATTGTAAAGGGGTTAAACACTGTTTCCCATGCTTGTTCAATGAACCATAAACAATTAATGAACATGCACCTGAGGAAGGTCGTTAAGACACTAATAGCTTACAGACGGTAGGCAATTAAGGTCACAGTTATGAAAACTTAGGACACTAAAGAGGCATTTCTACTGACTCTGAAAAACAACAAAAGAAATATGCCCAGAGTCCCTGCTAATCTGCGTGAATGTGCCTTAGGCATGCTGCAAGGAGGCATGAGGACTGCAGATGTGGCCAGGGCATTAAATTGCAATGTCCGTACTGTGAGACGTCTAAGACAGCGCTACAGGTAGACAGGATGGACAGCTGTCCTCGCAGTGGCAGACCACGTGTAACAACACCTGCACAGGATCGGTACATCCGAACATTCCACCTGTGGCACAGGTACAGGATGGCAACAACAGCTGCCGGAGTTACACCAGGAACGAATCACGGTTTTGTCTCACCAGGGGTGATGATCGGATTTGCATTTATCGTCGTAGGAATGAGTGTTACACCGAGGCCTGTACTCTGGAGCGGGATCGATTTGGAGGTGGAGGGTCTGACATGGTCTGGGGTGGTATCTCACATTATCATCGGACTGAGCTTGTTGTCATTGCAGGCAATCTCAATGCTGTGCATTACAGGAAAGACATCCTCCTCCCTCATGTGATACCCTTCCTGCAGGCTCATCCTGACATGACCCTCCATCATGACAATGCCACCATCAATACTGCTTGTTCTGTATGTGAGTTCCTGCAAGACAGGAATGTCAGTGTTCTGCCATGGCCAACAAAGAGCCTGGATCTCAATCCCATTGAGCACATCTGGGACCTGTTGGATCGGAGTGTGAGGGCTAGGGCCATTCCCCCCAGAAATGTCCAGGAACTTGCAGGTAACTTGGTGGAAGAGTGGGGTAACATCTCACAGCAAGAACGGGCAAATCTGGTGCAGTCCATGACGAGGAGATGCACTGCAATACTTAATGCCGCAGGTGGCCACACCAGATACTGACTGTTACTTTTGATTTTGACCCAGCCTTTGTTCAGGGACACATTATTCAATTTGTGTTAGTCACATGTCTGTGGAACTTGTTCAGTTTATGTCTCAGTTGTTGAATCTTGTTATGTTCATACAAATAATTTCACATGTTAAGTTTGCTGAAAATCAACACAGTTGACAGTGAGAGGACATTTCTTCTTTTGCTGAGTTTAGTAGTAGTGAATGTATGGCTGATACAGGGACAGAGTCTGGGTCTATTATCATCCTCCTCAACTGCCTAAGCAGAGTTTTCACGTTTGTATATGTTTTAAAATAAAAGAAAATATGTGTATTTTAAGATATGTTTGACGTTTGTTGTCTCTGGTAGAGTCTATTTCACAAAAGCCAATCATCCTCTCATAGCTTGCTCTCTAATGAGGCAGGACGGTCTTCGATTTAGTTATTCATACATTTTTACATACTGTATATACACTGCACATGTCCCCTTTAATCCCACCAATATTCCATTATGCATTCAATTACAGTTTCATCATACTATTTCAACACAAGCAAAATGTGTTTGGTTTTTCATTAACAAATATGCTTTTTCCATTACAACACTCTATCTTGTAATAACTATAGAAATGGCAATGGTTGTCAGCAAATATTTGTAGAATATTCTGTTAATTCTCTTTTATTTTTATCAGTAAATACATGGCCTTATTAACATTTATAATGAGTACAGCAGCTATGGAAGAGTCCAGAATTCACTGTTTAAATAGAACTCCTTATTTGGGCATGGGGAACATTATGCAGTCATGCTGCTCCTTATATGGGCCTGGTTTCCCCTCCAGTAGTTATTCATGCCTTGGAACCACATTCAGCCAGTGGACTGCTCATGAATATTCAAATATTGCTGAAATATCACTTTTCTATTCAGTGTTGTTGGGATGGGGTTCAGGGGTACAGGCTTTATCGCACCAAAGCTGAAAGGTGCAGTTTGTAACATTTTATTGATAATTTGGTGTTTGAACTGACGTATACTGTGGCTGACATTACCACCACAAACACCCCCCCCCCTAAAAAAAAATATTTCAAAGGATGTGAAATAGTGTTTACCTTTTCAACTGCTGAAAAAAAATAAACCAATATTTTTTTCTCTCAAGGATTTAAATGATTTTTACTACTATAGATACATTATACAGTAGGGAAAATGTGAGAATATTATATAATTCACCTCTTCCCTGTCTGAAGTCTTCTTTTTGTAGTTAGTCCCAAACTAAGTAATTTCTCATTTCTCCATCTTTTGAGAAAGTTTGTCTTCTACGTGTTCAAGTCACTGAACCATAATTCTTGTGACAATTAAGGCTATACATGTTTATTAATGCCATCTTACAAGAGGGCACTGTCATATCTCTTTCTCTGTAGCTATGTCAGCTTGTGGAATTGGATAAAAAAAATATACACAGACAAATATTTTATTACAGAAATATACTATTCTAATGTGATTATTCAAATGCTTAACATTTCTCTTTGTTTTGTTCTTCATGTGTATTCATAAGAGTTATTTAATATGCGACCCTAACCTAATTAGAGTAACATTTATGAAAATCATGATGTATTATGTATCGGAATTAAACAAAACAAAACAGGCATATTACTAACGCTTGAACGACACCAGTACAGGCATAAAAGTCATGCAGTTTGGCTAATCTAGGTGACATCTCTCTGAAGTTAGGATAACACATCCAGGCTTTTCAATGGGGGTGTCAGTAACATACAGGACGGTTGAACAGAACTGACCCACTGGTGAATGTGCTATTAACATTGCTTGAATAAATCCCTATGAACAAGGTTCTTTTTGTCTTCCCCTCCAACTGTTATAAGAAGTTGTGGGAGAGTGTGGAGGAAAGACATAGGAAGCAGATGTGGAAAGAACAGGGACAGGCTACAGGTTTACCTGGGCATCCAGATGAACTGAGAAAACCAAACCAAACCAAATCATTTAACTCCCATATTAAAAAATCCTGAGCCCCTTCAGCAATAGATTTCAATGCAATATGAGAGACAGACCTGATGAGGTGAACGTCCTTGTAAATATCTGCTGTTGATCTTTCCTTGTTGGCTTCACTGAGACAGTACCTGGGGTGGTAGACAATCCACCCAATCAAGTGTTATTCCCAGTACGATTCATTTCAATCCTGCATTGTCTTTTCTGAGCTTCCTTAAAACCACGGAGGACCATCAACAAGACTCTCAAAAGACTACAAGTGGTATCTCATCCTCGGAGCGGAAGTGTTTTTATACAGGGATCGACTTGCAAATACTACCCGTGACCCTGAGTGGGATTGACATTTATATTTTATGGAAAAGATCTGTCTACTGGTTTGCAATGGTAAAGCCAGACTTAGTATTAATTGAAGTATAATGATATCCTGAGCTGGGATGTTAGGGGGGTCAATGCATAATGTAACTCATAACTGCATAACTGCAGATCATAAATGAATGTGTTCATATATTAATTTATTAATTCATACATTTGGATAGATGTTTAGTTTAGGCTTAAGACTTTTGCAAGTCACAAAATGTGTCATTCAATATCTCTCTAGTGAATTCACACATCTTTCACTTGTTTTTGAGATTCACCCTCTGGAATTAAATAAGGGGTCTTTCCTTCTAGGAAGCTTCAAAAGAGGAGTTTATTTGAGGTAGGCTTAGTCTTTAGAAAGAGCAGAAGGGGTGCAACAGATTTCCACAACCTGCTGTACAGTATATCCACTATCTCACGTCTACCGTAACAACCCTCTCACGCCTACTCAATTGTTATTGTGTAAACTACGTCTCTCGAGCTATTCTCTCAATCCTCCCTCTCATCCCTTTCTTTCCCTGTTGCTAAAACATTTCCCACTCCCTCGCTCTTCTATTATCCCATCATACCTCACACAATCTGCTTCTGAACTGAGAGACCTGGTGGAAACTCCCAGTTCTTTCTGTTAGATTAAGACCAGTATGGGGCTGATTTACAAATATGGCCGTTGTGAAAATTGCTTTCAATAGTCTTTTCAACTAAATATACCTTCAGTACCTTGGACTTTTTCAATGTATTGCAAAAGGACAATTGTTTCCAAAGAGCACCCTTTCTACCTGATTCTAAGAATGGAGAATAATTCAGTAGCCACGCCAAACACAAACTATTTGCCTTTTGCCATTTTCATAAACTTTTACATAGAACTTCTATCCAGAGAAGCCAAACTGGGAGGCCATGCAGCTTAGAAAGCAGGTCAGCAGCCAGCGGGGATGCATGTGTTAAGGGTTTTTGTAAATGTTAGCATTGATAAATAAACATTTTACATTATTTACATTATTTAAAAGATCTGTCAGGTCCTGTTAGAAGGTCCCGGTCGCCGTCTTGGTTCATTTGACCCGTTTCTCTCAGGGTAAAGAATATTTAATTTACAAACTGAATGAAATGAATAATAACCGAGTCAATTTCCTCACAGCCACCAGGCAGCTGTGCACTGGTGACATGTGAATGTGTGGTTCATATTAGCATAGAAAATCATCCCCTCATCCCCCCTAGTATCTAACTGGAGAAATAAGAGAATATATGAAGATTAGCCTTATAATGTTTCCCCCACATTACAGTAAACTTGTTCTTCCAGCTTATGGAATGCAATGTAAGTGTCTTATGCCAAGCTCCCAGAGTGGTACACTGACCAGGCTGGTATGCTGTAGCTCATATTATTCCCACAGTTGCCAGGATCTCTATCATTGAAGCATTGATAGTGTATGAAATTTGGTTTTTGCCCTAGCACTACACAGCTGATTCGAATAACCAACTAATCACCAAGCTATTATTGTTTGAATCAGCTGTGTAGTGCTAGGGCACAAACCAAGACGTGCATCCAGGGGGGGGGGGACCCAGGTGTGGGGGATTGGCATCACATTGTGCACCAATAACATAGGCCTAGTCTCATCGCTACATTAGTGATAACCGATTATCAGTGGTGTGTGAATTCTATTTATTTTCTAGGAGCATTCTAAACCACAAGGTGGCAACGTAGATTATCTGTCCTCTCTGCAGGGACTCAAAGAGGACAGCAGATCAAGACAGACACCAAAAGATGAAGATCTAACTATGGGGTTGATTGACTTATTATTCATCTTCCCCTCTAGGTCGCTCAGATTCAGAATCTGACAGATGATATGGTCAGTACCAAGTGTGTGTGATATGTACAGCCATTGTTTGTGTGGCACAGATTTGTCTTGTTGTAGAGTGTGTGTATATTAGTGCATGTGTTGTCGTCTCTATCAGAGAGGGCATATGTTTTTATGATTGTGTCCAGCTGAATAGAATGTGTGAGTACATCTGGCTGTGTGTATTTGTGTGCCCCCTGCTCCATACACCTTTATCCCTGCACCACCACAACCCTCTTTTTTCCTTGAATCACACACTTGGCGCCTGTTGACATGGCAACACCTGCCCATTGGAATGTTGGACACCTGCTTGTTGGCATGGTGACATCTGCACCTCTGGGACGGGCATCTGCTCAGTGTGAGGAGAGAAAGGGAGAGGGAGAAATGTGCATGGGTTGCCCTTGGCAACTGGGTTCTGAACGGGCCCTGACATGAGCATAAGGCATCATGGGTAGAGCAGCAGGGAGTTTAGTGTGAGGAAGAAACGTTATGCCCTCCTGGCACTCCTGGCACACATAGGATGCATCCCATAAGGGCTCTGGTCAACAGAAGTGCACTACAGAGGCAGGGTGTAGGGTGCCATTACAGACGCAGCCAGGCTGTCTTATGGGCCGTTCCATTAGAGTGGATCTCTCTCTTTATTTTCCTTTTTCCTGGCCCCTGATCTGTCTCTGTCAGTTTTGTGCAGATATCTACACACATACACAAGTGCTTGTACAGAGCAGAAAGTAACAGGAATTGAATCTATATGATTGCATTTATTTATATAATCAATTCTTTGAAAAATGGATTGACATTTCTGCATATTTTATCGATCAGTGCCATAATGTTAAAACCTGTAAAAACATGTAAATCAGATATAAACACAAAAAAATCGATGTGCAGGAGTTATTTCAAATTTGATATTCGAGGTATTAGCATCATGATCAATTTTTAGATACACTTGTTATACATTTTTATTAAACATTTTCATTGGCAATATTTGCTCTTAGAGAACCGAGTGTATTAGATTAGTTTGACACGTTTAACATGTTTCACACATATGAATTTAATACCATTTTCAGTTTTAAACAAATTATCTACAGGACATCAACTGTAGTATTGGTCTGTAAATAATGATTCTATTTCAATCTTTTCCTTTGTTAAGTTATAGCTGCACAAGCTAAGTTCAAATGCATTGTGTGGCGAACATCAATTACATAATAAAAAAAATGTATTCAAAAATAATAACTACTCTAAAAACAGTCATTTAAAGTAGTAAAGGTTTGAAACTGCATGCATTACCAATTGTCTTCTCCTTTTCTAAACCTTCACTAAACGCTTCAACAGCATTTTATTCTCATTTTATTCCCCAGCAATATATTTTCTCACCGACTTTAATTTATTTTTGTTTTACATGCCACAGTGATGGATAGTTCTGATTTTAGATCACAGCGTTGACAAGAGAGGGAAAAAAGAGGGGGAAGAGGATGAAAATGTAGATGGTACCGTTTGTCCAGCCCCTGCTAGATAATAAATCTTCTGAATGCATATTTAACAGTGAATCAATGCACACTGTAGCTTGAAGGTTAACCTGCATTGTGATTGAATTTGCTCTTCAAATACAGAAAACTTGGTGCATCAGCCTCTGTCCCTCCATTGCACTAGAACTCATGGTTCAGTGATTCTTATAAAGCAAAAATTTAATAAAATGTTGAATGACCACAAGAACGGAATAAGCAATAAGTGTTTTGCATATAAAACCATTATAAAATCCAAAGACAGTAGATCTCATTCAAATCAATCGATCTCATCATTTTTTGATGCATTCAAAACTCTGCATCGTCACGTAGGGTAGTGTTTGTCACCTGCATCTGGCAGACTCCTACCTGAAACCTCCTTTAGATGAGGCATTCTACTTCCCCCACACAAACTTGTTATTTTGATGAATACTGGAAGCATTTCTCTGTTTAAGGGAGTCCACCTAGGAATACTGGTAGGTTTTCTCAATACCCAAAACCTTGACTTGACCATGGGAAGAAGAGCATACTATATAGACACTGCGGTGCGGGTTAGATTGAAATGAGCTCTGAGTGCCCCTCCCCGTCCCCGTCCCCGTCCTACCATGAATGTTATCTTCAAACAGTCTTTTATGTGAGCAACAAGCTAGAGAATAGAGGGAGAGAGCAGGCGATTCATGCGACGCCAGACCTAATAGGAGGCTAATTAATGTAGGGCTATGAGCTGCTTTTGAAACAACAGGGCCGCAGCCTGAATCACAAATGTCTTGCAATCAAAAGGACGCGCAGCAACAACCTGGTCATAGCTACATCCACTTGAAAGCTACCTGTAAGAACCCATTGGATCTCTAAAGAATGGGCTGTATGAAAGAGAACTGAATTGATGAAGTTTGGTGTGTGTGTGTGTGTGTGTGTGTGTGTGTGTGTGTGTGTGTGTGTGTGTGTGTGTGTGTCTGGAAGTGTGGGGGGGTATATGTTTTGTAATGTGCATTAACAGTTAAGATATGCTAATTGGAATGAGAGGTTGTGGATATTAGAAAATACAAAAGACACCATTGAATAAAGTTATGGAAATACAAGGAAGAGGTTTTTCAATGTAGATATCTCTCTCTTGGCGATACTGGCTCTGAGTTTGCCTCTGTCATTTGAGTTGAAATAATTAGATGCGTAATGTAATTCATAAGAAAGAAATGAATCAAATTCACAATTGCATTACTGGTGATACAGTAATTGCCTGACTGTGTGATGATTGTAATTGGTCCCTACCCAACGATGTTGAGACCTGAATACAGAGAGTATTTGGGGTATTAGATGTAAAATATGAAACATTTGAATCATTTGGGACCATTTGAAAAGTGTAAAGGTAAGATTTAGCTCAAAACATCTAAATAATTTTACTTTTCAAAAGTTGCCCCTAATCACAGTATAGGGTCAGATATTTGTTCCACTGATGGCTAGGTCTTGGATTGGGGGTAACAAAATCCTAGATCTGTGGTTTCATGTTAAGCAACAACTTATATGAACCTTTTAAGAATCAATTATTGCACTCTGTTCTGTGTCTGTGAATTAACTCTGGTAATGACTTAAATGGTGAATCAGCTATGGCTCGTTTGCTAGAGTGAGAGGGGGAGGGCACATGTAGTTATTTAGGGAATGACTTAAAAACAGCCCCCCCCCCATGACGGGTACAGCACTGTATGGTTATGTCATCCCCAATCATCCCCAATCAATACATGCAGTATCATTATCATTTAGACCAGTATATCAGGGCCAGTCATTTATTACTGGTCTATTACTGATATTAATGTGCCTCAACCTCAAATCAATGGAAAAAGATAAGCACTGGATAAAATGATAAATGAGAACGATATGAACCGTCTAATTGTATTTATTAATGAGGCATATTGTTGGAGCTACACAACAGATGTGGACTCTCAACACTAGACCGTTCTCGCGGTTCAATAACGTCTGACAAACTTTGATTTTTGAAGTGAACGCTCATTAAATCCTCCAATGATGCCAAGTGCTTTGTAACAGTACATCGTCCCAAAACAACACTATTTGGGACTACGCAGCCGTCAAAAGTTAATCCATCCATTTTATCCAACAACGTTTCAGAGTCATCCTCCATGTACATAAAGATAAAGGAAAAAAAAACTCTAGTCAGTTTCTCTCTTCATCAAGACGTGATCAAATACAAAGACAGCACTGACTCAAAATAGTACATGAATGCCAATCTATATGTGCTCCCCGCCAGGAATGTAGACAGGGGGTGCGGGTGTTCAATCACTTCCTCCTCAACCCTTCATCTGAGCGCTCTGCTGGGCTGTCTGACGTTGAGCCAGTGGTGGGGTTATAACTGAAGAGCTCAGTGCCGAAAGACTCAGGAGTTTTCACTGCACTTTATCAAAGCCAAACCTGGGAGGAAGGAGACTAACACACTTTCACAGATTATCACCAGATATACACCAATTACGACACATTTTCTTCATGCTTGTTTCCAGTCCATGATTTTCATGTCCACCAAATTATTTGATTCATTACGCATTCGTGTCCATTACACACTTTTCTTCATAAAGAATTCCAATTTGTTGTGGCTAAAGTTAGCTAGGTTAGATAGCTGGCTAACATTAGCTAGGCTATGATTAGAGGTTAGGGTTAGGTAACATGCTCGCTAAGTAGTTAAAAATAGTAGTAGTTGCAAAGTTGCTAATTAGCTATAATGGAAAAGTTGTCCATCATGTGATTCGACCTTCGCGTTACACGCCCACACATCCTCCCTGACCAACCTTCCTCCTATCATTTTTCACATAAGTAATTTCTGTCTATTTCACCAATTTTGAATGAGCAATTTGAGTCTATTTCACAATAGTTTGTGATAGTGGGTTGAGGGGACACTGTCTGCAACCAGTACAAGTATGTGGCAGTCTAGGATGTCCCATACTGTGCAGAGAAAGTTGGATACAAAGTGTGTTGTTTATTTAAGTGCGATGCTGTTCAACAGCTATGAGAAGGACTTGGAGTAGTGCTTCTTTCTCTGTTTTGATAAGGGTGCTTTGTGATATCACGTAATTAGAGAGGGCTGTAATAGAGGAGTAGGGAGAGAAAATGGGGAGAGAGAGCTGTAGAAACAGAGAGAGAGAGAGAGAGAGAGAGGTAAAAAGATGCATCAATCAATTAGGCACCATTAACAGCTAGCCTTCTGCTAATCAGCTGTCCCCTGTCTCCTCCAGACAAAGCCTTATTGGCCTGTTAGCTGCTTGGCACTATGTCTATTAGACCTGTTATACTATGTCTATTAGACCTGTTATATTGACTATATTCAATCTGTCCCTAGATAGCGAAGCAATACAGAGCGATCACACCACAATTGCTCTGTATTGGGTTAGCAACATTCCATCTATAGTAGGATTTCCCAACATGTTTTAAAACTCTAGCACTACACAGCTGATTCAAATAACCAACTCATCAAACTTTGACTATTTGAATCAAGGCAATAACCAAAACGTGCACTCAGGGGGGCCCCCGGACCGAGTTTGGGAAACTGCTCTATAGGTGTAAGAAGTTTACTGTAATGTGTTGTCCTGTGACAATGCTTTCTTGGATCTGCATATGACAGCAACTCCAACATTTGCCACTTATCCAACTAATCCCAATTGAAGAATCACTTGTCTTCCTTTTCAGCATGAACCTTCCTCACTGCATTTGAGTACAATGAAATAAAGCGTATTGGTCTACTTTTAATGGAAATGCAGATGGCTACAGAAATACAGAGAGCTCTACTGGACTCCCATTGCTCTGTGATAAAGACTGAGCCTGTTCCTCTGGCTCTAAGACTAGTCATGTGGATAATTGCCTCTCGCTGCTATGGGATGGAGAACGCACCCGTGTGAATATAAAGGAGAGGCCTTTTAATAAGAAACACTGTCCAAACAATACTGCTCCAATCTGTTGTAATGTCCCTGGTCGCAGAGAAGCTCCTGATGTTACAGAGTGGATCTGGGACTGAAGAGGAAAGCGTGGGATGTGAAAACACAGCAAGATAGCAGTGACCCTAGTAGCATGAAGGTGAGAGAATGAAGGAGAGGGAAATGGAGAGAGAAATATCAGAGGAGAGAAATATTATGGGAGTATTGTCATAATGTAAGAAAGGGATGTGAGGAATACATACAAATTGATGTGATTATTGCATCTAAAGAGAGCAACGAGACATGGGAAAAAGTGAAGACGCATTCTGATAAATACTGAGAGAAAAAGTAATGCCCTGAGTTTGAGGACTAATGGTTAAGGGGGGACAGTACATAAATGGAAAATACACAAGATTTCACATGGACAATCACATGATTTCACATGTGACATTTCCACAAGCGAAAATCAAGTGAAACCATGTGTTTTTGGAACACATCACATCTGATGATATTTCACATGAAGTTTCATGTGGATTTTCACGTGATCACATAACCTTTCACATGTGGATTCTAATTTTCAGATGTGATTTCACAGATGTTACTGTGCAAAACAAAAAATTAGTCATTATGCTACACACAGTGCTTTTAACACAAATATTTGACATTCATCACAAATGTTTATGTATGTAGTAATTATAATTATTGAACATGTCCTAACATGGGATTTGAAATAGGAACCTCTTGGTTCACCGATCTGCCTGTTACACCACCATACCTGTGTCAGTAGATCTCAGAGTTGCTATAAAATACACTCAAGAAATGTTTTCATATTTATCATAGTGATTCAGGAGTAACAGAATAATATGCCCAATAATATGCCCAGACAACTATACGAGAACCCTCAAATTGCTGAAATAACTGATAACTAAAATAGCAGTGCAGATGGCACTCTTTTCCTAAGTGCAGAGATGTGTTATAGGTAATGAATATTTAAAATAATGTTTTTTTACTTTTACCCCTTTTTCTCCCCAAGTTCGTGGGATCCAATTGGTAGTTACAGTCTTGTCTCGTCGCGGCAACTCTCGTACGGACTCGGGAGAAGAGAAGGTCAAGAACCGTGAGTCCTCCGAAACACAACCCAACCAAGCCAAGCCACACTGCTTCTTAACGCAATGCCCACTTAACCCGGAAGCCAGCCGTACCAATGTGTCGGAGGAAACACCGTGCAACCGTGTCAGCGTGCACTGTGCCCGGCCCACTACAGGAGTCACTAGTGCGCGATGGGACAAGGACATCCCTGCCGTCCAAACTCTCAACTAACCTGGATGACCCTGGGCAAATTGTGCACCTCCCCATGGGTCACCTGGCTGCGACAGAGCCTGGACTCAAATCCAGAATCTCTAGTGGCACAGCTAGCACTGGGATGCAGGCCAGGTAATGATTGTTGAAGATAACTCTACAAAAAATGTTGGGAGATGGGGGTAGATCAGATTTAATATTTAATATTGCAGATAAAACCCACAATCTATCAATGTAATTGTTTACATAATTTCCAATCCCCCATATATTTGTCTTATTTTTTAATATAGCTTCCTTTATTATTTCTCCCTAACCCTGCCCTAATTGGAGTGAACTAATGGACAACAATACTTAAGCTTCTACACTGAACAAAACTATAAACGCAACAATTTCAAAGATTTTACTGAGCTACAGTTCATATTAGAAAAACAGTCAATTGAAATACACTGCTCAAAAAAATAAAGGGAACACTTAAACAACACAATGTAACTCCAAGTCAATCACACTTCTGTGAAATCAAACTGTCCACTTAGGAAGCAACACTGATTGACAATAAATTTCACATGCTGTTGTGCAAATGGAATAGACAACAGGTGGAAATTATAGGCAATTAGCAAGAAATCCCCAATAAAGGAGTGGTTCTGCAAGTGGTGACCACAGACCAATTCTCAGTTCCTATGCTTCCTGGCTGATGTTTTGGTCACTTTTGAATGCTGGCGGTGCTTTCACTCTAGTGGTAGCATGAGACGTAGTCTACAACCCACACAAGTGGCTCAGGTAGTGCAGCTCATCCAGGATGGCACATCAATGCGAGCTGTGGCAAGAAGGTTTGCTGAAGGTAGTGTCCAGAGCATGGAGGCGCTACCAGGAGACAGGCCAGTACATCAGGAGATGTGGAGGAGGCCGTAGGAGGGCAACAACCCAGCAGCAGGACCACTACCTCCGCCTTTGTGCAAGAAGGAGCAGGAGGAGCACTGCCAGAGCCCTGCAAAATGACCTCCAGCAGACCACAAATGTGCATGTGTCTGCTCAAACGGTCAGAAACAGACTCCATGAGGGTGGTATGAGGGCCCGACGTCCACAAGTGGGGGTTGTGCTTACAGCCCAACACCATGCAGGACGTTTGGCATTTGCCAGAGAACACCAAGATTGGCAAATTTGCCACTGGCGCCCTGTGCTCTTCACAGATGAAAGCAGGTTCAGACTGAGCACATGTGACAGACGTGACAGTCTGGAGACGCCGTGGAGAACGTTCTGCTGCCTGCAACATCCTCCAGCATGACCGGTTTGGCGCTGGGTCAGTCATGGTGTGGGGTGGCATTTCTTTGGGGGGCCGCACAGCCCTCCATGTGCTCGCTAGAGGTAGCCTGACTGCCATTAGGTACCGAGATGAGATCCTCAGACCCCTTGTGAGACCATATGCTGGTGCGGTTGGCCCTGGGTTCCTCCTAATGCAAGACAATGCTAGACCTCATGTAGCTGGAGTGTGTCAGCAGTTCCTGCAAGAGAAAGGCATTGATGCTATGGACTGGCCCGCCCGTTCTCCAGACCTGAATCCAATTGAACACATCTGGGACATCATGTCTCGCTCCATCCACCAACGCCACGTTGCACCACAGACTGTCCAGGAGTTGGCAGATGCTTTAGTCCAGGTCTGGGAGGAGATCACTCAGGAGACCATCTGCCACCTCATCAGGAGCATGCCCAGGCGTTGTAGGGAGGTCATACAGGCACGTGGAGGACACACACACTACTGAGCCTCATTTTGACTTGTTTTAAGGACATTACATCAAAGTTGGATCAGCCTGTATTGTGGTTTTCCACTTTAATTTTGAGTGTGACTCCAAATCCAGACCTCCATGGGTTGATAAATTTGATTTCCATTGATAATTTGTGTGATTTTGTTGTCAGCACATTCAACTATGTAAAGAACAAAGTTTTTAATAAGAATATTTCATTCATTCAGATCTAGGATGTGTTATTTTAGTGTTCCCTTTATTTTTTTGAGCAGTGTATATTCATTAGGACCTAATCTATGGATTTCACATGACTGGGAATACAGATACGCATCTGTTAGTCACAGATACATAAAAAAAATCTAATCAAATTCTATTGGTCACATCCACATATTTAGCAGATGTTATTGTGGGTGCTTGTGTTCCTACAGCAGCTCCAACAGTGCAGTAGTATCTAACAATTCACAACGGTGCACACAAATTTAAAAGAATGGAATTAAGACATATAAATACTAGATCGAGTAATGTCGGAGTAGCATTGACTAAAATACAGTATATACACACACGAGTGTAATGAACACGAGGGAGACAGAGAGCTGGTTTCAAACGCAGAACGCAGCAGGTGTTTAATGACAGGGACCATAGGAGGAGGCAGGAAGCTGGGTCCAGGGGCAGGCAGAAGGTCATACACGGTAGGTCAAAAAATGGCAATAGTACAGGCAGGGAATAGGCAAAAGGCATTGTGAGTGAGGCAGGCAAAAACTATTATATACTGGAGGAGAGAAGGAAAACAGAGCTCCGAAAAAGTGTCTCAAAACAAACAATACCTCACAGTGATGGGGTGCAAGGAACTGAACTAAATAGTGTGGGATGATGACATGCAGGTGTGTGAACAGGTGGTTAGAATTCTGGTGATTGGGATCTGGAGAGTGAGTTGGAAAGTGGGCTGCGTTCCGGGGATTTGGTGTTTGGGAGTGTGAGTTGGACTCACATTACAATGAGATGAATAAAGCAATATGTAAACATTATTAAAGTGACTCGTGTTATATTATTAAAGTGGCCAGTGATTCCAAGTCTATGTATATAGGGCAGCAGCCTCTCAACACTGAGGCCCCTACGGGGTGCGTGCTCAGTCCCCTCCTGTATTCCCTGTTCACCCACGACTGCGTGGCCAAGCACGACTCCAACACAATCATTAAGTTTGCTGTTGACACAACAGTGATAGGCCTGATCACCGACAATGATGAGACAGCCTATAGGGAGGAGGTCAGAGACCTGGTAGTGTTCTGCCAGGACAACAACCTCTCCCTCAATGTGAGCAAGACAAAGGAGCTGATTGTGGACTAAAGGAGGGCTGAACAGGCCCCCATTAACATTGACGGGCCTGAAGTGGAGCGGGTCGAGAGTTTCAAGTTCCTTGGTGTCCACATCAGCGATGAACTATCATGGTCCAAACACACCAGGACTCTTGTGAAGAGGACAAGACAACACTTTTTCCCCCTCATGAGACTGAAAAGATTTGGCATGGGTCCCCAGATCCTCAAAATGTTCAGCTGCACCATCGAGAGCATCCTGACTGGTTGCATAACCGCCTGGTATGGCAACTGCTTGGAATCTGACAGTAAGGTACTACAGATAGTAGTGTGTACGACCCAGTACGTCACTGGGTCCAAGCTTCCTGACATCCAGGACCTGTATATTTGTAATGATTTTCTTTAGTTGAAGGAGAGGCGGACCAAAACGCAGCGTGGTGGTTATTCATGTTTAATTTATAAAGACACTATACATGAATAAACTAACAAAACAAGAAATGTGAAAAACCAAAACAGCCCTATCTGGTGCAAACACAGAGACAGGAACAATCACCCACAAACACACAGTGAAACCCAGGCTACCTAAGTATGATTCCCATACTAGGCCGAAACATAGAAATACCCAAATCATAGAAAAACAAACATAGACTGCCCACCCCAACTCACACCCTGACCATACTAAATAATGACAAAACAAAGGAAATAAAGGTCAGAACGTGACAATATAGGTGGTGTCAGACGAAGACCCCAAAAATGGTCAAACTCCAGTCGAACAAGTCATAGACAGGTCTCTGTTCTACCGTAAGGCTAGCAGTACCGGAGCGCCAAGTCTAGGACCAAAAGGCTCTTTAACAGCATCTACCCCAAAGAACAATTAATCAAATGGCCACCCAGACTATATACATCTGCCGATGTAACATCTGTGGTGAAAGAGCTAGAGGGATGTTTGTCAGACCATGAGACATCCCTAAAATCGGTCTCCTCACAAATTCGTCTGTAGCGTCTGAGCGATTTGGCCTGCAAAACTATTATGACCCCTCTGTGGAAAGATGAGACTCTCATGAACACGATGGTTCCTTTTTGCTCTACACCCCCACAAGCGTCTTGGGACTCGTCTGAAGTTGGTACAGCCGATCTGCCAACTTCTGTCTGTAGCGTTCAAATAGTTTGGCCTATACACAAATATGACCCCTCTGTGTAAAGGTGAGACTCTAGGACACCCACAAGACCCGTCTGAAGGTCCCCCAGTACCATTTGAAAAACGTTATGGAAGTACTGTATACATGGAAACTGTTTAGTGACAGAATAAAAAGTGTTAAATACATTTTAAAAAATCCTTTCTGATATCTCTCAGATAAGGGATAGACAATTTAGAACAAACTTCCTTTATATTTTTGGGGGTGGACCATCTGTTGTTCCATGTGGTGAATCTGTTACTCAATGTATTTGTATGGGCTAATAGCAGTCAAGCCAAATAAAATGTTTAATCAAAAAACAACTCCATATAGCTTTGTAGATCCTATCTCCATCATGTCTATAGACCTGTTGGTGCAGCAACTAGTTGCACATTTACTGTATTTTCATCGCAACTAGACATAAACCTCCAGGGGTGGTTTTTCCTTAAAGGTGTCCCATGTGTAGAAGAGAATGTGATTAGAGGAAAGGGCAGAAACGAAAGAAAGGAATCAATGAAGGAGAGAGCTATAAGAGCCTAATGGCCAGAGAGGGGATGTAAATGAATCATTGATCTGTGAGGCAGACGAGGACAGCAACTCTGCTCTTATTGATCATCCCAAGGCCAAGGTCAGGATTAGCCTAAACCCAGGTGACTGACCCTTGCTTACCTCTGCCACCTTGGCCTTGGCCTAAAGGCAACAAACTGACCTTTGATCCCTAGCATCTGACCCCTGACCCTTAAGGCTTTCCCATATGTGGTATTTTCCGGGTGGCGTTTTACCAGCTTTTGTGGCATCCCCCCTCTCTGTCTTCCATCCCCAACCCAGCCCCACTTCCTCTCTGAGGCAACAGCGCAAACTGAAGGTTAATAGCGGTCAAAAGGGCTGCAGAGAAACAATCTATCCCCAGGCTTGAGCTCTGATTCGTAGCATGCCCTTATATTTACAGACAGAGAGACATAAGAAAGGAAGAGAGGGAGAGGGAGAGAAGGAGAAAGGGAGGGGAAGAACGTGGCTTGTTGTACCAGTCCTGAGAGGGAGTCATAGGCGGTATCGATCTAGTGATTTAATTACATGAGCATGCACAAAGCAAGCACACATGTGCGCGCACACACACACACAGGATGTAGTGGGTGATGGATCACAGTATTAGGCAGCTCTGACAGTTCTGCTCCCAACTTAGCTGTAACAGACCACACTGCAACACAACATTCTGCTCCATTCTATATGGCATGGATAGTTAGATCAACACAGACAGAGATATGGCCAGAAAGACAGACAGACAGATATGGGCAGACAGACAGAAAGACAGACAGACAGAGATATGGGCAGACAGACAGAAAGACAGACAGACAGAGATATGGGCAGACAGAGATATGGGCAGACAGAGATATGGGCAGACAGACAGACAGACAGACAGACAGACAGACAGACAGACAGACAGACAGAGACAGACAGACACACAGAAAGACGCATTACTTCTCCTAAAAGCCATAGGTCCAGCACTTCTATATACACTAAACACATATTGCATGTCATAGGACATAGTTCCATGTCCTCTCAGATGGCTGCCAGATGTCCATATATGTCTGCTAAGACTGTTTCAAATCTCCATCTCATTTCCAGGCTATGCATATTTCCATAGTGATGCGAATGCCAAGGAACTTGAAACTCTCGACCTGCTCCACAAGAGCCTCACCAATATGGAGTGCGGCGTGCTCTCCCCTCTTTCTCCTATAGTCCACGATCAGTTCCTTAGTCTTACTGACATTGAGAGAGAGGTTGTTGTCCTGGCACCACACTGCTAAGTCTTTGACCTCCTCCCTGTAGGTTGACTCATCGCCGTCAATGATAAGGCCTACCACTGCCATGTCGTAAAGCAAACTTGATGATGGTGTTGGAGTTGTGGGTGGCCAAGCAGTTGTGGGTGAACAGTGAGTACAGTATGGGACTAAGCACACACCCATAAGGGGGCCCACACGATGAGGGTCAGCGTGGCAGAGGTGTTGTTGCCTAACTTCACCACCTTGGTGAGGAGCTTGGAGGGGACTATGGTGTGGAACGCTGAGCTGTAGTCTATGAACGGCATTCTCAGATAGTTATTTCCCCTCTTCTCCAGGTGGGAGAAAACAGTGTGATGTGCAATTGAGATTTGCGTCATCTGTGAATCTGTTGGGGCGGTATGTTAATTGGAGTGGGTCTAGGGTGTCTGGGATGATGGTGTTGATGTGTGTCAAAGCACTTCATACATATATGTGTGCAACAGGGTGATAGTCATTTAGGCAGTTTACCTTGGAGCTTTTGGGAACAGCGACAATGGTGGTCAAGATGTTGGGTTACAGACTGGGTGTTATCCTGGTGTGGTAAATTGTCAGGATGATGTTCTTGGAAACAAAGTCCCTTACCCTTTTTAGAGTGCCAGGTCCAGACAGTAATTTCCTTGTGACCATGCTGTGTTCAGTGTAGGTGTGGGTCCAACTTCATCCCAAGGTTCTTTATGGTGTTTCGCATTCATAAGTGTTTTGTTTGTCTGTTATTGTGATATTTCTGCCTGTGTATCTAAGCTTTTGTGGGTTGCCAAACAGCATTGCCTTGGTCTTCTGAGGGTGTAGGGAGAGCTTGTTGTCAGTGAACCAAGCTGCTGCCCCCTTGATGTCATTTGACACTGACTTCTCACACTTCCTGGTGGTATTAGCTGAGTAGTACAGGACTGTGTCATCTTCATATATATGTATATGGAATTTATCCAGTGCTGATGGAAGCTCATATATGTAAATGTAAATGCAAAACAGCAGGGATCCAAGCACATTCCCTTGTGGTACTCCATTCACCACAGGTACCTGGGCTGACTGCATGCAGTTTAAAGTACTGACTCCTCCCCTGTAAGTATGATGTAAACTACTTGATTGCAATGCTGTCAAAGTTTCTCAAGCTTCCTCAGGAGCGTGTGGTGGTGAAAAGTGTTAAAAGCTTTCTTCAGATCCAAGAAGAGTGCTGCTGTGACCTCCTGGCTATTACAAGCCGACTTGATGTCCTCCACAACCCTTTGCACTGCTGTAGATGTGCTGTGTATCTTCCTAAAACCACTTTTAGTGAGAAATACTGTAGTTAGCAACCTGTGTGTGCACCAGCCTTTCCAACATTTGGAGACAGCACATATAATTGACACTGGACTCGTAGAGTGGTGTTACACAAGCCGTTTCCCATTTACATGGGATCTCCCCTTTTGAGATTGACAGATTGAGGATATGAGTCTGTGGACCCACTATCAATGTGGCAGGGTCCTTTAGAAGCAGGAATATCGTCTGATCCTGTGGCTTTCTGCTGCTCGATCTTCAGAAGTTTGTTTAGTACCAGTTATTAAATCCAAGGGTTCACATACTTTTTCAAACCTACACTGTGAATGTTTAAATTATGTATTCAATATAGACAAGAAAAATACAATAATTTGTGTGTTATTAGTTTAAGCACACTGTGTTTGTCTATTGTTGTGACTTAGATGAAGATCAGATCACATTTTAGGACCAATTTATGCAAAAATCCAGGTAATTCCAAAGGGTTCCCGCAGTGTTTGTGATTATACCCTGACGATGACAGCTTGGCTGTCGAAACGTTGGTAATTACATTTTTGCATCTGAGCTCCTAGAGTGTGCGTCTCTCTTTAATTTTCAAAAATTCCAAAGGGTTCACATACTTTTTCTTGCCACTGTATACTCCGTACTTCGAATTAAAATCATATAAAATGATATTTGTCACATGTGCCAAATACCACAGGTGTAGACCATACATAGAAATGCTTGCTTATAAGCCCTTAACCAACAATACAGTTTTAAGAAAAATGCCCAAGGGTGGCTGGAGTCTTTGACAATTTTTAGGACCTTCCTCTGACACTGCCTGGTATAGAGGTCCTGGATGGCAGAAAGCTTGGCTCCAGTGATGTACCGGGCCGTATGCACTACCTCTGTCGTGCCTTGCGGTCGGAGGCAGAGCAGTTGCCATACCAGGCAGTGATGCACCCTGTCAAGATGCTCTCGATGGTGCAGCTGTCAAACCTTTTGAGGATCGGAGGACCCATGCCAAATCTTTTCAGTCTCCTGAGGGGGAATAGGTTTTGTTGTGCCCTCTTCACGACTGTCTTGGTGTGCTTGGACCATGTTAGTTTGTTGGTGATGTGGACAACAAGGAACTTGAAGCTCTCAACCTGCTCCACTTACAGACATGCCGATGAGAATGGGGGCGTGCTCAGTCCTCCTTTTCCTGTAGTCCACAATCATCTCCTTTGTCTTGATCACCTTGAGGGAGAGGTTGTTGTCCTGGCACCACACGGTCAGGTCTCTGACCTCCTCTCTATAGGCTGTCTCGTCGTTGTCGGTGATCAGGCCTACCACTGTTGTGTCATCAGCAAACTTGATGATGGCGTTGGAGTCGTGCCTGGCCATGCAGTCATGAGTGAACAGGGAGTACAGGAGGGGACTGAGCACGCACCACTGAGGGGACCCCGTGTTAAGGATCAGCGTGGCGGATGTTTTGTTACCTACCCTTACCACCTGGGGGTGGCCCGTCAGGAAGTCCAGGATCCAGTGGCAGAGGGAGGTGTTTAGTCCCAGGGCATGCTTGGCATGCTCTTATGGCTTTATCAGTGAAATAGTTGATTATTTTCCAATTTGCACAGTTGTCTACCTTAGATTTGTGTAGAGCAGCTGAGTAGTAGTTTTCCTTTCTTACTTCAGCAGTTACGTTGTTTCTGAGACAACGATACTCTTCCTAGGCGTTTTCAGCTTTGTTTTCACTAATTTTAGCCGAGCAGCATCTCTGTGACTGAGCTGTGTCTTGATGTTGTCAGTCAGCCAAGGAGCTGGAGTTACAGTTTGTTTCACTCTTCTGCCGGAGCGGTGCATGAAGGTTTGCGACCTGTAAGATCGGTTTCCCAGGCCTCTGATGACCTATTGATCATGTCTGGACTAGCTTTGGGTCCGATCACCAATAGTAGAACGAAAAGGGATGTGTTAGAATGGGATTACTGTGTTGATATCATTGACTCTTATCTTTCGCTGACCCTACACACACACTCACTAGACTATATACAGTGCTGTGAAAATGTATTTGCCCCCTTTCTAATTTTCTCTACTTATTTTTGATACTGAATGTTATCAGATCTTCAAGCAGGCATAATTGGACCAATGTCATCCAAAAATATATTATTTTGAGTCATCTGTTCATAGAACACTCTTTCAAGTGTCTTGAAGTGTCTTTATCTCCACCCGGCACAGCCAGAAGAGGACTGGCCACATCTCATAGCCTGGTTCCTCTCTAGGTTTCTTCCTAGGTTTAATATTTTCTTAGGGAGTTTTTCCTTTTCCTAGCCACCGTGCTTCTACACCTGCATTGCTTGCTGTTTGGGGTTTTAGGCTGGGTTTCTGTACAGCACTTTGAGATATCAGCTGATGTAAGAAGGGCTTTATAAATACATTTTATTTGATTTTGATGATCATCCAGGTGCTTTCAGGTGCTCTTTGGCAATCTTCAGTCAACTTGGGTCCTATTATGCCTGGCAAAAACCAAGCACCTCATACCAACAGTCAAGCATGGTTGTGGTAGTGTGATAGTTTGGGGCTACTTTGCAGCCTCAGAACCTGGACGACTTGCCTTAATGGAAGGAATAATGAATTCTGCTCTGTATCAGAGAATCCTACAGGAGAATGTTAGGCCATCCATCTGTGAGCTGAAGCTGAAGCGCAGCTGGGTTATGCAGCAATACAATGATCCAAAACACAATCAATTATACATGAAAACAGTTAAAAGCAACAAATTTGAAATTTTGGAATAGCCTAGTCAAAGTCCAGTCCTAATCCCAATTTAGATGTTGTGGCAGGACTTGAAACGAGCAGTTCATGCTCGAAAACCCACAAACGATTTAAAGCAGTTCTGCATGGAAGAGTGGGCCAACATTCCTCCACAGTGATGTGAGAGACTGATCAACAACTGCAGGAAGCATTTGGTTGCAGTCATTGTAGCAAAAGGTGGTAGTTATTGAGTGTAAGGAGGCAATTACTTTTTCACAAAGGGAATTGGGTGTTGCATAACTTTGTTAATGAAATAAAACAAGTATATATCTTTTTTTTGCTATTTGCAAACTCAGATTCCCTGTATCTAATATTAGGTTTTGGATGAAGATCTGATAACATCCAGTATCAAAAATATGCAAAATAGAGAAGGGGCAAATACTTTTTCACAGCATTGTATACAAACCATATACACACTCACATACACTACATTGACACTCCCACACACACAGATCAACACAACAAACACACATACGGTACATACACATTACACACACACACACGTTCATACTCATTACTTGCTGCTGCTCTGTTCTTTATTTGACTTTTTTTCTATTCTGATACCGAGCCACTTTGCCCTGCCTTCATATACATAGTTTATTTTACTTCTCTTTTGTTACTATTTTATTTTTATCTTTAAACTGCATTGTTGAGAAGGGCTGGAAAGCAAGCATTTCACGGTAAAGTCTGCACCACTTGTATTCGGTGCCTGTGACAAATACAATTTCATTTGATTTAATTTCATTTGCTCGCTGAAGATCTGACTGCCTCAACTATGGTAGAGGGAATGTATTTTCAACGTATTTTGTTGAGGGAACCGTCCATGGCATTCTCTCAAACATCTTGGAAAAGACTTCCAGTATTGTGTAACAAATCTAAAGATCGACCTTTATTTTCCCCATCCATGGAAACGTATAGACCTTAGTGCACTGGGGACGCGGCCAGGTAACAGAATTATAACAGCGATATCATTACAATAATCCCATTCAAACACATCCATTTCCCCTCTACTATTGGTGATCGGATCCAAAGCAGGTCCAGACATGATCAATAGGTCATCAGACAAGGTCAAAGGGGAGAGGTTGTGTGTGTGTGTGTGTATATATATGGAGATGGTTGAAGATAATGCTGAATCAGAATCAAAACTAAAAGGTACACACCTCCCCCAATCATCAATAGCTTCACTTCAACAGATAATTCATTTTCTCCTGCAGACCACCTGATCCTCCCATAAACCAATCGGGGAACATTCAGGAAGTGAGGCATCAATAAAGGCTTCCTCGACTAGAAGCAAATACAGGGATACAAACAGAGAGCCTTTCCAGGCACTTAAAAATGTGTAGACATTTGTAGACATTGGGATGATTTTCCTCAGATCTTCTTCTGCTGCGGTACTGCGCTAGCACAAATGACTGTACCTGGTTGTCAACCTGCAGAGTTGATATTTTAGTTAGATATCCACAGATATGATCAGACACCTCAAATCATCTTCGACAATCTTCGCACTTCGTGACACACCCGCCATTGCAACTTCTTTGATAACGAGCCGAGGCAATGTTTCATCTTTCTGCTAATTGTCTCATAATGTCGTCCCGTCATGTTCGAGCCTCCACACTAAAGTTCACAGCCAGAGACCCATCATCTTCTCTGAGTCGGCATTGTCTGCTTATTGCCTTGATCAATCTCCTGGTGCACGGAACAAAGCAGTCGGTGTTCAAACACCAATTACTCTCTCATCTCCTGAGACATCGGCCCAACCCTAATTGGATTTAACTAAACTCCAAATTCCCCTTTATTATGGCAAATAACATGCAAAGCTTTTTAATTAAGATCCCCGTGCTGGCCCACGCTGAACGGGCTGCAGTCGCTTTCATGTTCCACTCTTCAAACAGCGACTGGAGCGAGGCAGAGCCAGAATGGCGAACGGGCCGGCCCACTGTCTGGCCCAGCGGGGGGTTCAATTGGGAGGGAAGGATCGGTTAATTAAGATCCTAGTTTTGTTCTGATAGATCAGTGGCTTTCTGTGCTGGGGAGAGGAGATGTTCTGTGTTACACTTCATAGGTAGGAATAGGCTAACAAAGACCACCTTCTGCCTCCTCTAACTCCAGCCTGTCTCATCTAACCCTTGTTTGGTTAAGATATTTACATCTACATTTTACATTTTAGTCATTTAGCAGACACTGTTTGAAGAGGTAGGGCTGAGCGGGAGCTGCCCTCCTGTACAGGTGGGAGGGCCAAGAGACCTGAGGTGGCAGAACGGAGTGCTCGGGTTGGGGTGTAGTGTTTGAGCATAGCTAGCCTGAAGGTAGGGCGGGGAAGTTCTTCTTGCTGTTCCGTAGGTAAGCACCATGGTCTTGTAGTGGATGCGAGCTTAGACTGGAAGCCAGTGGAGTGGAGCGGGGTGACATGAGAAAACTTGGGAAGGTCGAAAACCAGGCTGGCTGCAGCCTCTAGTAAAGATGAAGTCAAGCGTATTGACTCTTGTGAGCTGAAGGGGACTGGGAAAGGGTGACGTGAAGAGGCAAGGAGGGAAAAGAGAGAGTTGGAAAGAATTGAATCAAAGGCAGAAGTGGGGATGTTGAAGTCACCAAGTATGAAGAGCGGTGAGCCATCGTCAGGAAATGAGCTTATCAAGGTGTCAAGCTCATTGAGGAACTCTCCAAGGGCACCTGGTGAGTGACAGATGACAATAATGTTAAGCTTGAGTGGACAAGTGACAGTGCCAGCATGGAATTCAAATGAGGAGATGGACAGGTGAGAGAGGGAGAAAAGCAAAAATCTTCACTTAGGAGAAATGAGTAGACCTGTGCCACAACCGCGAGGACCAGATGTTCTCGGACTACGAGAGAAAATGTAGTCAGATGAAGAACGAGCAGCTGGAGGTAGCAGTGTTCTCTGGAGTTACACATGTCTGTCATGGCCAAAAAGTCAAGGGACTAAAGGGCAGAATAGGCTGAGAAGAACTCTGCGTTCTTGACCGCAGATCGACAGTCGCAAACAATGCCAGAGACCAGGAATTCCACATAGGTTGTGCGTACAGGGCACACTAAATTAGAAGTTTTTGCAGCCAAGGGGTGGGGAGTGTCTGTAAAGCCTACAGGTAAAGGTGCAAACAGGTATTCAAACACACACATAGTTGCCAAGAGCAAAAATGAGATCTGAAAACAACTAAGTAAGATACTCAAGTGAGCGAGTGGTGTGGAGCCTTCCTCTCTTTCCTTCCTCAAACAACTCGGCAGAATAACTCGGCAGAAGCATCTTTGTTTCGGCAACAGTCTTAGTTTTGTCAGCTGCCGCTGAGACTCCAGAGGAGACTGAAGTACTAACACTAATTGCTAACTGCCTAGCAGAGGTGGAGAGCACACCTCCCCGTACTAGTTGCTGATTGCCTAAAAGAGGTGAAACAACTCCCCCTCTAATAAAGCCACTGATTACCAAAACAAGCCACAAATTGCCCTGCCCCTTGATCCTGGTCGATGTGTCAACAACTATCAGTGAATGATGAGCAGTCAGCAGTTCACACACCAGGTAGGCCACAACAGAGAAAGACAAAAATGTATACTTATCAATCATGGCGACATCAGGAGTTCTCTAGCTATAGAATAAGGCACACTGAGATGGAGCCTGAAAAGCTGGTTATATACACCCAGAAAATAGATGAAACCCCTCCCCCTCCAAAACAGCCACTGATTACCAAAACAAGTCACATATTGCCCTGCCCCTTGATCCTGGTTGAAATGTAAACAACTCTCTGCAAAAGATGAGCAGTCAGCAGTTCCCACACCAGATAGGCCACTGGGAAGACATGCAACACTTGTAGTAGATGGCCCTAGCTAGCAAAAAGACAGTACTAGTCCAAAACAAATAAAAACAACAAATGATGCTTAGCAGTCCTAGAGAAATCAGGAGTCCTCTAGCTATGGGATGTGTAAAAGTCTCATACCGCAGGCGGATGATAGACAGAGAGGTAGAACAGAGATCATACTATACCCTGTCTTTTCTCAATCTCTCTATTTCTTTTGATTCTATTCTATTCTATTGATTCAACTGCTTATCAAGACTGTGATTAGCTGAATCAAGTGTGTTGTTGATGGGTTGGAACAAAAGCCTGCGCACTGGGTAGTTGGAGATCCTCATTCTAGGCTGGCATTAAACTATAGTATACTTCAAAACATAATAAAGCAACAAATTGGTGTTTATTAATGCTTAACATGCATAACAGTATAAACACTATGTCAAGAAGAGAGTTCCCATTGTAATTATGTGAGCAAACAGCAGGCATGAAAATTGAATTTCCCACATACAATGTGCCATGACAAGCAATGAGACAGCAGAGACACCTTAACCATCCGTCGAGGGAGAGCCTCATTCCTCATACTCATGTATAGAAGATATAATCATTACGTAATTCATTATGAAGAGCGAAACACAGTTCTTTAATTGAATAGGACCCTTTACAGCAGCCACTTAATCAGTGAAATGGAGAGAAGCACGCATTATTAAAAGACAATAGCTATATTCCATGGAAGCCTTAATTACATTTCAACACTTCATCCAATAACACTCGGGTTTTCTTATTGTTTGTGGCACAACAGACCAGTAGAAAGGCTAACTGTTTAGCCTATGGTAACCTTTTAGGGGATATGGTCAGGGATTAAATTAGAAATTCAAACGAGGGGGTGCCCTATTTGCAGGGGCCAAGATTTAAAATAAATCCAGACTTAGGGTTTTGCCAAGATTAGGGTTAGGGTTGAACCGGGATGTGGACATGAAGCTATGGTTAAGCATGAAGCCAGGGTCAGTGCTAGTACTTTCATCGTACTCCTCTTTGGGCCCTGCCTGTGTCTTTGACCCAAGATGCAAGAGCCCAGCTTCAGGTAACTCCTGCTCAATTGATCTGCTGGGTATAGTCGGCTAGGGGGCTTGTACCAGAGACCTTCCTGGTATGGGAAAAGTACAATGCCACCTGTGCCATAGAGGTTCTGACCTTTTTAGCAGCGGGCGTAGTATGCTCAAATATCTCTATCAAATGTCTTCTTCATGACTTGTCTCTGTGCTACAGCAGCTGACCACAAGCTCTGTAAATCTACTAACACAATGTGGGTTATTTCCTTGATCTCATCTGAGAGACGAGCTAGTTAATAACTTATGGACAATTCATATACATACAGTATTTAAGATCTTAATTTGAGACAGTTTGCTACAGCTGGAAAATAATCTGAATTATTTTGTAGATTAAAATTAATGGAAATTACAAACTTTAGAAGCCTTTTAAAAACTCAAATACACTGCAAGTTTTAATTTCCTGCTTTGCAGAACAATTCTCAGCAACAAAAGAGTGATCAAATTTAGATATTACGGTAAGTAAACCTAACACTTGAAACAGCAGTGTAGTGTGGTGAGGTCGGTGGCTGGATAGGCACTTGCTATTATCAAAGCCAGATTTACTCACAAATAAACCTTAATGGAGCCCAAGTTCCCCATACAGCAGATAACTCCAACAGCAAGAGTGACATAGACTATTAACTGAATTATTTTATTTGTTTAACCAAATGTAAATACCAACGTAGCCAAGATACACAAACCATAGCCTCTGATTGTGGCATATTTCATATCATCCAACAAAATGACACACTGCTCAACTCAGATCAGCCATAAACCGATTAAGCATCCACAGTTACAACCAAAAGGTGACACTTAAAGACCAATATTCGGACACATTTCATCGGAAAAGTTTGCAACACAAACTCCATAGCTTTTCACAATGGATTTACAATTCTTCCAATGCACCGAGCACGGCAAGTGCAAACACACACAAACACACACACGATAATATTAATAGTATTATTATCTCAAATGTTACACACATATATAATTAATAAGGTTCTAACAAAATGTCCATATCAACATTCAAAATGACTGAAAAATACAGTTCAAAACATTAAAAAAGTGTCTCATCAAAACTATATTCTACACTGTATATACAAAAGTATGTGGACACCCCTTCAAATTAGTGGATAGGGCAATTTCAACCACACCCGCTGCTGACAGGTGTATAAAACCAAGCACGCAGCCATGCAATCTCCATAGACAGTAGAATGGCCTTACTGAAGAGCTCAGTGATTTTCAACATGGCACCGTCATAGAATGCTACCTTTCCAACAAGTCAGTTCTTCAAATGTATGTTCTGCTGGAGCTGCCCAGGCCAACCCCAGGCCAACTGTAAGTGCTGTTTTTGTGAAGTGGAAAGGAGCAACAACGACTGAGCTGCAAAGTGGTAGGCCACACAAGCTCACATAACGGAATGGCCAAGTGTTGAAGCGTGTAAAAATTGTCTGACCTTGGTTGCAACACTCACTACCGAGTTCCAAACTGCCTCTGGAAGCAACGTCAGCACAATAACTTTTCGTCAGGAGCTTCATCAAATGGATTTCCATGGCCGAACAGCTGCACACAAGCCTAAGATCACCATGCGTAATGCCAAACGTTGGCTGGAGTAATATAAAGCATGCCGCCATTGGACTCTGGAGCAGTGGACCTGCAATTTGTATTCTCTGTAGTGATTCATTCATCTTCACCATCTGGCAGTCCGACAGACAAATCTGGGTTTGGCGTTTGCCAGGAGAACTCTACCTGCACGAATGCAACTGTAAAGTTTGGTGGAGAAGGAATAACAGTCTGGGACTGGTTTTCATGGTTCGGGCTAGGTCCCTTAGTTCCTGTGAAGGGAAATCTTAACGCTACAGCATACAATTACATTCTAGAGGATTCTGTGCTTCCAAATTTGTAGCAACAGTTTGGGAAAGGCCCTTTCCTGTTTCAGCATGGCAATACCCATGTGCACAAAGCAAGGTCCACACAGAAATGGTTTGTCGAGATTGGTGTGGAAGAACTTGACTGGCCTGCACAGAGCCCTGACCTCAACCCCATCGAACACCTTTGGGATGAATTGGAATGCCGACTGCGAGCCAGGCCTAATCGCCCAACATCAGTGCCTGACCTCACTAACACTCTTGTGGCTAAATGGAAGCAAGTCCCTGCAGTAATGTTCCAGTATCTAGTGGAGGGCCTTCCCAGAAGAGTGGAGACTGTTATAGCAACAAAATGGGGACCAACTCCGTATTAATGCCCATGATTTTGGAACGAGATGTCTACTTACTTTTGGTCAGGTGTTGAAGCTTGATAAAACAAATGTATCAAAGGGAAGTTGTCTATTCCCATGTTCATTCGACGTTCCTTCTGGGCAGCTTTAAAAATGTGATGTCTTCTGTGCCCATGTGAATGTACCCTACGATGTAGAGATAGATTTTCTTCTTCTTCGTTTTTATGTTTTATTATCTCACTGCCGTACTGTGTTCAACCTAGTTCGATCTTTCCGAGCCATCTTGTCTCAAGAGGACCACAATTGAAATTAAGTCCCAGACTTTATTGTGTGATATCCTCGATGATTTTTCTCATGTGCATGTATGGCTTTTTCAAGTGTTATGTGTGTTTGTTTTTTAAAATGGTCGAATTAATGAACTAAACTAAACAGTAGCCAAAACGTAAATTGCCAAGGAAAATGCATTTAGTCCTACCTTAACCTGTAAATGAAGTCCATTTATCTGTCCTTCAGGGTGAACCTCTTGGAAAATAGTCTGAGGTGCAGTATAGTGTCCATTTGTCAGGTTGTTTTTGCTAGCTAGCTGGCTTTGTTCAGTTCAAGGGATGCGAGCGCCAAATTATGTAGACACGCCCAAATGTGAATGCGCAAAATGTGAAATTGGCTCAATGCAATGAAGGAAGCTATGCAAAGCAGCGAGGCCTATGCTGATCCTGTCCATCAACAGTGACTGAACGGCCGCACGCACGCATCAACAATTTCAATCACCAGAACCATTGAGAAAAAACATTAGATTACAATTATTATATATTTTTTGTGTATATGTTATAAAACAAATGTGGGCTTACATAACACATTTTTCTATTAGATTAGATTAGCAATACTACCCTGCCTACCCTGTCTGCATGTCACACTTGAACAGTGGGTGACACGGGACCTTGTGTAATGGAAGATATAATTCATTATGGGAGCAAGCTAATTCCTGCGATTTGTATTCAACTATCAAGCCTGTGTCAACATTACCGCTGCACTGCTGCAGTGTAAACCAATCTCAAACAGGATCCTATATCCTTGGACAAAGGTTGGTGGCTGATGGTAAGTGAGTGCGTGCGAGCGTTCATGTGTGTGTGTGTGCCGGCTTGTACATATGTGCTTCCAAACGTATGCAGTTTTAGTATGTCCCTTTCTTAATGTGTGAGTAGTATTGAGCTGAAGTAGAGTATCAGGTGGGTTGTTGTAGCAGCATGTGGGCACTTTATCTCTCCCCCTTTGAGGACCTCCCCTTGTTAGTGTGTGTGTGTGTGTGTGTGTGTGTGTGTGTGTGTGTGTGTGTGTGTGTGTGTGTGTGTGTGTGTGTGTGTGTGTGTGTGTGTGTGTGTGTGTGTGTGTGTATGTGTGTGTGTGTGCGTGTGCGTGTGCATGTGCGTACGCACTCGCGTGTGTGTGTACGTCCATGCGAGTCACCCATGTGTATGTGAGCACAAGTCGAACAGTTGCACCTGGTTTGTGAGTGAATTAATCATGATGATTAATTGGCCTTCAAGTTAAATCTCCACAGAGTGATGTCAGGCTGGCAGGCGTCATGGCTGTAATTGACAGCACTTTAAGGAGAAGCAGATTGATTTACACAAGACTCTAATGAATCCCCCTCTCTACTGGTGGAAGAGGGGGGAAGGTAAACAAATCTCTCTCTCTCACACTCTCTCTCTGCCTCTCTCTCTCTCCTTCCTCCCCTTTGTGTTGTCTGTATGCATAATTAACTATCCTCTTTTTCTTCTTTCTTCATTGCCGATCCTTAATGATTACACGTCATGAGGGTGAGAAGAAAAAGGAAAGGTGGACATGGAAGAGGGTTTGGCCATTTCCCCTTTCTTTTCTTCAACACCCCCTCTCAGGCTCTCCTCACTCCATCTTTCCCTTTCCCTATCCTCTGTTATGTCTGTCCCTACAAATAATGAGGGTCAACTCTGCATGCGCTTCCTGGTTCAGATTGCAGATGCGGTTTTCAATGATTATACCGGAGCAACCAATGTAGCATCAATTTCCTGTTCAGGTAAACCAATTGAAACAGAGGAGACACACTTCCTTGAGGAGCAAAGCGGGCTAACAAATCCAATAACTGTGTGGCCTAACCAGGAAAAACTCCATTCTCTGTAGCCCATACGAGCCCGAGTTTTATCCTGGTGAGGTTAGGTGGTCTGGAACGACTCAGGGCCCTAACCATGATGGTGTGAATCCACAAAAGCACAAAGCAAATACGAGATACAAAACAAAAAAGTTTTTATGATTTCATATAGCGAAATGATTATGTTGTAGTTAACCCCTGAAATCATTGAGACTGGGGCCTTGTACTGTAAAGGAGGTCATGGCTGGTCAAAGACAGAAGTTCCTCTGATAGTTGTGTGGGTTTGATGTTCAATGTTACAATCTCCTCACCTCTCCTCTCCCCCCGGCCCGAGCCCCTCTGATCTGCGCTGGAGCTCATTAAAAAACCCTCTCCACCTTCACATTAGCATCAGAGTCATGGTCAGCTGGCTTTGTGTTACAAAGGGGAAAAACAATATAAATAACAACAACAAACAACAACTACAGTGTAGCCTTTAGTCCAGGGAGGAAAGGAGAAAAGGGGGAGGAGGGGAGGTGTCTTTGATAGTGCAGATCAAAGAGGAGAAGTAAAGTAGACCGTTGTGTGTTTTCATCCCGTCCCTCGGCCTCCCAAGGTCCTCTCTGATCCAGCCTGCCTGGTTGAGTGCAGTTAACAGTATGGGGAGGCCAGCCATCCTGGCTGTGTGGAGTTAGCAGTATGGGGAGGCCAGCCTGCCTGGCTGTGTGGAGTTAGCAGTATGGGGAGGCCAGCCTGCCTGGCTGTGTGGAGTTAGCAGTATGGGGAGGCCAGCCTGCCTGGCTGTGTGGAGTTAGCAGTATGGGGAGGCCACCCTGCCTGGCTGTGTGTAGTTATCAGTATGAGGAGGCCACCCTGCCTGGCTGTGTGGAGTTAGCAGTATGGGGAGGCCACCCTGCCTGGCTGTGTGGAGTTAGCAGTATGAGGAGGCCACCCTGCCTGGCTGTGTGGAGTTAGCAGTATGAGGAGGCCAGCCTGCCTGGTTGAGTGCAGTTAACAGTATGGGGAGGCCAGCCTGCCTGGCTGTGTGGAGTTAGCAGTATGAGGAGGCCAGCCTGCCTGGCTGTGTGGAGTTAGCAGTATGAGGAGGCCAGCCTGCCTGGCTGTGTGGAGTTAGCAGTATGGGGAGGCCACCCTGCCTGGCTGTGTGTAGTTATCAGCCACCCTGCCTGGCTGTGTGTTAGTTATCCTGGCTGTGTGTAGTTATCAGATGGAGGCCACCCTGCCTGGCTGTGTGGAGTTAGCAGTATGGGGAGGCCACCCTGCCTGGCTGTGTGTAGTTATCAGTATGAGGAGGCCACCCTGCCTGGCTGTGTGGAGTTAGCAGTATGGGGAGGCCACCCTGCCTGGCTGTGTGGAGTTAGCAGTATGAGGAGGCCACCCTGCCTGGCTGTGTGGAGTTAGCAGTATGAGGAAGTAGGCCTGCCTGGCTGTGTGGAGTTAGCAGTATTCAGAGGCCAGTCTGCCTGCCTGTGCTGGGTAGGTTTATTTGCAATCATTGAGAAGATCAGGTCTATTGGATCTGTAGACCTGGTTCAGAGGGGTTAAACAGGACTGGAGGGCAATTGTTTTCTGAGGTTAGAAGATGCTGCTTGGATCATGTTGTATCGCTCTGATGATGCTGTGATGTCATAAATATGTGGCCTTCTAAAATTCTGCTGCTGGAGTTTATGATCTAAACTCATCTCAGTGTGTGTGTGTGTGTGTGTGTGTGTGTGTGTGTGTGTGTGTGTGTGTGTGTGTGTGTGTGTGTGTGTGTGTGTGTGTGTGTGTGTGTGTGTGTGTGTGTGTGTGTGTGTGTGTGTGTGTGTGTGTGTGTGTGTGTGTGTGTGTGTGTGTGTGTGTGTGTGTGTGTGCGCAAAGCTACCAGTATTTGCTAATGCCAGTGCCACAACCTATTGCTATTTTTATTAGTTCTATAATGTGATATGATTTAATGTATCTAACAATGGGCCTGTTTGTCTCTCCCTAGCCAATCAGCCCCACTCTAAAGTCTGCACACACGCCTACCTCTTCCCCTTTCCTGTGTCTCAACAGACTCACAACGCCACCGCATATGACTCCGCAATCAGTAAGTGCTTTTCTCTCTCTGTGTGCAAAGCTACCAGTAATTTACAAAAGTCATTGGAATCTTCAATCATTTTGATAATTAATAGAAAATATGTTACATTTTTAAAATAATATATAGTGTTATTATTTTTTATATCTGTGTCCATATTGTTCATTAGTTTATAATAGATAGACCATATGGTTCAAGAAATTAAGCCTAATTAATGAAAAAAGTATTTAATCAACAATGGCATTATTTTCAATTAACTCTGCCACTCTTCTAAATATTGACTTTTTCACATCTGATACCAGTTTGAAACTGAAGCATTGACAACAAATACATATGAATAAAAGTGTGTAAAATAATAGAATTTCTTATTTTCTTTGTACTACTTTGTCTCCCCAATTGGTAGTTACAGTCTTGTCCCATCGCTGCAACTCCCGTACGGACTCGGGAGAGGCGAAGGTTGAGAGCCATGCATCCTCCGAAAGACAACCCAGCAGCACTGCTTCTTGACACAATGCCTGCTTAACCTGGAAGTCAGCCGCACCAATGTGTCAGAGGAAACACTGTACACCTGACAACCGTGTCAGCGCACATTGCTCCCGGTCCGCCACAGGAGTCGCTAGAGCGCATTGGGACAAGGATATTCCTGCCGGCCAAACCCTCCCCTAACTCGAACAACGCTGGGCCAATTGTGCGCCAAACCATTGGGTCTCCTGGTTGCGGCCGGCTGCAGCAGAGCCTGGACTCAAACCAGGATCTCTAATGGCACAGCTAGCACTGTGGTGCACTACTCAGGAGGCCCCTTAATTATACAATTTATTGCTGAAACCCTCATATTAAACACCTATGATATTCACTAATTTGATGGTTTACATTTAGGATCATGTTTTGTAGCTTTGTCATTCAATTTTTTATCATCTTATTTAATTATTTCATATATTTTACTTACAGTATGATAAGGTCACACAGAGGGCCAGAGATAATTACAGACACCTGTGATAATCTGAAGTACCCAAAAGGGCCACTGGATGGCTTGTGATAGATTACATAAAATCCTTGAAAGATACCAAAATTCTGGTAGCTTACTGGTAAACTTAAAAAGTTTACACTCATCCACCCTCTCTTCGCAAACCTATGTGTGTTTATGTGTGCGTGTGTGTGCATGCGTGTGCGTGTGTGACTGAGGCTGATGAAATGGAATTGTTGCATGATTGCAGTAAAAGAGTGGAAGAGTGCATCACAAGTAAAGGATACCCCATGTGGAACAATAGCACAAAGCAATGGCTTGAATAGCACCCATCAGCTCCTTCACTCTGAATGTGACTGCTGTGTCGAAGCAGGTCATCCCACTCAGCCAGGACAGTGTGTATGTGTGCGTATGTGTGTATGTGGGCGTGCATGTGCGTGCGTATATATGTGTGTGTGTGCGTGACACTACAGTTGAAGGAGCCCAGCTGTGTATCAAAGCGGGCGGTACCACTCAGAGCTCCAGCAGGAAGAGATATTCAGGTTGAGTGGGACATATCACTTTAATTGGTTTAGCGGGGGTCCCATTGAAGTTGTGGAGAGCAGTGTGTCTGAAATGGGAGGGGACAATAGCACTTGGCTCACTCACTGAGCTCCCCATTCTCTGGTGGAATGAGGCACCTCTGAATGGTTGATCTCGGTGTAACTGCTCCTTCAAGTCACTGCTCTATCCCTTCTATGATCTCCTCTTATGGAAAAAATCATAATGCGATAATCTTGGCAGTCATCTGTCACATGCAGATACTGTCCATGAGGCAATGACAAAAAAAGAGAGGGTTAGAAAGGGAAAAAATGAAAAGTGCTTTGGATGGAGGGAGAGATGGGTTGTTCTGAAGTGGATTCCGTGAAGTCTTCATCTCCCTCACCCTTTCCCAGCTATCTTGTCTGTGATGCTAAGAAATCCACAGGCCCCACAGAAATATTTCACTAAATGAAAGTCACAAATTAAGCCAGATAAACATAGGCCTAAAAAATATACTATGTGAATTGCTTACTGTGGGCATAAACTGGATTGCCCAAGAGCACAGTTTTGAGAGTTCTGAGTCAGCAAGACAGTCGTAACAACGTGTTGTTTGTTTCAACACAATGTAAATATCTCCAGATTTTCCAGAGACCCTAGAAATTCCATTAGCTGTAGTTGTTAATTATTAGTGTTTGTTGTATGGTAATTTGGGGAGATGTTGATCTTTAGTTTATGATTACAAAATAACATTTGTCAAAATGTGAAAATTGAACGATTTTGTCGGGTCTCCAGTGGGCAAGTAATGAATTGCAGCATATCATAAGTATCTCTAACAACAGTTGGATATCAGGAGAAACAGTCAAAAATAAATAATACTGCTGGTATGAGCAGTTGCAGTTATTCTTCATTTGATACATGTTCCTAATCCTAGTGAACCCACCAGGGAAAGCTCCTTAACTACAGAGGGCCTCTATAATCTCCCGGTCAGAGTCTGTTTGACCAGTTTGGTCCTCAGGGACACCAGGTTGTTTGAGTTGGCCAGCCTCGGGGCTTGGGTACAGGGGGACGGTTGTCCATACTTATAGCCTGGAGAACCGGAGGTATTTCCTGACCCATTTTTCCCTGGTCGTTTTTCAGTCTTATTTTCTAGAGGCTGGATGGCAGTGATTTGTGTTTGTGGCAGAGAGAGTGAGAGTTGGGGCAAGGAAAAGGAGGGAAGGAGAGACAGAGATGTAAGAGATTATATATATATACAGTGCCTTGCGAAAGTATTCGGCCCCGTTGAACTTTGCGACCTTTTGCCACATTTCAGGCTTCAAACATAAAGAAATAAAACTGTATTTTTTTGTGAAGAATCAACAACAAGTGGGACACAATCATGAAGTGGAACGACATTTATTGGATATTTCAAACTTTTTAAAAAAATCAAAAACTGAAAAATTGGGTGTGCAAAATTATTCAGCCTCCTTAAGTTAATACTTTGTAGCGCCACCTTTTGCTGCAATTACAGCTGTAAGTCGCTTGGGGTATGTCTCTATCAGTTTTGCACATCGTGAGACTGAATCTTTTTCCCATTCCTCCTTGCAAAACAGCTCGAGCTCAGTGAGGTTGGATGGAGAGCATTTGTGAACAGTAGTTTTCAGTTCTTTCCACAGATTCTCGATTGGATTCAGGTCTGGACTTTGACTTGGCCATTCTAACACCTGGATATGCTTATTTTTGAACCATTCCATTGTAGATTTTGCTTTATGTTTTGGATCATTGTCTTGTTGGAATACAAATCTCTGTCCCAGTCTCAGGTCTTTTGCAGACTCCATCAGGTTTTCTTCCAGAATGGTCCTGTATTTGGCTCCATCCATCTTCCCATCAATTTTAACCATCTTCCCTGTCCCTGCTGAAGAAAAGCAGGCCCAAACAATGATGCTGCCACCACCATGTTTGACAGTGGGTATGGTTTGTTCAGGGGGATGAGCTGTGTTGCTTTTACGCCAAACATAACGTTTTGCATTGTTACCAAAAAGTTCCATTTTGGTTTCATCTGACCAGAGCACCTTCTTCCACATGTTTGGTTTGTCTCCCAGGAGGCTTGTGGCAAACTTCAAACAACACTTTTTATGGATATCTTTAAGAAATGGCTTTCTTCTTGCCACTCTTCCATAAAGGCCAGATTTGTGCAATATACGACTAATTGTTGTCCTATGGACAGAGTCTCCCACCTCAGCTGTAGATCTCTGCAGTTCATCCAGAGTGATCATGGGCCTCTTGGCTGCATCTCTGATCAGTCTTCTCCTTGTATGAGCTGAAAGTTTAGAGGGACGGCCAGGTCTTGGTAGATTTGCAGTGGTCTGATACTCCTTCCATTTCAATATTATCGCTTGCACAGTGTTCCTTGGGACGTTTAAAGCTTGCGAAATCTTTTTGTATCCAAATCCGGCTTTAAACTTCTTCACAACAGTATCTTGGACCTGCCTGGTGTGTTCCTTGTTCTTCATGATGCTCTCTGCGCTTTTAACGTACCTCTGAGACTATCACAGTGCAGGTGCATTTATACGGAGACTTGATTACACACAGGTGGATTGTATTTATCATCATTAGTCATTTAGGTCAACATTGGATCATTCAGAGATCCTCACTGAACTTCTGGAGAGAGTTTGCTGCACTGAAAGTAAAGGGGCTGAATAATTTTGCACGCCCAATTTTTCAGTTTTTGATTTGTTAAAAAGTTTGAAATATCCAATAAATGTCGTTCCACTTCATGATTGTGTCCCACTTGTTGTTCATTCTTCACAAAAAAATACAGTTTTATATCTTTATGTTTGAAGCCTGAAATGTGGCAAAAGGTCGCAAAGTTCAAGGGGGCCGAATACTTTCGCAAGGCACTGTATATATATATATATATATATATATACAAGTATATACAGTAGAAGTCAGAAGTTTACATACACTTAGGTTGGAGTCATTAAAACTTGTTTTTCAACTCCTCCACAAATTTCTTGTCAACAAACTGTAGTTTTGGCAAGACAGTTAGGACATCTACTTTGTGCATGACACAAAGTCATTTTTCCAACAATTGTTTACAGACAGACTATTTCACTTATAATTCACAGTATCACAATTCATGTAGGTCAGACGTTTACATACACTAAGTTGACAGTGCCTTTAAACAGCCTGGAAAATTCCCCCAAATTATGTCATGGTTTTAGAAGCTTCTGATTGGCTAATTGACATCATTTGAGTCAATTGGAGGTGTACCTGTGGATGTATTTCAAGGCCTACCTTCAAACTCAGTGCCTCTTTGCTTGACATCCTGAGAAATATGAAGAAATCAGCCAAGACCTAAGAGAAAAAAGTCTGGTTCATCCTTGGGAGCAATTTCCAAACACCTGAAGGTAACAAGTTCATCTGTACAAACAATAGTTTGCAAGTATAAACACCATGGGACCACGCAGCCGTTATACTGCTCAGGAAGGAGACGTATTCTGTCTCCTAGAGATTAATTTTGGTGCTTTGGTACTTTGGTGCGAAAAGTGAAAATCAATCCCAGAACAACAGCAAAGGACGTCGTGAAGATGCTGGAGGAAACAGGTACAAAAGTATCTATATCCACAGTAAAACGAGTCCTATATCGACATGACCTGAAAGGTCGCTCAGCAAGGGAGAAGCCACTGCTCCAAAACCGCCATAAAAAAGCCAGACTACGGTTTGAAACTGCACATGGGGACAAAGATCATACATTTTGGAGAAATGTCCTCTGGTCTGATGAAACAAAAATAGAACTGCTTGGCCATAATGACCATCGTTATGTTTGGAGGAAAAAGGGGGATGCTTGCAAGCCGGAGAACACCATCCAAACTGTGAAGCATGGGGGTGGCATCATGTTGTGGCGGTGCTTTGCTGCAGAAGGGACTGGTGCACTTCACAAAATAGATGGCATCATGAGGGAGGGAAAATTATGTGGATATATTGAAGCAACATCTCAAGACATCAGTCAGGAAGTTAAAGCTTGGTTGCAAATGGGTTTTCCAAATGGACAATGACCCCAAGCAAACTCCCAAAGTTGTGGCAAAATGGCTTAAGGACAACAAAGTCAAGGTATTGGAGTGGCCATCACAATGCCCTGACCTCAATCCTATAGAAAATTTGTGGGCAGAACTGAAAAAGCATGTGCGAGCAAGGAGGCCTACAAACTTGACTCAGTTACACCAGCTCTGTCAGGAGGAATGGGCCAAAATTCACCTAACTTATTGTGGGAAGCTTGTGGAATGCCACCCAAAACATTTGACCCAAGTTAAACTATTTAAAGGCAATGCTACCAAATACTAATTGAGTGCATGTAAACTTCAATTTGGACACACCTACTCATTCAAGTTTTTTTAATTAAAAAAAAACCATTTTCTATATTGTAGAATAATAGTGAAAACGTCAAAACTATGAATAACACATATGAAATCATGTAGTAAGCAAAAAAGTGTTCAACAAATCAAAATATATTTTATATTTGAGATTCTTCAAAGTAGCCACCCTTTGCCTTGATGACAGCTTTGCACACTCTTAGCATCCTCTCAACCAGTTTCACCTGGAATGCTTTTCCAACAGTCTTGAAGGAGTTACCGCATATGCTGAGCACTTGTTGGCTGCTTTTCCTTCACTCTGCAGTTTAACTCATCCCAAACCATCTCAATTGGGTTGAGGTCGAGTGATTGTGGAGGCCAGGTCATCTGATGCAGCACTCCATCCCTCTCCTTCTTGGTCAAATAGCCCTTACATAGCCTGGAGGTGTGTTGGGTCATTGTCCTGTTGAAAACAAATGATAGTCCCACTAAACACATACAGTATCACAGCAGAATGCTATGGTAGCCATGCTGGTTAAGTGTGCCTTAAATTCTAAATAAATCACTGACAGTGTCACCAGCAAAGCCCCCCCCCCCCACACTATCACGCCACCTCCTCCAAGCTTCACGGTGGGAACCACACATGCTGAGATCATCCGTTCACCTACTCTGAGTCTCACAAAGACAAAGTGGTTTGAACCAAAAATCTAATTTGGTTTAAACCAAAATCTAATTCAGACCAAAGGACAGATTTCCACCGGTCTAATGTCCATTTCTCGTGTTTCTTGGCCCAAGCAAGTCTCTTCTTATTATTGGTGTCCTTCGTAGTGGTTTCTTTGCAGAAATTCGACCATGAAGGCCTGATTCACGTAGTCTCCTCTGAACAGCTGATGGTGAGATGTGTCTTTTACTTGAACTTTGTGAAGCATTTATTTGGGCTGCAATTTCTGAGGCTGGTAACTCTAATGAATGTATCCTCTGCAGCAGAGGTAACTATTGGTCTTCCTTTTCTGTGGCGAGACAGTTTCATCATAGCGCTTGATGGTTTTTGCGACTGCACTTTCAAAGTTCATGAATTTTTCCGGATTGATTGACCTTCATGTTCTTGTCGTTTCTCTTTGCTTATTTGAGCTGTTCTTGGTATTTTACCAAATGGGGCTATCTTCTGTATACCACACCTACCTTGTTACAACACAACAGATTGGCTCAAACGCATTAAGGAAAGAAATGTTCAAATTAACTTTTAATAACAAGGCACACCTGTTAATTGAAAAGCATTCCAGGTGACTACCTCATAATGCTGGTTGAGAGAATGCCAAGATTGTGCAAGCTGTCATCAAGGCAAAAGGAGGCTACTTTGAAGAATCTCAAATGTAAAATATATTTGTTCAACACTTTTTTGGATACTACATGATTCCATATGTGTTATTTTATAGTTTTGATGTCTACACTATTATTCTATAATGTAGAAAATAGTAAAATGAAATAAAAGTGTCCAAACTTTTGACTGTTACTGTATATATATATAGAGAGAGAGTGTGAGAGAGAGAGAGAGAGAGAGAGAGAGAGAGAGTGTACTTTAAAAAAAGTGTTTATTTCACTTTTGTTTTATCTATTTCACTTGCCTTGGCAATGTAAACATATGTTTCCCGTGGCAATAAAGCCATTCAATTTTAATTTAATTGGGGGAGGGGGGGGGCAGCAGAGTAAAAAAAATCTGACTCAGAGGAGGGGGAGAAAAAATCTGATTTAGAGGGTAGAAGGAAACAAATCACTCTCCTTTCCCTTTTATTTGTGTCTGTTGCATTTCTTCTCCATATCCAGCACTGCACAAGACCTTCATCTTTTTATATAAACCAGAAGTCTAGTTTTCTTCCAATTTCCTCTACACTGCCTGAATATGAGTCAAACTGTTTACCTCATGTCTCAGTCCAGTTGAGTTGTTCTTTTTGTCCTTTTATGCTTGAAGGGCATTCTAGATCAAGATTATTTCCCTATAACACATAGTATATTTGCATTATAGAAACTAAACTAGCAAATATGTTTGTTTGGTTACCAAGGCAACTGCTGTCGCTATCTAGTAAACTTGCAAACTACCTCAGTGGATGTTGAACACATTTTTACCTGCAAATGAACACATTTCTAGCAGTAAATGTATTATATTATAGCCATGGTATAAAAGGGATAACCAACTAGCCAACCAAATAATGCAATGTTAGTTCCACCCTGCTAGCACTTTGTGTAACCAGTGGAGGCTCCTGAGAGGAGGAAGGGGAGGACCATCCTTCTCAGTGAATTTACTAAAAATAAAAATTTAAAAAGTTATCCTTTTTAGATAAAACTATACTAAATATAATCACGTCACTAAAAATAAATTAAAACAGACTATTTTGCAAAGAAGGTCTACATTAACCTCAACAGCACTCTGTAGGGTAGCACCATGGTGTAGCCAGAGGACAGCTAGCTTCTGGGCCTCCTCTGAGTAAATTGACTTCAATACAAAGCCCAGGAGGCTCATGGTTCTCACCCCGTAAGACTTACACAAAATTATGACAACTTTCGGAGGATGTCCTCCAAGCTTTCAGAGCTCTTGCAGCATGAACTGACATGTTGTGCACCCAATCAAAGGATCAGAGAATGAATCTAGTACTGAAAGCATCAGCTACAGCGAGCTAGCACTGCTGTGCATAACATGTGGTGAGTAGATGACTCAAAGAGAAAGACAATAGTTGAACAGTTTTGAACAAATTCATTTCATACAAAATGAAGATGAAGCAAGAGAGAAATATATATATTTTTCACTTTCAGTTTCACTTACTTAGCTAGCAAATGCAGCTAGCTAGTTTAGCCTACTGAAACACACTGTTAAACAGAGGGATGCTATATTAGCTAGCTGGCTATGACTATCGAACACAACACTGGAACTCTTCCAAGTCAAGGTAAGCTTTTGGTTTTATTAATTTACTGCCACTGGGGCCCGCAGGTGTAACTGCTTACTGACTGTACACTGTAACATTACTGCCTGATTGTAGCCGGTTTTGTAGCGCATTAGTTCTATTAGCTATGCTGACTATGATGTTACTTTAGCTAATATGGTGACAATGATGTAGGTTGTGTGTAGCGGGTTGGCTTGGAAAGTTTTTTTTGCCTGGTCACATACAGCTGATGTATTGTGCATTGAAGTCCACAAGCAAAGGGAAGAGGTGAGAGGAGGAGATCTCATAAATGTGAGAAGGAAGACAGCGTGGCTATATGTTTACGCATGAGCAGGTGTGTATTCATTTCACCGATTCTGTTGAAAAAGGTTTCTTAAACGGAAACAAATGGAACAAAACGGGGATAAACATACTTGAATTTGTCCAATAGAAACTTTTGTTTGCAACTGTTGGACTAATGATTACATTCTATATCAGCTAGATGCAGGCAAGAATGTGCAAAGCGGTATTGAATGTCACTATCTGTCCATGTGTCACTGTCTGTCACTTCAAATATGTCTCTCGACCTGTGTGGACCTACATTGTAAACTGTCATACATATCATGAGGTTGCTACAACCTAGCGTGGGTATAGGAAAAATGTGAGTATCATGTAGTAGCCTAAATCTATCGCTGTTGCATTGAACTGGGTGAATGGAATATGAATGAAAGTCATCCAATATGCTGTAATAGCAATAAGGCCATGCTCATGAAAAAAAATGCACTCCCTGATCTTAAATGGCACTGACCGCCACTGCCGGGAACACATCTTTAACGGAGGACCCACTCCAATTCACATACCGCCCCAACTGATTCACAGATGACACAATCTCAATCGCACTCCACACTGCCCTTTCCCACCTGGACAAAAGGAAAACCTAGATGAGAATGCTGTTCATTGAGTACAGCTCAGCATTCAACACCATAGTGCCCGCAAAGCTCATCACTAAGCGAAAGACACTGGGACTAAACACCTCTGTCTGCAACTGGATCCTGGACTTCCTGATGGGCCGCCCCCAGGTGGTAAGGGTAGGCAGCAACACATCTGCCAAGCTGATCCTCAACACTGGGGCCCCTCAGGGGTGCGTGCTCAGTCCCCTCCTGTACTCCCTGTTCACCCACGACTGTGTGGCCAAGCACGACTCCAACACCATCACTAAGTTTGCTGATGACACAACAGTGGTAGGCCTGATCAACGACAATGATGAGACAGCCCATAGGGAGGAGGTCAGAGAACAGGCAGTGTGGTGCCAGGACAACAACATCTCCCTTAACGTGAGCAAGACAAAGGAGTTGATCGTGGACTACAGGAAAAGGAGGGCCGAACACACCCCCATTCACATCGAGGGGCTGTAGTGGAGCGTTTCAAGTTCCTTGGTGTCCACATCACCAACAAACTATCATGGTCCAAACACACCAAGACAGTCGTGAAGAGGGCACAACAACACCTTTTCCCACTCAGGAGACTGAAAAGATTTGGAATGGGTCCCCAGATCCTCAAAAAGTTATACAGCTGCACACTCGAGAGCATACTGACTGGCTGCATCGCCTCCTGGTATGGTAACTGCTCAGTTGGGCTGGGTGGCCAGCTCTAAGAAGAGTATTGGTTGGGTCCAAACATTTTAAATTTATGAGTAATAGAGGCCACTGTGTTCTTTGGGACCTTCAATGTTGCAGACATTTTTTGGTACCCTTCCCCTAATCTGTGCCTCGACACAATCCTGTCTCTGAGCTTTACGGACAATTCCTTCCACCTCATGGCTTGGTTTTTGCTCTAATATGCACTGTCAACTGTGGGACCTTATATAGACCGGTGTGTGCCTTTCCAAATCATGTCCAATCAATTAAATGTACCACAGGTGTACTCCAATCAAGTTGTAGAATCATCTCGAGGATGATCAATGGAAACAGGATGCACCTGAGCTCAGTTTCGAGTTTCATAGCAAAGCATCTAAATACTTATGTGAATAAGGTATTTATGTTTTTATTTGTAATACATTTGCAAAAATGTCTAAAAACCTGTTTTCGCTTTGTCAGTATGGAGTAGTGTGTGTAGATTGTTGAGGATTTTTTTTATTTAATACATTTTTAAATAAGGCTGTAACGTAACAAATGTGAAAAAAGTCAAGGGGTCTGAATACTTTCAGAAAGCACTGTATATACTAGGCGGTGTCAGAGGACGGCCCAAATTTATTTTCCAAAGACTCCAGTCACCCAAGTCATCTACTGTTCTCCTGTTACCGCACGGCAAGTGGTATAGGAGCGCCAAGTCTAGGTCCAAAAGGCTCCTTAACAGATTCTACCCCCCAAGCCATAAGACTGCTGAACAATTAATCAAATGGCCACCCAGACTATTTACATTGACACCCCATCCCCCTTTGTTTTTACACTGCTGCTACACGCTGTTTATTATCTATGCGTAGTCACTTTACCTCTACCTACATGTACAATTTACCTCGACTAACCTGTACCCTGCACATTGACTAGGTACCGGTACCCACTGCATATAGCCTCGTTATTGTTATTTTACAGTGTTACTTTATATTTGATTTTTTACTTTAGTTAATTTAGTAAATATCTTCAATTTCTTGAGCTGCATTTTTGGTTAAGGGCTTGTAAGTAAGCATTTCATGGTAAGGTCTGTTGTATTCGGCGCATGTGACAAATAAAATTAGATTTTTGATTTGATGTCATTACTTATTTTCCAGAGGACGCATAGCTCCTCATTGATTATTCCTTACATAATCTGCCATCAGGTGTGACACGCATACACTATACAGTGAATGGTGTCTTTCTCTCGTCATACCTCAAAGCTCCCCTTACCCTTGTGAAAATCATGTGGTGAAATTAATGAATGTCATTTTCACACATTAGCCACCCCCATCCACACACAATGGACTACCCCACAACAACGCTTAACCAGTGTATCTGTCCATTTGGCCTGATCATTTGGGCCACAGCGGTGGGTGGCAATTGACTGTGTTCCAATCAGAGCTATAAATAGGTTTCCCTCTTGCCTCTTCTCCTGTCCTCCCTCATTCCCTTGTTCCCACCTTCCCTCATTACTTCACATCAAAATGCTGTATTCCAAGGGCTTCCCAAATGTTCTTCTTTGAGGACCCACTTGAAGCTGTACAGGTATTTTCTAGATGAACTATTGACAAGATAGAACAGGTAGCCTATATACATCAATGATATTGACACAGCCCAAACAACCAAGCTAGACTATGGCTTTACTTCCACTCCTTCTCCGGATGTCTGTTGGGAGTTCTAGTACATTTTAATGAACATGCTCTGTTTTCTCTTCTATTTGGATACGGGCACTGACTACGCACTGGTGTTATAATCACTGTAGAGCTTCCCCTTTTCCTCTCTCTCTTACACTTTCTTTCTCTCTTTCTCTCTCTCCCTTTCATCCTCTTTCCACCATCTCTCACTCCCTCTCTCTCACTCTCTCTCCTTTTCTCTCTGTGACTCCCTCTGTCTGTGGTAGAAACACGCAGCAGGGGATTGTGGGTAGAAGGCGTCTCCTACTGTGAGGGTTGTCTCTGGCTCAGGGATGAGATGAAGGTCGGACACACTCCCAATCAGAACAGGAGAAGGAGGAAGAGTGATACTTTTCACTCTGTTTTTAAATAGATAGAAATCTATCAATCTAGTTCTTTCACCTTGTCTTCCTCCTCCTCTTCCTCATTCCTCAAAGTGTTGTCAAACTATTTTGAGAGAGAGAGAGAGAGAGAGACTGAATTACAGTGTTCATACATCTCTGATTGACACACACCTTTATTGAACCTATGACTTTGGACGTGTTCCACAGCTAAGGCGAGGTGATGCAACAACCAATGGTTGCGTGCCACGTCATCGACTGTGTCATCGACTGACAAATTGCTATAACATACTCTATGATGTGGTTAGCTGATACTTCAAATACTTATGAAGGCATTGTAAGATCTGACAGGCATCAGCAACGTTTAAGCATAGGAACGCGCCTTTTGACTGCTTAGTGACATCACTATGACATCACTGTCTATGTGCACTAAAACTGTGAATATGAATGAGCTAATTAAATTACACCATGAAGGGCAGCTGGGAAGGGCAGAAGAGCTCTGTGGGAAAGAGTATTTTATTTTTCTCTTTCAACACACACTCTCTAAAGCATGAAACACACTGAGAATCTTTATTATCACAGTAGGAGGCCCTTCCTTCTCTTGCTAGAACAAAAGCGGTACCTGCTGCGTGCCGACCAGGTGCCGACAAACCTACCGATTCTACTTGTAGAATCACAATGCTCGTCAGTGGCCAACAACTTGACTTTGAGCAAATCAGAGAGCACAAACCCCCACAAGATGGAGCCAATGTAGGCAGTGTCCTTAGCAGTGTCCTTAGCTAGCTATGTTTTGCTAGCTAGTGAATATGCTAACATTAGTCAGCTAGCTAAACATTTGGCTATGGGCTGGCACTGCCGTATGGGATTATGGAGAGTGAATTAAATTGTTTCTTCGTCATCTTGCTAGGTAGTATCTAGCTGTAGACATCTGGCTAGTATCAACAAGGGCTTTCTACAAAATAGGAACATTAGCACAGATAGCAAGGAATCTAGACAATAAGTAATACTCACGGATATGCATTGCCAAACAACGCTACTGGCACCTTTTGGTTTGGAGTATTTTAACAAGGCTGAGTGGCTGATGACTTCCAAGGTATTTGCTGTGTGAACACAAAAGAGATAGACTGCCGACACTGTTCAGAGGTGCTGAGTACTGTCAGCAGGCAAACATTTGACAATCCTACCGGCATGTCTGAGCTTTACAAGGGGACAAAGAGTAGGGGCCATCCCTGAATGGGGATAGGAACCCTGCAGCCTCTAAGGAATTACAATGGAGCAAAAATAAGATGAAAGTGGGTGTATGTGTGTGTAGTGAGAAAAGGTGTGGAGAGAGAGAGAGATAGCGAGAGAGCAGTAAGGTGAGCCTGAGTCTCTACTCCTGGGACTGAAAGACAAATGAAAGAAGTTGCACGTGTGGGAGAAAGAGAGAAGACAGCACTCAGAGGGCGACTTGGAGAATGAGGAGCGAAAGAGAGAGTGCGCATGATGAGCATGGATACAGTAATCTCCTGTATCAGTCTCAGATGCTGTGTATGTGTGAATGATGGGGCAGAGAGAAGCAATAGTAACCCCCCATAGGGAGAGGGAGAGAGGTTCAACTGTGGTCAACCTGAGGGTCGAGGAGGGAGTGAAACAAGGGAAGTGTGTACCATTCATTGATACTGGAAGAGATGTCAACACATTGTCATATATGAACCAATGAACCAGTCAAGCTCTCCATGATGAATCAACAACTTGGGGTCTTGGTTCTGGGCCTCCAGGGGTTCCATCTGGTCTTGACACCATCTCTTTTAGATACAGGAGAGAGCAGCAGAGGGAGGGAATAACCAAATGAGCCATTATAACTATGGTGGATGAATGACAACTAAATTCTCTGTCTCTTCCTTCCTTTTTCTCTCTCTTTCTCTCCTGTCGGTAAGTCCTGTACCACTCCTTTGATAGAGAGATGTACAGAGAAAGGTAAACCATGTGTCTCTCAGAGCTGAAAACTCCAGGAACACCGATGCAGAGTGCTCCTCTTTTCTTCTCCTCTGCAGTTCTCAACCATTGAGGGAAAAAAATGGATTTCACATGTACAATTTTATTTCACATGTGAAATCATGTGGTTTGGGAACACTTCACATGTGATGATATTTCACCAGTTTTCACAGGTGATGCATGGCAGACAGAAACAAGCTGTTTGGATCTCCCAGAAAATCACAAAGTAGTGTTGTTTTCAATTTACATATTTGACACACACGATTACATTGTGTATGGTTTTTTTATAGAGTAATTATTATTCAACATGTCTTCACCTGGAATTTGTACTCACAACCTTTTGGTTCACAGTGTTCCTATCTTCCAGCTATGCCACCATGTCTGTGTCAATAACTGGTTTCATCTGTATTCCTACACTTTGGACTTCAAAGTTGATCTCAGAGATGTTAAAGGTACACTTTATAAAAAAATATTATATTTATTATAGTGATTCAGCAGTAACATTTCAATCAAATATTATGCCCCACCAACATTAGACAACTATACAGAAAACCCTCAAATTGTTGAAATAAGTCAATTAAATCAATGATGAGAGAATAGTCAGATTGATGAGTAAATAAGCCAGATGGCACTGTTTTGTTGAATACCTATGTATTATAGGTTATGAATCTGTAGGGAAATTCTGAGAATGATACACTTTTTGGTACAGCAGAAAGATCAGTGTTTCCCAAATCCAGATATTGTAAGGTCAAATCCCAGGTGGGGTCATATTGAAAAGTCAGCAATAAGTGATCATGTCAAATGTATTCACATTGATTAAAGATGCTTACACTATTTTTGATTGAATTTGCACTTTCACATGTGAAAAACTTTCACATGGGAATATCTAACTCTCACATGTGGAATTGCATCAGATGAAAAACATTCATATGTGAAATTCGTATTAGCAGTTGTCACGTGCAGTTTCATGGTCATTTTGCATCCCCATGTCGTGACATTTATTTCACGTGATCACATGTGAAATTGATGTGTTTTTTTTGTTAAGGGAACTGCTGCATTTGCATATTGCTAAAGTCTACCAAAAAAAATAGCTTGCAGCTAGAGTAGCCCAACCGCTGTGCATATTGGAGACAGAAACAGAGGGAGAGGAACGGAGGGGAAGGAGGGGGAGGGAGGGGTGCAGACAGTGAAAGAGGGAAATGAAGACAAACCATGGAAGACAGAAGCTGGAAAGAGAGAGTGAGTCAAAGAGAAGGTTAGATGGAGCATGGAACCTGGGAAATTCTTGCTTCCCTCAAGAACTGGAGTGTATAGTGCACCTCTTCTCTGCAGCCCTGGGTACAGATGGGGAGCAGATAGACAGAGAGAGAAAAACTAATGAGAGAAGAGAGGGAGAGCTGGAGGGAGAGCCAAAGAGAGACATGAAGAGCCAGAGAGAGCAAATGAGAGAAGAAAGGGCTAAAATATGTGCATCACAAGAAGGTCTCCACCCAGCTTCCTCCATGAATATCAAACAGTCAACACTGGCCTGCTCCACACCATGCCAACACAACACATGGTAAACATTACTGATCCCAGAGAAACACATGATGTATAGTGCCAGTTTCTCCTGACCACACCAGCTGACCTGTGAAAACGTTGGGCCCTATTAAAGACTGTGGGTCTTTTGGTCAGGAAAAACTCCTGGTCCTAAATATGTGTGATGAGAGGGGTGCAGGAAGTTATAGAGTGTGAGGTGGAGTTTGCATTGTGCTACTACTGTGCATTGTGTAATCCTGAAAGGGGAGACCCAGATATCTTACTGTGGTATTCAAGTACTGGTGATTTAGAGGTTTATATAATTTAACAAAGGTCAAACCAATATTATTCTGTTTTATCAGTTGCCGTTAGACATGTTGCATATGTACGTTAGGACACGTGGAAATTACAGCATAAAATAAATTATCCCTGTGTTTATGAGGGCGGCTTATTAACGCATTAACTCAGATAAGCAAAAGCGCATGTAAACGAGGTGAGAGCAGTACGTTATGCGTTCCATAAGTGCAATAAAATGTGTCTGGTCGTCGGTAATTAAGTTTAAAAAATGTAATGACAACCGCACTTTCTGGTTGCATTTCGCTTGGATGATTCAGGCCTTCATCTTGGTGATGACGGACATAAGTAGCAATGATAAACGTTTTCAGTGGAGGGAGAAATATAAGATGTCAACATTCTGAAATTGTCTTGATCCAGGAGGACACTGTACTACCCACATTGACGTATGCCTATATCACCTGTAAACACACACATACTATTATTGTATTATTGTGATATTGTTTTACGGGTTGAAATAGTCTACCACTCTACATTTTCATTTACATTTATTCCAGATTATGTTCGTTAAATTGTTTAAAAAAATATATTATTCTAATAATAATAGCAAAAAGCATACGTGCTATGCCATTAGATTCGTAACGAAATACCGAATAGCCTACAACATACCAGCCTAGGTCTAGGCTATAAACTAGACTCAGTCCAGGGTTTGTAACATCGATGACTTTTATATTTTTGTTTTCATCCATGCATTGAATCCTTGTGTCGCCTGTGGGGCCCTATGATGCTGCTGTGTCTCTCGCGGGTTAAAACTGAATGCCCTCGCGCAGGGAGGGCAGCTCACCCAATTGATAGGGACTCAGAGAGACATACTTAACACTCCTACCCGGTTTCCATGGTGATCTGAGTAGGAAAAAGGGGTACCACGGTCGGTCATATTGTGCATTGGAGTCCGTTTTGCCTACACTATAATTCCGACATTTGATCTTGGAATACAATTTGACAATAACTTAAATTAAAATGTAAAAAAAAAAGAAATCGCAATCTTCTTAGAAATTAGCAATTTCTCAAGTGAGAATTTTGCTAGGACTGTCTGAGAGTGGTCTGAGTAGGGAGGGGGGAACTGAAAACTAGCTGCTATTGGCAGAGAGGTTTGGAATGCTCTTTGTTATTGGTCTATTAACTTAATTTACTGCCTGGTGATGTCACCAGACATGCCAAAACTCGATCCCACCAAAACAGGCTGACATTTCAGCTCTTACACTAAAATAGCATTATCAGAATTTTCATAATTTTACATTAATATCCCATAGTGTGGAAATATATATTTTTTAAACACAGGGAAATTTAGTTTTTGACTGCACTGGGACTCTAAGGCCTTGAGCGCACAACTCGAACTTTCACGCAAAGCTCCCTTTGGCATGCAGAGCATCCTTCGAGCCCATGTACACACAAATGTTTACTTTTTGCTTTACTTTCCCCCAAAACGTATTTGAATCAAATCCAGGAGAAATCTTCCAGGAAAGAAAACATGAGTGAGTTTTGGCTGCAAATATATTTGGCTGCACCTGGTTGTCTCCGTGCAATGTCTCTTCTTTCAATTGAAAGAATGCTCCGTGTGTTAAGATTTCTAGTTTGTAAGACTGGGAAAATCTTGTGGCTAGGAATATTAGGAAAAAACGAATTATTTAGCTTACCATCACTCGCACACACTCTGGAAACATTCTATTAAAATAACACTTCTCCCGAAGATAGAAAAAAAACTAACTGGTTTGCCTCATGTAGAAATGTAGTGCACCCGGTTCACGCCCAGTGGGTCTTGCTTCAGTGTGAAAAGGAGAGAGCATTACGATGCAAGTGGCGTACAGAACCCCTGAGTGTCTATCCAGAGCCGACCTGAGTATCATTGGCACAGGCCCCCGCCGCTACGCTATTTGACAGAGGAGGAAAAACACAGATATGTTGCGTTGTTCGGGCCTGACATCCCCGACTGGCGTTAGAAAGGCGAGAGTCAGTGTGTCCCTTCAATCCCCAATGGACTGCTCAATTTGGCATTGTTTTCGTGGGGGTGCTCTCTCTCTCTCCGGGGTTCAGCGAGATTGCTTGTTTCCGCTTGGAAACCTCCTTCATCAAACTATCAATTCCACGTTAACCATTTAGTGGACGCATGTTAGGCTATTTGATTATAAGCAAGTGAGATTATGGATATTGGGGTCTTATAGTCTATGATTGTTTTTGATTACGACAACGATAATTGTGTTATGATAAATTATAAAGTATTATTATAATTAGGCCTATTATGCCTATTATTGGTTTTGTGGCTACTTATATTCTTTTTTTTATTAAAAAAAATTGAACTAGGCATGTCAGTTAAGAAAAAAATATTATCAATAATGACGGCATACCCGGCCAAAACCTAACCAGGATGACGCTGGGCCAATTGTGCACCACCCTATGGGACTCCCAATCACGGCCGGTTGTGATACAGACTGAGATGCAGTGCCTTAGACCGCTGCGCCACTGAGGAGCCATATAATAGCCTACTAATTACAATGCCAATATGATCAATATCAGTCTGTTATTGTTATGATCATCTCATCAATACATATGTTGCTTTTCTCAGAGTAGGGAACCTTACCTCGAGCACCCGAGGCAGCGCACCGAGCTCTAGAGATGTGCCAATCCCTCTCTCTGGGTATCGTCCAATCAGCGGGAGTCCTGCTCTCGACTTCCGCTGGTAATTGGGGGAAGATGGGAACGGCGTGCGCACGCTTGGCACAGAGTAAACACTCGCGTGTCCACGCGCTTCCAGGGAGGAACGGATACAAGTGTCAGATGGAAGGAGAGAAAGAGTGAAGGAAGAAAATAGATACAAGCATTTACGTAGACCGTTGTATCATTCGGAATTGTGCGGCTTCAAATGCTTCAGAAAAGCAGCAGAGGAGCCACAGGAGTGTTAACAAAGTGACAATGAATGGTCCTTCTCCAACAAGACTACTTCGGCAGGGATCATAGAAGAGAGCGTCCGTTTGTGGGAGATTACTAAATCTATACGTCTAGTAGAACTTTACAGGACGCAAAAAAACTTTTCATTTTTTTATTCATATATTCACAAAAAAAATGTCTTAATTGAATGCGTAAATATTCTTTATGCACCAATCTCCGAATTGTTACTGGTGGAACGTAAATGCTATTTCATTCCATTAATTGATAAACAAAACCTTAACTTTCATTTGCATTTTTGTGAATATTTTTGTTGGATTACTTTTGAATTATTTTTATCTCCATTTGATGGTATATAGTATAACGCAACATTCACCACGTTTGCTCATAGTTTTGATTTATTATTGGATAAGAGCATTCTGTTTGAGAAGAGAAACTGATCCAACGCGAGGGAAGAGGGCGATAACTCACAGGCTTTATGGTTTGGGGTATGGCAACAGCCACCTCCAGTCCATACCTGGCCAGCAATAGGATCCTATCCACCGGCTCCATCGTGCACTCAGACCGGGGGGTCGGTGGCATGCAGCGGGGCAGCACCGCAGTCACCTCGGTGTCTGGTGGATACAGAGGGGACCCCTCCGTGAAGATGATGCAGAGTGACTTTATGCAGGGCGCTATGGCAACGAGCAACGGGGGACACATGTTAAGCCATGCCCACCAGTGGATGACATCCCTGCCACACGCCGCTGCGGCTGCAGCCGCAGTGGCAGCTGCCGAGGCCGGCTCTCCCTGGTCCTCCAGCCCCGTTGGGATGACAGGTAGCCCGCAGCCGCAGGATGTGAAGAGAAACTCCGGCAGGGAGGACATGCACTCAGGCTCCGCTCTACACCACAGGTCTCTGCATCTGGGCTCCCACCAGGCACAACACCCAGGAGCCTGGGGTGGCACCTCAGCCGCGCATATAGCCTCCATTTCCGAAGGGCAGCAGCAGCAACAGTCGCTGATCTACTCCCAGCCCGGGGGATTCACGGTTAACGGAATGCTCAACTCACCGGGGAGCCTAATGCACCCAGGGATGGTGAGGGGGGACTCCCCTGATCTCGACCACGGCAGTCATCATCATCACCATCACCACCACCAGCATTCACATCACCAGCAGCACCACGCCGGGGTGAGCCACGACCCGCAGTCCGACGAGGACACGCCGACCTCGGACGACCTGGAGAACTTCGCCAAGCAGTTCAAACAGCGCCGGATCAAACTGGGCTTTACGCAAGCGGACGTGGGCTTGGCACTAGGCACCCTGTATGGTAACGTCTTCTCACAGACCACGATATGCAGGTTCGAGGCGCTGCAGCTGAGCTTCAAGAACATGTGCAAGCTGAAACCGCTGCTCAACAAATGGCTGGAAGAGGCCGACTCGACCACCGGTAGCCCCACCAGCATCGATAAGATCGCGGCGCAGGGCAGGAAGAGGAAAAAGCGCACGTCCATCGAGGTGAGCGTCAAAGGAGCTTTGGAGAGCCACTTCCTCAAAAGCCCCAAACCCGCTGGCCAGGAGATCACCTCTCTGGCGGACAGTCTGCAGCTGGAGAAGGAGGTGGTCCGGGTCTGGTTCTGCAACCGCAGGCAGAAGGAGAAGAGGATGACGCCGCCGGGGCTGCCACACAGCCCGGAGGACGAGTACTCTCAGGTCGGCAACATGAGCTCAGACACACCGTCACCCTCAATGGACTGCAAGCGAATGTTCAGCGATACGTGAGAAAATAACAAAACACAGGACAATAATATTTCTTTAGGCTGCAATAAGACACTGTCTAGTCCGAGAAATAACTAGCAATACCAAGTGGGAATAATACCTTTTACATGATAAACAATGAAACAAGACACAAATCTTTCCTATCCACATTACTCCAACCTGACCAACCAACAGACCAACGGTGTGGTCTTTAGGAAAGGAGTAGCCTAACTTAAAACATTTGCGACATTACACATGATCGAATGGCCCGCGCAATGAGAGGGTCAACTCTTCAAGTAATATTTCTTCATGTAAATGTTTGGCGCATTAGGATTTAGGAAATGATCTTAATCAGTTTTCAGCCTGAAATATATTCCAATAAAATGTGTGTGTGTACAGCATATTTACCTTTCATTTGCTTTGTAACATGCCATGCTTTCACCAGAAGGGTTGTGGCAGTTCTTTGGCCCCACATTTAAAAAAACAATGATACGCTTTAGCCTCTACATGATTGTCCTTCTTTGTTGTGTGTAATATTTCACATTGTGTAATATTTCATATTTTAGAACAAAATAAATGAAACACACTTTTTTGTCCCCTTTGCAGCACTTAATGCTATTGTAAATGTTCCCCTCTGCAGTTGTTGAAGAGGCTTGTGGTTTTCACATGACATTCCCAAGCAGTCATTTTCTATGTTTTTTTGTTGTTCTGTTTTCACAAACAGGTTATAATGACAATATTTTTTAACAATTGGAATTGTCTTTACCATGTTGACTTTCTGTTATAATTAATGTACTATATTGAGCAATAATGTCTTTCCCCTCAAAAGTTTGCATTAGGCCTGTGTTATTTTTGTCATTTGTGACTTTACCGTTTTATTCAATGATGATATTTTCAAAGGAACACACATTCCCAAAAGCTGACGCCGGTGTCGTTTGTTATTGTAACCTTGTATAGTTCTATGTGATGACTTTGACAGTCATTTATTTTGAGTGGTTATTTTATGAAGGATTATTGAGAACAATACATTTGTCATAGCGGATAGCCTACCATTGTGTTTTCAATGTCATTGTCAGTTTACAGAAAGAAGTATAGGCCAATTCTGAATATCTGATACGCAGAATATTTGGCATAGGCCTAATCGATGTGAGAGTTTATGATTTACAATCGTTATTCAATGAAAATATAATTAATTGATCTATAATATAGGCCAATAGACTGAGAGGAAACTGCAGACAGGGTGCTCACTCTTGACCTTCTGACCTTTTCAAAGCGAGAAAAAATACTTGCCGTCCAACTCACCGACCTAAAAAACTGGATCGAATGAATGCACTATATGCTATACATGAATAGTAAAGCTCAATAGGCAATTTCCGAAATAAGAACAAGTTTTCGTGTAAACTCTTGAAATGTTTTGGTCTGATAACACATTTAAATCGTAATCAACAGCCTAGTGAAATTATGTTTGTATAGGCTTATTTCTATATTACAGGTTATGCGCTTTTAGTGCAATTTAAATAAAGTCTACATTTTAGTTTTTGTGTGCCTTCTTTCTTAGAACTAATGATGCATTCGTTTTTTTCCCACTTTATTAGGCTATTCCATTTTGTTTAGGCCTAGTTTTGAGACTTTCAAACTTCTTTCATGGCGTGGGACAAAACGCACCATCCAGCTTTGGAAGACTTACATTTCACGGATGATTTGCCATACCAAGGTAGTTGCTTAGCAACTCAATTGAACCCGTGGTAAAAAGCACGCACTTCACTCTGTCTTCTGCATTAAATTAAAACCGACAAGTTAGTCGGTTAGATTAGGCCTACTTATTTTAGTCAGTTCACACGCTGTTAGGAAACATGTCGGCTTAAAAGTGTTTATTTAGGCTACACTTATGGAAAGACCTAGAACAGAATATCAGAACCGAACATTCTGGAACATACTAAAACAGAAAATCACAGAACAAAACTGAACAGAATAGAATAGCAATTGGTGTAAAAGAGAACTCAGAGATGAACCTATAGCATAGCCTATATATATATAGCTTTATTTATATATTTGACCCATATTAATTTGAAAGGGTTAGCCTATGTTCTGAAGTGGTTTGGAGTTTCATCATAATTTGAATTTCACATATTTCTGTTGGCCTGAAATTGTGATAGGCTAATTCCTCATTTCTTAAATAATTGTAACAATTTATTTCATTTTCTCTTAACATTTGCTATTCCTTCTTGTTATTGTTAAGGTTGTTTTTATATGTTATGTATATATATATTATGAAGCCTGTCAGTAAAATAGACAACAATGGCTTATTCATTAAATAATAGGCTACATTAGGCCTACAGATTGAGTTTGCCTACACCCATTATTATTTTGTTAAAGCCTATAACCAATTCTGATTTTGTTTTAGGCTAAGTTCTCTGATTGAAACCAGTTCTGTGTTCAATAACCCCTGCATTGTAAGCTTTAGTCTATACTTTTTTACTTTACAAATAGCCTATATATTTTATTAGGCCTAATAATAAGGATGATAGGGCTAGTTTAGCTGTGCAACTATCGACCTGTACAGTGCATTCAGAAAGTATTCAGACCCCTTTACCTTTTCCACATTTTGTTATGTTACAGCCTTATTATAAAATGGATAAACATATTCCCCCCCCCCATTAATCTACACACAATACCCCATAATGACAAAGTGAAAACAGGTTTGTAGACATTTTAGCAAATGTATTCTAAATAAAAATGATTTACATGATTTACATACTGTATTCAGACCCTTTCCTATGAGACTCAAAATTGAGCTCAGGTGCATCCTGTTTCCATTTATCATGTTTCTACAACTTGATTGGAGTCCACCTGTTGTAAATTAAATTGATTGGACATGATTTGGAACAGCACATACCTGCCCAGGTGCCACAGTTGATAATGCATGTCAGAGCAAAAACCAAGCCATGAGGTGGAAGTGACTGTCCGTAGAGCTCCGAGACAGGATTGTGTCGAGGCACAGAATTGGGGAAGGGTCCCAAAAATTCCTGCAGCATTGAAGATCCCCAAGAACACAGTGACAACCATCATTCTTAAATGGAAGAAGTTTGTAACCACCAAGACTCTTCCTAGAGCTGGCTGCCTGGCCAAACTGAACAATTGAGGGAGAAAGGCCTTGGTCAGGGAGTTGACCAAGAACCTGATGGTCACTCTGACAAAGCTCCAGAGTTCCTCTGTGGAGATGGGAGAACCTTCCAGAAGGACAACCATCTCTGCAGCACTCCACAATCAGGTCTTTATGGTAAAGTGGCCAGACGGAAACCACTCCTCAGTAAAAAGCACATAAATACAAGAATTAACTCTTTGGCCTGAATGCAAGTGCCACTTGTGGAGGAAACCTGTCACCTTCCCTACGGTGAAGCATGTTGGTGGGAGCATCATGCTGTGGGGATGTTTTTCAGCGACAGGGACTGGGAGTAGTCAGGGTAGAAGGAATGAATAACGGAGCAAAGTACAGAGTGATCCTTGATGAAAACCTACTCCAGAGCGACAGAGCTTGAGCGGATCTGCAGAGAAGAATAGAAACTCCCCAAATACAGGTTTGAGAAGCTTGTAGAGCTATTCCCAAGAAGATTTGAGGCTGTAATCGCTGCCAAAGGTGCTTCAACAAAGTACTGAGTAAAGAGTCTGAATACTTATGTAAATGTGATATATCCGTTTTTTTGTTTTTATACATTTGCAAAAGAAAATCCCCCAAATTTTTTTTTGCTTTGTCATTATGTGGTATTGTGTGTAGATTGATGAGGGGAAAAAAACAATTTAATCCATTTTAGAATTAGGCTGTAACATAACAAAATGTGGAAAAGGTCAAGGGGTCTGAATACTTTCCCAATGCACAGCAGGAATAGGCCTACCCTGGGCTACATTTCATTGCGACTGGCAAATTAGCATTTAAGAATGTTTATTGACTGTTGCGTTTTGGCCGATCAGTTGCATCTCAGATGCTTGTTTGTGTTTTGCTTATCGCTCGCTGTTTCCTCCAGCAGCATGAAGCCCTCTTGACAGGCGCGCACCGCAGCTCCATGGCACGCTGCCAGCAGAGGTCGGCTATACCAGCTGGCTGCTCACCTCAGCAGCGGTTGTCAAGGTGACAGCGTGTCAGAGCCCCCTCTGAGTGGCGCAAGGTGTTGAGATGGGATCAGATCTATCAGATGATGGGTTTGTCAGGAATACTGTTGTATATGAGGACTGTTGGCATCTCCCTTTCTCCCTCTGGTAAACATACACACACACACACACACACACACACAGAGTTTTTTTTAGGATTCAGAGAAAGAGAAAAAATGAAAGGAATGAGGTCTAGCTGTTCTTCCAGTAGCTGCCAGACTAACCTGTGGACCTGACTGACTGAGGAAACTAGAGCAGGGCTCTGGGTTTAATACCTTATCTTCAGTAGGTATACTGGTATTCACAGTTACCTATTATTACCCCGGGCCCTTCATAGGAAAAAGTTACCTACCAGGGTAATTCAATGGGAACAACAAACAGGTCTTGGTTCACACATAGACTACATATACTCACACAATCACATGTTTCAATCAATCACATTTGTTTATATTGCCCTTTCTGCAGCAGTTGTTACAAAGTGCTTAAACAGAAATGAACCAATAACTCCAGAGAGCAAGCAATACAGATGTAGAAGCACTGGGGCTAGGAAAACTCCCTAGACAGACAGGAACCTAGGAAGAAACCTAGAGAGGAACCAGGCTCTGAGGGGGGACCAGTCCTCTTCTCTTATATTGTTGTAGAACCACTTTCACCCGCTGTGACGAATACAATACCTTTGGCCTTGGAGTTCTCCAGAGACAGTGAGAGGGTGAGATATGGAGGTGTAAATGTGTCCTGTATGTGTGTGTGTTTGTGTGTTTGTGTGTGTGTGTGTTTGTGTGTGTGTGCGGGCGGGCGTATGTGTGTGCCCTCTCTGCTGTACATTGGCAGGGTTCAGAGGAAATACTGGCCTTTCGGTTATAAATATCCCTCTCTCTGGCTTAACTGAGTTATGAATGGTCTGTTTGACTGTGGGCTCAACTCAGAGCTCAGAGCCAGCCAGCCTGCTCAGGTACTCAGCAGTCACACCAGGTCAGCTCTGTCGAGCCTGACCATGTACAGCATATCTAATGAGTATGGTCCTGTAGGAGTCCTCAGTCTGACTCGGTATTATGGATAAGAAGAACATATGGGAACAATTTATAAGACATTGGTAGAGCTCGAAAGCACTATTATATACAGAATGAATGCTTACAACAATATAGACAACCTGAAGCACCCTGATGAAGGCCGTAATGGTGACACATGTCGAGTTTCAACAATAAAGACACCATTTTTATTCAACGTCCATCGTCCTCAGTATGGCTGAACAATTTGTTCAAACAGGGCCAAATACCATGCAGAGGTGGGAATGTGCGAGATGGAGAGAGTCCGGCCACCCTGATCATGCATGTGCAGCACATAGCCCAGATAGCCCCCCCCCCCCCAGTCCTCTGTAATAAAATGGAGGCAAAGTTAAGCCCATTGGATTGTAACGTGATCCTGGCAGCAGCTTAGTGATGTAAAGATGGGAGATAAAGCTGGTATTACAGGATGAAAGGACCCCTTTAAAGGGTTCTCTCATCTCGCGTACGCTATAGCCAGCCTCTCCCTGAATCTCAATGCTGGGATCTGAAAGTGTGTGTGAGTGTGTGTGTGTGTGTGTGTGTGTGTGTGTGTGTGTGTGTGTGTGTGTGTGTGTGTGTGTGGGGGGCATGTGTTAATTTGTTACAGTCGCCCAGAGAACTTGTTTTTAAACTCGTCAAACAATGGAAGCCTTACAGCTCAGATGGAAGCTCCCCCTTTAATTGCACTGTTTATCGTTTTATCCCCTCTCACAGAAAGAAATGAGAGCAGAACCTGAGGTGTGAGTCTGTGTGTGTGTGTGTATTAAATGCATTGCAACATTATCCTATATATAGCAGTGAGTGATTCACAACTGAAATAGAGGTTGTTAATTGGTGCTACATGGTAAGGACATAATTATCTTTTTGAATAACCGCAGCACATACTGTAATTGTCTACGAACCTTGTTTAGAAGTACTTTTCACCACACAGTATAATGCATCACACAGTATTCCCTTGTTTGATACTCCAGTTTTTTGGAACTGTGTATCAAAGCATGGATATCAATAGACATATATTTTATAGACTGTACACATGGTCTCTACCACACACACACACACACACACACACACACACACACACACACACACACACACACACACACACACACACACACACACACACACACACACACACACACACACACACACACACACACACACACACACACACACACACACACACACACACACACACACACACACACACACACACACACACACACACACACACACACACACACACACACACACGCTCATTGCCAGTTGGTGTGTGGTGTTAATTATTGTCACGTTGCGGGGGCAGGTTTACCACCAACGACTAACACTGATTAACACATTACAGCTCCCTCAGAGGGATCCTCCCATTTGATGTGTCTGTGGCTGAACTTCCTGGCCCAGCCCCAGGCCACCTTACCTAAAGGAGAGATGCCTACAGAGGGGAAGACGAACTGGGAGCAGCAGACTGACTCTACCAATGTTTTTCCATCCTGGTTTACTATCACCATCATGCCCCATCCATTGAATACATGAGAAAAAAGTGGAAAAGCAAATGCTGGTCATACATCAAAACACAAACAGATGTCCATTCCACTCCATACAGGAGTACAGTAGGTGGAAGGAGAGCTAAGTCAAATCAATAACCGTTTTTCTCCACTACACAGACAAAGGAGGCTTCCCAAGATCTTCCCAGCTCTGCAAGGGCTAAATTAAGAGAGCTAGTGAGAGAGAAGGCAGGAGAGTATATGGGAAAAGGTAGAGTGATAAGATGTAAGAAGAGAGCAAGAGTAGTTTTGCTTTTCATCACAGTTTTAGCAGCACCACAGGGAGCCTCTCAGTCCTCAGGATGGATCCTCTGTTCTGCAGACCGACTAGAGGTACTGTAGATGGAAAAGAGAGAGAGAGAGAAAGGGGAGGGAAGTGGTTAGAGCGAAGGAAGGTCTTGAAATCATTTCAATGTGAGATAGAGGCTCATCCTGGCTTTGAGCGTCTGAGGATGTTTGACTCAGAATGCTTGAATGTTGATGTGTCTGTCACACACACACACACACACACACACACACACACACACACACACACACACACACACACACACAGACACACACACACACACACACACACACACACACACACACACACACACACACACACACACACACATTGACACACACATCAACATTCAAGCATTCTGAGTCATGCGCCTGTTCTGTGCCTTGTCTCTCCTGAAATACTCAACATCTCTCTAGCGAAACTATGGCATGGTTTTGCAGGCAGGTCACCTGTGATACAAGTCAGTATTCAACATCCATCCATGCCTGAGGACGTCGGCAGTTGACGTGGAAGCTGGCCACTGGGGTAACAGTGAGCGCTGTTACCTTCAAGAAAGTTTTGGTTTTGCTAGGGGGATGGTGGATGGGCGTAAGCAGCTTCCTCTGGTGCAAAAGAGCCAAGAGGTTGCACCTTTGAAACCAGCGCAAACATTTTTACAAAATAGATTTTGGTTCCCAAACCTTAACCCTTACCGTAACCATTCTGAGTTAATGCCTAACGTTAAAGCCTAAACTTAACTCTAACCTTAAAAATGTGAAATTAATGGCTACACTTGACCTTAAACACTTTGAAATTTGACGTTTGAAACAACTTCGAAATTTGACTTTTGAGAAACATGCATGAATGTCTAATTCTGATGTGAGACTGAGAGCTTATTGTGGTTTGACCACATTCTACTACCTAGCATTAGTGTGTTTTAGTACCACATAGACACCAACGATGCAAGTTTTTTTTTACAAACTGCCAACAATACTCCTCTATTTTATATACTCAGATTCAGTGTTGAACATGATTCTTGTCTAAACTACTCCATGCTGGCTCTCGTAGTGAGTGATGTGATGGAGTATCCAGCTCTCTCCATCAGGAGGGAAGGATGGAATCTCATGGAAGAGGAAATGAGTTCTCTCACCAGTGAGTGAGCAGCGTGCTATGCCGTGTGGATGCCACGGAACGTGATCAGCATACATGTGCCTGGCCGGCGGAGTGGAACGAGCTTGATGGGTACTTTCGACACGTGGGCGTGATGCCAATTTAGACAAGCATGCATGCCCGTGAACGGCAAGTGTGGGGGGAAGGGGGAGGGGTTGTGTATGTGAGAGAGAGAGAGGGAGAGCGAGAGAGAGAGAGAGAGAGAGAGAGAGAGAGAGAGAGAGAGAGAGAGAGAGAGAGAGAGAGAGAGGGAGAGAGAGAGAGAGAGAGAGAGAGAGAGAGAGAGAGAGAGAGAGAGAGAGAGAGAGAATACTGATACAAGTGTCCTACCAATCCAAATTAAATTACCCTTTACCGGGGACATTCTCACCTAACAGCACGGGCTCTGGAGCCTATAAACAGAGTATCACTAATTTATCATGTATGCTCCAGTACAATATAAAGACCATAGACCTGTGGGTGTGGTATGTGGAAATCAGTGGTGACTGGTGGGAGGAGCTGTAGGAGGACAGGCTCATTGTAATAAATTTCCATATGTTTGATACTTTTCCATTACTTCCATTCCAGCTATAACAAGGAGCCCGTCCTCCTATAGCTACTCCCACCAGCCTCCTCTGGTAGAAATGTACTCAACATTTCACTCAATTAAATCTCAAAACAATATATATTTTTTTTACCTTCATTTAACTAGGCAAGTCAGTTAAGAACAGATTCTTATTTTCAATGACGGCCTAGGAACAGTGTGGTAACTTCCTGTTCAGGGGCAGAACGACAGATTTGCACCTTGTCAGGTCAGGGATATGAACTTGCAACCTTTCAGTTACTAGTCCAATGCTCTAACCACTAGGCTACCCTGATGTTCTCCCTGAACAGGGAGATGGTGAGATGGTGATTCAGAACTTTTATACAAAACACAGTAGGGGATGAATACTGTGTGTGGAGCTGTTACAATATGAAAACTTGTGGGTGTGTGTGAGCATGCCTATTTGCAAATGGGAGTGTATCTCCACTGACCTCTTAAAGGCTCCTTCCTGGGTGTCAATCCAAATATTCATAAACACTATGACAATACTGCCATCTACTGGGAATAATACAGTTCTCGTACATGTCAGTGATATAATGTTTGACTATTTCGCAGTAGTCTCTTTTATTCCTGTTTCTCTCCTCTCCTCCCATGTTCCCCGATCCACCTGTCTGCCTGCACATCCGCCTGAGAATTTGTGTGTGTGTGTGTGTGTGTGTGTGTGGTGTGTGTGTGTGCGTGCGTGCGTGCGTGCGTGCGTGTGTGTGTGAGAGAGTGAAAGGGTACTAATCTCAAGTGAAAAAGACATGAACATGTTCTACACATGGTAGCCGAAGTAGGTAGACATGTCTAAACAATATTGTTGATCTCATGTTGGCTATCGTGTTCTTGAATACATTTAATAGATTGTAGAGGGGATTGATGAGGTGTGTGTAGTCCCAATGTAGTTGTTTTTCTTTTGACATGTCTGTTGTTCAGGTAGACCCATTGACATGTGGGGAGGTCTGTTCATTCTCTCTTTATTCAGTCTCGGTTCGTGAGTGAGGGTATTTATTATGATAGATGATCTGCTGTGGAATTCCTTGTCTGCATCGTTGGTAGCATGTTTCGAATTCGTCTTCCATAAGTTTTTTCAATACAAGATGTGCTTGCTAGCCAAATGAATTATAGTATTCGGCCAGTCGGGGTTCATCTTCAACGCATCACCTTGAAACCAGTGGATCGCTCTGCGCGTCAGCAGGCGACTGGACAGGTTTTGATTACTGATTGCGAAAATCAGAGGTTTGGAGTGGATTCTGGATGGAAGGAGGCGATGGAATGAGTTTCTGTCGTGGACGGTGTGTCTTCCTAAACGTCTTCTATTGATAACAGGCATAGGACATCTGAACAAGCCACCAGACTCATCATCAAGGGAATTGTGACTCGCAGTGATTAAAGGTATTTCATCAGTAATTTATCACCATTTCTAGGTTATATAATTAAGGTGCTCGAAACCATGCGCATTGTTCTAGTCTACTTGCTGAGAATAGAGATGAATGATGATTATGGTGTAGCCTGTTTAGCGAAATGTATGACAAAACAGTCAGTTACATAATACTGAATGCGGGCGAAATTGTCAATTGCTTGACCGAATAAGTGAATCTTTAATCAGCTACAAAGGTATTCCGAATTTTAAAAATGGAGAAAGAATGGGTGCGCATAATGATAGCAGATTGTTGTTTAAATATGAAATCTCGATCAGATTTGACTAGATGCCTTACTATGGTTATGGGGAGGTGAACATATAGCCTACACTCTTAGAAAAAATAATCTGGATAGAACCAAGAATAGTTATATTGCGTGCTTCATATAAGGCATCCCTAAAGGTTCTATGATCAGGTTGGTTATTTGATCAGAACCCCATTGGTTCTTCTTCACTGAACCAAAAGTGATTCTATATAGAACCCTTGGGTTCCATATAGGGTCCTATATGGAACCAATTTCGATATAGAAAGCATAGATCCCTTTTTGGTTTTATCCAGGACCATGGACCATTTATCCAGGACCAGAGTGTAGGCCTTCTGTTCAGGTCTGACTGGATATCTTCTTTTGGATGTGCTCCTCTCTGTTTTATGGTAAGAAGTTTGCACAACAAAAAGGATGAAACAAAGGTTTATGCATATTGCATCAATAATTAGATATTCAGTCAAGCAATTGCTTGTTTCAAACACATTCTGTCACATGTAACTGGACTGTTTTTCAGACATGCTGGTCTCTCTCACTCACACACACACACACACACACACACACACACACACACACACACACACACACACACACACACACACACACACACACACACACACACACACACACACACACACACTGTCACGCCCTGGTCTAAGTATTTTGTGTTTTCTTCATTTATTTGGTCAGGCCAGGGTGTGGCATGGGTTTTTGTATGTGGTGTGTTTTTGTATTGGGGTTTTTTCACATGTATTGGGATGATAGCTTAGTGGGGTGTTCTAGGTGTATCTATGGCTGTCTGAAGTGGTTCTCAATCAGAGGCAGGTGTTTATCATTGTCTCTGATTGGGAACCATATTTAGGCAGCCATATTCTTTGAGTGTTTCGTGGGTGATTGTCCTTAGTGTCCTTATGTCCTTTTGTCCCTGTTCTGTGTTAACTTACACCAGTATAGGCTGTTTCGGTTTTCGTTACGTTTGTTGTTTTTGTAATTGATTCGTGTTTACTTTTGTTTATTAAACATGGATAGCAATCTACACGCCACATTTTGGTCCGACTCTCCTTCGCACATAGAAAACCGTAACAGAATCACCCACCACAACAGGACCAAGCAGCGTGGTGACAGGCAGCGGCAGCAGGAGCAACAAAGTTTGGAGTATACGACTTGGGAGGAAATAGACAGGTGGGCGGTCGACCCAGGGAGAGTGCCGGAGCCCGCCTGGGATTCGCTGGAGTAGTGCGAAAAGGGTTATAGGAGAATGGAGTTGGAGAGACAAGCATGGTGGCGCGGAAGGAAGCCCGAGAGTCAGCCCCAAAAATTTCTTGGGGGGGGGGGGGGGGCTCAGGGAGATTGTGGCAGAGTCAGGAGTCAGACCTGAGCCAACTCCCCCTGTTTATCGTGAGGAGCCAAGGAGGAGACCAGAACCAGAGCCGGTGTTGGAGGTGAGCGAAGCTGAGACTGTGAAGGAGTTAATGGGGAAATTGGAGTAGAGAGTTATGAGGGAGTTGCTGTGTTGGTGCTTTAAGCATGGAATTCGCCCGTCGGAGCGTGTCAGGGATTTGATGGCACCTGGGTCAGCGCTCCATACTCGTCCTGAGGTGCGTGTTAGTCGGCTGGTGAAGATGGTGCCAGCCTCACGCACCAGGCCTCCTGTGCACCTCCCTAGCCTTGCACGTCCTGTGCCAGCCCTGCTCTCAAGATCTCCAGTACGCCTTCACGGTCTAGCCCATCCTGTGCCACCTCCACACACCAGCCCTCCGGTGGCAGCTCCCCGCACCAGGCTTCCTGTGCGTGTCCTCGGCCCAGTACCACCAGTGCCAGCACCACGCACCAGGCCTTCAGTGCGCTTCGCCTGTTCAGCGCTGTCAGAGCCTTCCTCCTCTCCTGCGCTGCCGGAGTCTCCCGCCTGTTTAGCGCTGCCAGAGCCTTCCTCCTCTACGGCGCTGCTGGAGTCTCCTGCCTGTTCAGTGCAGCCAGAGCTGCCAGTCTGCATGGAGCAGCCAGAGCTGCCAGTCTGCATGGAGCAGCCAGAGCTGCCAGTCTGCAAGGAGCTGCCAGTCTGCAAGGAGTTGCCAGTCTGCAACGAGCTGCCAGTCTGCATGGAGCTGCCAGAGCTGCCAGTCTGCAAGAAGCCACCAGAGCTGCCAGTCTGCAAGAAGCCGCCAGAGCTGCAAGTCTGCAAGAAGCCGCCAGAGCTGCCAGTCTGCATGGAGCAGCCAGAGCCGTCAGTCAGTATGGAGCAGCCAGAGCCGTCAGTCAACATGGAGCAGCCAGAGCCGCCAGTCAGCATGGAGCAGCCAGAGCCGCCAGTCAGCATGGAGCAGCCAGATCCGTCAGTCTGCCAGGATCCGCCAGTCAGCCAGACTCTTCCAGATCCGCCAGTCAGCCAGACTCTTCCAGATCCGTCAGTCAGCCAGACTCTGCCAGAACCGCCAGCCAGCCAGGATCTGCCAGAGCCAACTACCTGCCTGAGCTTCCTCTCAGTGCTGAGCTTCCTCTCAGTGCTGAGCTTCCTCTCAGTGCTGAGCTTCCCCTCAGTCCCGAGCTTCCCCTCAGTCCCGAGCTTCCCCTCAGTCCCGAGCTACCCCTCAGTCCCGAGCTACCCCTCAGTCCCGAGAAGCCTCAGTCCCGAGCTGCCCCTCAGTCCCGAGCTGCCCCTCAGTCCCGAGCTGCCCCTCAGTCCAGTGGGGTCCTGGGTGAGGACTACTAGGCCAAGGTCGACGGCGAGGGTCGCCTATCTAAGAACGAGAGGAAAATGGACAAAGACTTTGATAGAGTGGGGTCCACGTCTTGCGCCGGAGCCACCACCATGGACAGACGCCCACCCGGACCCTCCCCTATGGGTTTTTTGGTGTGCGGCTGGGAGTACGCACCTTGGGGGGGGGGGTTCTGTCACGCCTTGGTCTTAGTATTTTGTGTTTTCTTCATTTATTTGGTCAGGCCAGGGTGTGGCATGGGTTTTTGTATGTGGTGTGTTTTTGTATTGTTTTTTTTTCACATGTATTGGGATGATAGCTTAGTGGGGTGTTCTAGGTGTATTTATGGCTGTCTGAAGTGGTTCTCAATCAGAGGCAGGTGTTTATCATTGTCTCTGATTGGGAACCATATTTAGGCAGCCATATTCTTTGAGTGTTTCGTGCGTGATTGTCCTTAGTGTCCTTATGTCCTTTTGTCCCTGTTCTGTGTTAATTTACACCAGTATAGGCTGTTTCGGTTTTCGTTACGTTTGTTGTTTTGTAATTGATTCGTGTTTACTTTTGTTTATTAAACATGGATCGCAATCTACACGCAGCGTTTTGGTCCGACTCTCCTTCGCACATAGAAAACCGTAACACACACAGCCTCCTTAAAGTGGAACTGACAGCATTTAGCAACATCAAATCTTATTAAAATCTGTTCATATACAGTGCATTCGGAAAGTATTCAAACACCTTGACTTTTTCAACATTTTGTTATATTACAGCCTTATTCTAAAATTGATTCAATAGTTTTTTTCCTCATCAATCTACACACAATACCCCATAATAACAAGCAAAAACAGTTTTTTAGAAATTTGTGCAAATGTATATAAAAAACAATGTAAATATAACATTTACATAAGTATTCAGACTCTTTACTCAGTACTTTGTTGAATCACCTTTGGCAGTGCTTACAGCCTCGAGTCTTCTTGGGTATGATGCTACAAGCTTGGCACACCTGTATTTGGGGAGTTTGTCCCGTTCTTCTCTGCAGATTCTCTCAAACTCTGTCTGGTTGGACGAGGAACGTCGCAGCACAGCTATTTTCAGGTCTCTCCAACGATGTTAGATCGGATTGAAGTTCAGGCTCTGGCTTTGGCCGCTCAAGGACATTCAGAGACTTGTCGCAAAACCTCTCCTGCGTTGTGTTGGCTGTGTGCTTAGGGTCGTTGTTAGTCAATGCTGCAGAAATGTTTTGGTACCCTTCCCCAGATCTGTGCCTAAACACAATCCTGTCTCGGAGCTCTACGGACAATTCCTTCCACCTCATGGCCTGGTTTTTGCTCGGACATGCATTGTTAACTGTGGGAATTTATATAGACAGGTGTGTGCCTTTCGAAATCATGTCAAATCAATTACATTTTTCAATCAAGTTGTAGAAACATGTCAAGGATGATCAATGGAAACAGGATGCTCCTGAACTCAATTTAAAGTCTCATAGCAAAGGCTCTGAATACTTATGTAAATAAGGTATTTCTGTTTTTTATTTGTAATAAATTAGCTAAAAATTTCACTTTGTCTTTATGGAATATTGTTTGTGAAAAAAAAATATTGAATCTATTTTAGAATAAGGCTGCAATGTAACAAAATGTGGAAAAGTCAAGGGGTCTGAATACTTTCCGAATGCACTGTACACCCCCAGGAAGAATATGAGACTCAGATATGTTCATTTTCACATTTAACTTAATCAATTCTTAGAATGTTTGGGAATTACATATACTAAGGCATTTCTGAAATTTCTTTAGCAATATGGAGTGGGAAAGCGGCTGTGCGTTTGGACAATGAATAGACACCGCAGGAAATAAAACCTATTATAAACTGGGTGGTTCGAGATCTGAATGCTGATTGGCTGACAGCTGTGGTATTTCAGGTCGTATACTATGGGAATGAAAAAACATTTATTTTTACTGCTCTAATTAATTTGGTAGCCAGTTTATAATTGCAATATGGCACCTCAGGGGTTTGTGGTATATGGGAAATATACCACGGCTAAGGGCTGTATCCAAACACTCGCGTTGAGTTGTGCATAAGAACAGTCTTTAGCCATGGTATTTTGGCCAGATACACACCCCCTCGGGCCTTATTGCTTAAATAAACCATCTGTCCTGATAAACCCTCTTAAGCTTTTAAAGCTAGTTGGCTGTCAAAATTGCACTGATAAACGATGGGGAATGGCCTGCTCATCCTTCTGCAGCTTGCCTGCCAATGTATGCATTGTCCCAACCAACCACCCAAGCTAACTGGCTAAAGTTGGCTACATTGCTAGCTAGCTACTTCCAGACACAAATGAGAGAACTCCTCACTGACGATTGTACTCACCCTAGCAGAGCTGGTTAGGCTGTTTATATGTTATATAGAGCGTTAGTGACTAACTATCACTTTTTACGTTTACTGACACCGTACATCGTACAAGCATTTCACTACACCCGCAATAACATCTGATAAATATGTGTATGTGGCCAATACAATGTGATTTAATTTCAGAAAGGGCCTTGCACATTTGTAAATGCATCAGTTATTCTGCGCTCTGGCACACTCAGACAAGAGTGCTCTGAAATCAGAGTAGATAGCTAGCCAGAGTGAATTTCTTTACCTGTGTAGCCACCAAAGGACGATACAAGAGGAAAAAGTCCGTCACTAACCCACTCCTTGAATGACATGATGTCCTCCCAGCAGGTAGCTAGCTTGCTATCTAGCTAACGTTAGGCTCTGTGTTTTTAGCTTGCTACATACATAGATACACTAGCATATATTAGCCACATTATGACTGACTTGTGATCATTGAAATTGATAGTTTGTATTGACATAAATTACGTTCGTCCATTTTTGTCCTAAATATTGAGTCATTGAAACTGAAACAATGCATCCCGAATAAAGGCAGCAAACAATGTACCAGGCCAGCTGTGATTTACCACCTGGTACAATGTATTTTTAACTACCAAAAAATGTATTGGTGAATTATATTAATCATGCATTGAACTGCATCCATCTACTCTGCCAACAATGCCTTAGTGTACATCATGGAATGTTAAGTCAATTAGAACCTATTTTTAAAACCTCTTATAAAGTTGGGTTTGTAGCATAAACTGTGAATTTGATATTTTTGACTGATATTATGATTGTCTGTTTGTTTCATATCTGCAAAGTAGTTAAAACGCTGTCAGTTCCACTTTAAGTACACAGCTACTCTCAATCATTGTAGGTCTGTCATCCCAGCAACCATATATTGACCTGATGAAGAAGAGGGCTGTTCTCTTTGTGTTGCCTGAATTGTAATCTGCATTGTCATTGGATAGAGTGCATTGAAGTGGCATAAGTACACCAAATAGTTTTCTGATATCTCATTGGATTGAGTTCATCAATGTGAGTAGCCTACACCAAACAGTGGATGGATAAAAACACAGCCAGATTACATATGTACACCATATTGATTGTATAGTTGGAACTAAGATGCTCAGACACTCTGTTGTTGTAAGGAGTGCAGGCAGGGTAGCAGTATAGAGCAAAGCCTAATATGTATCATAGGAAACAGTGTGTTTTATTGAATCCAATTGATGTCGATGTAGGTATTAACAGGAGAAACATGAGTGAGTGCCAGACTAGGTGGCCAGGTCATCTTGAGCATGTAATAATGGCACCTGCTGCCATCAGTCAGCCAGTCAGTCAGTCAGTCAATCAGTCAGTCAGTCAGTCAGTCTGTCATATCTGTGTGACATCCTCCTGGTCATACTCTGCCATTCCAGGCCCCGTGTTGAATACACTGGCACATAAAAACTGCACATATAGTTAGAAACTTCTTTAGGATCGGTGGGTCCCCTGCGGGACAGTTGAGCTAATGTAGGCTAATGCGATTAGCATGAGGTTGTAAGTGTCATGACGTTGGCCTAGGGGTAGGTTTATGACAGTCATAAATACCTCTTCCACCCCTTTTCCCCTCTCTACCCTACTGATGTTACATTTGCAAAACCCTTGGTTAAAATAGAGATTCTGGGAACATCAGAAGGTGAGGGGAAATGAACTATATTCTGGTAATCCGACCAATTGAACATATGAATATGATGAATATGATGTCAGTTCAGTGGTCAACTGAGACGTTCTCATCAATGATAAGATGATATAAACTCTAGAGTGGAAAGTCTACACATCAGAGTTATCGGATTCACATGGAATTGTTGTTCAATTTAAATGTTTGAATATGAAATTATTCGTGATGGGATGAAATGTGATTTTAGCTTCTAAAATGTGAGATTTGGGTTTTCATAAGATAGGGCTCTGCTTAATCAGTGGCCCGCCCCTTTGAAGGGACATGGGCTATAAAACTTTTCAAACACGCCCTCCTCTCCCTTCCTATATAAGCCCTTGACGACAATATAACCTCCTGTTCCGAGGACGTGAGGATGTCGGCCCGATGTCAGAATGGTTCAGATAATAACTACAGAACGATGCCAACATCAGCATGAGCTTTGGTTGTGAATGGTATGAACTTTGAACCCTTATTCACTACAGAAGTGATACCTCCTAGCCGTTGAGTTAGCAACAGCAGATGCAAACGAGGGTTAGGAAGGAACAGACAGAGTATCCCGTCTATCACACAACAACGTTACTACAACGTATCCAATTGACCACCAGAATCATTCTTCAAAGGACTCGGTTTGGCAACACGGCCTTCCATCTTCCACCAACCTACCGAAGCGCAGCTCAGAGTAAATATTCATTGCATTTCCCTTTTCCAAATGGGTGGTAACTCAGAATGCATAATATACTGTATTTACGATAGCACAGCTTCGCCCTTTGTTCCTCAGTCTTCCCGCTCTTTCACTCAAACCCAGCCCTTTTCTTTTGTGTAACCAGCTGTCATATCTGTTCCGCCTGCTAGGGACGTTTTCCTTTATGATGTAATTTGTAATCAAGTTATGATTTAATTAGGTGTATGTGTAATTCTGTGTGATTAGTTATTATTTAGTAAAGAAATAATTAAACCCTATTTGTTTTGCTGATTCAAATTGTTAGCCAGGGTTTGTGCAGATAACCAAGAATTTACAACTTTCAGATGAGACTGAATTAAGATGACGATTAATATAGACTGCTATTGATGTCAAATATTACTAGGTCTTTAAGAGTTTATTCGGAAGATAACAGCTCGATAAATATTCTTTCATGGTGCCCGACTCTCTAGTTAATTACATTTACATGATTAGCTCAATCAGGTAATATTAATTACGGATAAATAATTTTATAGAATAGCATGTCATATCACTTAATCCGGCATAGCCAAAGACACAACATTATTGGAGCCCCCTGATAGGAATCTAAAATAGAATGACGCTTTCATTTTGATTCAGCCTGTATAAAATTGAAAAGCAGATTACATAATTTACCAAGTTTATTGTACACATTTTTGGAGTGGTAGACAAGCATTATTGGGTGTGTGTGTGCTGAGGATTCTCCGCCTCCGTGTTGTTCTCTGACGTAGTCAGTGGGTCACGTAAGCGAATACATTTCTGTATGAGGGCTGATAAAGCTAATTATAGAAATCTGAGAAATAGAGCGTTTGGCCAAACGCAGGGCTATTTCTGCCTGGCGCGTTTAAGACGCGGGTAGGCTCGGTCATTATTAATTTCTCGAGCGAGGACAAAGAGCCAGCCGATTGAAATTCAGGAGATATAAGCTTGACCAGCAATATATGTCTCTGTCTCTCTCGCGAGTAGACCAAGGCGCACTTCGTTGTTGCCACATGTTCCGGTTAAAACTTTGCCAAAAAAACAATTTCTGCTGTTTTTTCGCTAATGGCATAAAACCTTTCCCTTGCCAAGGGAATCCTATGTGCTGCATTTTCAGGCACAAAGGAGGGTTTAGCTTGCATGCTAAAGCTAACAAAGGAAATAGCCATTTTGTTTTCTTGTGCTACGTTGAAATACCTCCGCCTTGCGGAACGGAAGTCCCGCCCCGGGTAGTTCCATTTGATTTCAGCGTGTGAAATCATTGACCACTGATGTGCCCTAGTATATTTTCTAAATAAGACATTGTAAACTTTTTCCAAATGAACCTAGATGAAGCAACTTCTCAGGTTAATTAAAGTTTAATTCCCAAATAGCCTATACAGGTCTGATTTATCATTAAATTGATCAATCAGTAAAAAAATGTTTTTGCAAAACCATTCAGTAATCCAGTACTGACAGAAGCCCCACCCCAGCGGGAATCCCATGTGGCTTCGGCCTTAGGGAGAAGTGTACCATAGTGTTGAATGTTCCCAACATTTGATCTACTGTTTACACTTATGATATCCAATCAATGGAGATTGTATGGATTATCGTCTCATTCAATTGAATAAATTAAATTGTTGAACATACCTTAATGTTCTTCCAATCAAATGAGACACTTTTAAACTTCTCATATTAACCTAGATGAAGAAACTTCTCAGGTTAAAACCTCTTCATGCTATGGGGGCGCTATTTCATTTTTGGATAAAAAGACGTGCCCGTTTTAAGCGCAATATTTTGTCACAAAAAGATGCTCGACTATGCATATAATTGATAGCTTTGGAAAGAAAACACTCTGACGTTTCCAGAACTGCAAAGATATTCTCTGATGAAAGGCATCCAGGAAACCAGCAGGATTTTTGAGGCTCCGTTTTCCATTGTCTCCTTATATGGCTGTGAATGCGAGAGGAATGAGCCTGCCCTTTCTGTCGTTTCCCCAAGGTGTCTGCAGCATTGTGACGTATTTGTAGGCATATCATTGGAAGATTGACCATAAGAGACTACATTTTCCAGGTGTCCGCCCGGTGTCCTCCGTCGAAATTGGTGCGTCTTTTTCAGCTGCTGGTATTTTTCCATGCGGTTCTGAGGGGAAAGCAGGCTTCCACGAACTGCATATCAATGAAGAGATATGTGAAAAAACACCTTGAGGATTGATTCCAAACAACGTTTGCCATGTTTCGGTCGATATTATGGAGTTAATTCGGAAAAATTTTGACGTTTTGGTGACTGAATTTTCGGTTCGTTTCGGTAGCCAAATGTGATGTACAAAACGGAGAGATTTCTTCTACACAAAGATTCTTTCAGGAAAAACTGAACATTTGCTATGTAACTGAGAGTCTCCTCATTGAAAACATCCGAAGCTCTTCAAATGATTTTATTTATTTGGTTATCTGGTTTTTGTGAAAATGTTGCGTGCTAAATGCTACTCAAAATGCTAAGCTAGCTTAGCATACTCTTACACAAATTAGTGATTTGCTATGGTTCAAAAGCATATTTTGAAAATCTGAGATGACAGTGTTGTTAAGAAAAGGCTAAGCTTGAGAGCAGGTGCATTATTTTCATTTTATTTGTGATTTTCAGAAATCGTTAACGTTGCGTTATGCTAATGAGCCTGAGGCTTTATTCACGATCCCGGATCCGGGGTGGGGAGTATCAAGAGGTTAATTAAAGTTTAATACCCAGATAGCCTACCCAGGTAGGATTAATCATTGGCAATGATGAATTAATTTTATTTGCTTTTGCAAATTCATTCACGTCCAACTTCCACATTACTGGTACAGTACGGATAGTTTGTCAACATCTATAAATAGATTAAACTTGTCTTTGCAGCTTCCAATGAATTCCAAACCCAAACTTTGAACAAAATAGGAACATTTTTCCTCTAAATTTTTCAAATAATGTGTAAGCTATCAAAGGAGGTGGTCACCACTCCTCCGCTAATTAGTGAACCTCCACCCATAAAAGGATTGACCTCTGACCTCAGAAGCGATACCAACCCTAATTATGCCATTAGCGAAAAAACAGCAGAAATTGCAAACACTCTCCAAAACCAACCATCAAACACAGGCTTTGTGATGGTTCTCCCCACTTTTGCACTGATGTATCGTCATAAAGATGTGGCATCGGTCCAATACCACAGTGCACAGCTGAAGCATGTGCCAGACATGGCTAACATGAGGGCACAGGTGGAGAGAACTGAACAACTATTGACAAAAGCAGGAAATGAAAACATTCTGCTCGTCGAGGAACTGTGTTTGAAATCTGAACAATTAAAAGTAATTGCAAATACTTATGACAATGAACGAGCACAAACTCTTCAACAAAATCGTTGTCTCCAGGAACAACTCGATTTAGCCAAAACTAAATACGAGGTCGTCCACTCCAAGCTAGATAAATCTGTTGAGTTATCTACAAATAGGAGCGCGCAATTTGATAACATGCAGGCAGTTTTGTTGAACGTTACTCAGAGTAACACGGTTCTACTCAAAATTCTGCAGACCAAAGACAATCAATTAGTGAACACTATGACTAAGTTGGATGACAAATCAGCAGAAGTAATTGAAGTCGCTGACCAAATGAATGATGAGAGAACTTGGATGATGAAGATGGAAATCTTGATTTCTAAGCAAGCGGAAGAAATTTCATCACTGAATCTCTCACCCCGTACTCAAGACTTCTATCTGCAAACCATGACAGATAAGTTTGAGACCGAAAGGAGCAAATGCGACACTCACGTGTCCAAAATCAGTACTCTAAGTGATCAAGTAGACTCTGCAATGCAGCAGAATACCAGCCTTAGGTACCATCTAGAGGAAATCCAGAATGGTCACGCTCCACAGCGTGACTACCCATCCAAGCAACCGGAGCCCTGCACTCAAAGGAGTGAAGGCGATAGATTTCAGACATTGCCTCCATTAAGTGTCCCTCAGTCTTCTCCTCTTGGCCATTCGGCACTGAGTAATATAGCGCCTCTTGGCCAACAAAGCCAAAGCTTGGCTTCTCCTCTTGGCCTTTCGGCCCCACTTCCCCCACAGGATGAAGCCAACCCTCTCCGCCCGCTTGACGCGGAATACCTTGACACACTCGCCAAGAATTTCCCCACCTTTGACCCCGTTCCAGGTCAGACAAACGATACTGAGATGTTCCTAGCTGACATAGAGGACGCGTTGGATGGCTACCCGAACGCTACGGGTTCTGACAGGGTTTACCTGTTGAAGCGAACGTCGAATAGACACGTGACAAGGTTAATTCGCCTATAACAGCAACACGTGCTACATGACTACGCTAAACTTGCCACAGCTTTGAAATTTGAATTCAGTGGTTCTGCGACTCGCAAACACGATAGCTCACTGGCTAACACGGTCAAACAAGTTCGGAACGAAGACCCACAAGCTTACTATCATAGGCTTCGTTCAGCTTACTTTGGCCTACTCACTGAAGCAGGCATGGAAGACCTGTTACCATTTAAACAAATGTTCCTGTCAAACATGTATCCTACCTTCATTACCTACTTGGGCCCTGCAGCCCACGTTGGCTTGCCTATCTTACAACTCTGTTTGCTTGCAAGCACAGCTTTTGAGGCATCAAAAGCTCGCAACACTAAGAGCCCTGACCACTCGGTTTTGAAGTTTGACCAGGAGCACTCACTCCAGTTAGAGGGTGTATTATCAGGTATTGGAGCTTTAAGAGATGATGCACAACAACAGTTTCTACCACGAAACCATGATGACCTCCGCGGTCAAAATAACTGTAAAGTACGTCGCCATCAGACCGACTACCGCTACAATCGACCTGTTCGCTACGTTCCTGCACTCAACCCACACAAAGTGTCAGAGCACAAGGGTAACAAAGGGTTGAAGGAAGATCAAAACGTAGACCAATGTTCTCCAGAAGTTCCACTACGTGAAGAACTAAAGCGAGAAACATTTGAGAAAAGGGTAAAAGATAAGTCACAAGGACTAGACGGGGAATTACCGGACACCAGGTCAGCAGGAATTAACACCCATAGCAAGGACGTTAAAATTCAAATCTCTCCCGCTCTCACTCGAGACCCTATCCAGGGCCCGCTTGGTCAAGAAACAAACCCACAGGCTTTGTCTATAGACTCTGATACAAAGGTTGCGAAGAAAAAGCCAAACCCACTCGTTAAAGCCAAACCCACTCAAAATCGGAAAAGTCGATCTGCTTCCACCTTGAACAGAATTGACACATCACGTTGTTGCAAACGACCACTCCACTTTGTGGGGAATATGTCCACTAAACACAACTCAAAACGCCCATACCTGGAAACAGTCCTGGAGGACTGCTTAAATTGTCATGCGCTAATTGATTCGGGTGCGACAATATCACTCATCTCTCAAACATTGTTTGATTATCTAAAAAGGGCTTTGAAACCAACTAAACGTTGGGTAAAAGTGGAGCGATGCGACACTACACTTCGAGGGGTCACTCAGACTACCTCGCCTCTCACATTGAGAGTCATGCTGAAACTACACTTCAAGGACGTATCGCTCGTCCACCCTGTGTATGTTACCAGCCTCGAAACTGTACCCCTGCTACTTGGAGCAGACTTGATGGATCGGTTACTCCCATTGATGGATTGGAAACCCAACCAGGTATAGTCACAGGCTACAGTGCCTTCTCCACCGACCACACTGTCTTCCCCTAACGCTAGCTGCAATGCAGTCATTCACGAGGGGTATCTGTCAAAAGCACCCCTTGGGAAAAAGACGTTTAGAAACCTCTTGGGGCAGAATCCGATCCAAGGAGATATTACGATATCTCGACACATTCCATCAGTCAATCTGATTGACCATTCTTGTCATGATTTCGAGCCAACTGTCTCTGTGAATGAGCAACTTCCCTCCTCCTTGCAATATGGTAGTTGAGATTAACTTCTCTTGCCCTTCGGACACTTCCGCAAACACTGCGGCCGTCTCATCAAGAAAAACATCGATGCGCAGAGTATACTCTGCTTCCGATGACTCACCTTCCGCTTTGTGAGGGTCTGTCAACCCTTACAATGACACTAATGGTGTCAGTCCAGCAACTGACCCGATGACTCCCACTGGTGAAACACTTTGCGATATCTCAGACCGATATCCTCGTCTCAGTTTGCAGGTACTGAAGAGGTTGCCACACGCGGACGCGGTGGGGACTGACAGACCTCGAGAGCCACTGAGGGTGTTGAAGCACAAACACCAGGAGATTTGGTTTAAAGGTTACAGCCACTCTCATAATAACTTGGACACTGACAACTCGGACATTGGGTCCAAACTTTTTGTTTGCGCCTCGTATACCAACACCACCCACTGGTGGGGGGATCCCGAGACACAAAGGGGGGGAATAGTAGCCCAGACCCATGATGAGCCTTATCGAGGCCGGTGGGGAGGTCGAGACTACGGACAACACCGTACGAGGCCGCCAGAGCATAAATAAAATCTAGCTGTAAACTCCCCTTTGAGAACAGTGAGGAGCAGACAGACGGGGATTATTTTAGAACACATCTAAGATAGTACTGAGGTGTACCACACTGGTCGTAAAGGAAGTCCAGTGGACTTGTACACCTCCAAAACAAATGGCAACAATAATCATTCCTTGCCATGTGTAGTAGTCACTACAAGACAACTAGTAAAATGCTCTAATCATGTATTCCTGTAGGATAACATTTCAGAATAAATTGGTAGGACAACTGGACCCCTTGAGTACCAGTACCAATACCACAGTCAGTCCAGGAACACTCAGTAAGAGGATTAGTAACCTCACAACTTAAATTGCTTTTGATAACAGCGACATAGGAGTCACCCAGAGTGCAGCACGGGGAAGGGAATCTCCACTGCACTCTTCCAATGGTTACACACGCCACTAATAAATAGAACCCTCCGTTCAGGAGAAAAGTTATTAGAAGAATGAACCACGATCACACCACGTACGACTGGTCTAATACTTAGAGTACTTCCGTCATGAGGTTAGCTCCTCCGTGGATAACATAGCTATGAAGTAGACTTCTTCCAACCTACCGCCACTTTAATAGTGGAAGACAGTGACTGGTAATAAAACCACTACAGACTCCCTCGACACCAATTCTGAATGACCTCCAGGCATTGACTTGAAAATTACCTGACTACGTCAGACTCATTCTGAACAAGTTGTATCCTGCCAGGATACTTGGTTTCCTTCCCTTGACATGTGCGCTTGCGTAAGCAAAACGCACATGCACAACGGAACATCCAATTAGGATTTATGCTAGGATCACTTAAAAGGGTCCAAGCAAAATACCAGTCTTAGTAAACACCCCACAAATTAGGAACACCCCACAAATTAGGAAAGCCCTAGATATGACATTAGACAATGCCAGGATAGGGTCATTTTGCCAAGACCATGGATGTAGATAGAATACAGTCCACATAGATGATTAAGGGGTTATAACTATATTTTGTTTTGTTTATGCTTTCATTAATTTTGTTTCATTTTCTTCGGCACGTAGAAAGTGATAGAGCCATTAACAACTTCCCCATACAACCATTGGTTAGTGCCACAACACCGCTCATTTGGGAAGAAATGTAATGATATATTTTATGAGTGTGTGTGCGTGCGTGCGTTGTTAACATCTGCCTAAGTTACTGCCCAGATCTTCCAGTCTGGCCAACCAGACGACGGGTCCGGAACGGCTATCCCAATCTGGACATCCGCTGCCCAGCCATGGAGCGGACTTCTTCATTTGCAGACACTCTAACGGGGTCGACCATACCAGAGGGGGGACTGCAGCAGCGATCATCAACTGGACATCTGCTGTCCAGCCATGGTGCCGACTTCATTCACAGCCACAACGATGGTCCACAACCAGGACAACCCACGGTCATTTTTATGTTGGTTTGCAACATGCAGGTTGATCGCAAGATTGAACCCAACATGGGGGGACTGTCATGACGTTGGCCTGGGGGTAGGTTTATGACAGTCATAAATACCTCTTCCCCCCTTTTTCCTCTCTCTACCCTACTGATGTTACATTTGCAAAACCCTTGGTTAACATAGAGATTCTGGGAACATCAGAAGGTGGGGGGAAATGAACTATATTCTGGTAATCCGACCAATTGAACATATGCGGTGGTACTTAATGAATATGATGTCAGTTCGGTGGTCACCTGAGACATTCTCATAAATGATAAGATGACATAAACTCTACAGTGGAAAGTCTACACATCAGAGTTATCGGATTCACATGGAATTGTTGTTCAATTTAAATGTTTGAATATGAAATTATTTGTGATGGGATGAAATGTGATTTTAGCTTCTAAAATGTGAGATTTGTGTTTTCGTAAGATAGGGCTCTGCTCAATCAGTGGCCCGCCTCTGTGAAGGGACATGGGCTATAAACTTTTCAAACACGCCCTCCTCTCCCTTCCTATATAAGCCCTTGACGACAATATAACCTCCTGTTCCGAGGACGTGAGGACGACGGTCCGATGTCAGAATGGTTCAGATAATAACTACAGAACGAAGCCAACATCAGCGTGAGCTTTGGTTGCAAATGGTATGAACTTTGAACCCTTATTCACTACAGAAGTGATACCTCCTAGCCGTTGAGTTAGCAACAGCAGATGCAAACGAGGGTTAGGAAGGAACAGACAGAGTATCCCGTCTATCACACAATGACTTTACTACAACGTATCCAAATGACCACCAGAGACATTCTTCAAAAGGACTCGATTTGGCAACGGCCTTTCATCTACCACCAACCTAGCGAAGCGCAGCTCAGAGTAAATATTCATTGCATTTTCTAAATGGGCGGTAATTTAGAATGCATAAGATACTGTATTTACGATAGCACAGCTTTGCCCTTTGTTCCTCAGTCTTCCCGCACTTTCACTCAAACCCAGCCCCTTTCTTTTGTGTAACCAGCTGTCATATCTGTTCCGCCCGCCAGGGACGTTTTCCTTTATGACGTAATTTGTAATTAAATTATGATTTAATTAGGTGTATGTGTAATTCTGTGTGATTAGTTAGGTATTTAGTAAATAAATAATTAAACCCTATTTTGTATTGCTGATTCAAATTGTTAGCTAGGGTTCGTGCAGATAACCAAGAATTTACAACTTTCAGATGAGACTGCATTAAGATGACGATTAATATTGACTGCTATTGATGTAAAATAGAGTTTATTCGGAAGATAACATTTGGAAGATAACATTCGGAAGATAACAGCTCTATAAATATTATTTTGTGGTGCCTGACTCTCTAGTTAATTACATTTACATGATTAGCTCAATCAGGTAATATTAATTACGGATAAATAATTTTATAGAATAGCATGTCATATCACTTAATCCAGCATAGCCAAAGACACAACATAAGTAACAAGAACTTTTCCCAGGACATAGACATATCTGATATTGTCAGAAAGCTTAAATTCTTGTTAAACTAACTGCTCTGTCCAATTTACAGCAGCTATTACAGTGGAATAATACCATGCTATTCTTTGAGGAGAGTGCACAGTTTTGAACATGAGAAATTATTAATAAACAAATTAGGCACATTTGGGAAATCTTGATACAACATTTTGAACAGAAATGCAAGGGTTCATTGAATCAGTCTAAAACTTTGCACATACCCTGCTGCCATCTAGGGCTGGATAAATACATGATGGACTTTCTTTTGCATTTCAAAGATGATGGTACAAAATACATAAAAATAAACAGTTTTTTTTCTTTGTATTATCTTTTACCAGATCGAACGTGTTATATTATCCTACATTCCTTTTACATGTCCACAAAGTGTTTCCTTTCAAATGGTACCAAGAATATTCGTATCCTTGCTTCAGGGTCTGATCCACAGGCAGTTAGATTTGGGTATGTCATTTTAGGCAAAAATTGAAGAAGGGTCTGATCCTTAGAAGGCAGGAAGGGAGGGAGGAAAGAAAGAAAGAAAGAAAGAAAGAAAGAAAGAAAGAAAGAAAGAAAGAAAGAAAGAAAGAAGAGAGGAAGGAAGAAGTACATGTATGCAATCCCTTAAGGAAAATGTGAAATTTCCACGTTTTGTAAAATGGAAAACGTTTCATGCCTGTGTGTCCATTTATGCTGATGAATCAACCCTGTACGCATCAGCAACCACAGCTCATGAAGTCACTGAAACCCTTAGCAAAGAGTTGCAGTCTGTATTGGAATGGGTAGTAAAAAATGGGTCCTGATCATCTCTAAAACTACGAGCATTGTATCCGGTACAAATCATTGCCTAACTTGGGCTCCCGAGGGGTGCAGCGGTCTAAGGCAATGCTAGAGGTGTCACTACAGACCCTGGTTCGATTCCAGGCTGAATCACACCCGGCCGTTATTGAGAGTCCCATAGGGCAGCGCACAATTGGCCCAGCGTTGTTTAGGGTATGGCTGGGGGTAGGCCGTCATTGTAAATAAGAATTTGTTCTGAACTGACTTGCCTAGTTAAATAAAGGTTAAATAAAAAATTGTAAAAGACCTAGAAGTCTGCTGAATATGCTAATGAATGGTGTGGCTGTTGAACAACTTGAGGAGACTAAATTACTTGGTGTTACCTTAGATTGGGGTGGCAGGTAGCGTAGTGGTTAGAGCGTTGGGCCAGAGTTCGCACTGTTAGGTGATCTAAACTGGCATATGCTTAACACCCCGGCTGTCCTGCAATCTAAGATAGAGGCCCTCAATCTCACACAAATTATCAAGGAACCTACCAGGTACAACTCTAAATCCATAAACATGGGCACCCTCATAGATATCATCTTTTCCAACTTGCCCTCTAAATACACCTCTGCTGTCGATCTCAATGATTACTGCCTCATTACCTGCGTCCGTAAGGGGTCCACGCGAAAACGACCACCCCTCATCGCTGTCAAACGCTTCCTAAAACATTTCAGCGAGCAGGCCTTTCTAATCAACCTGGCCCGGGTATCCTGGAAGGATATTGATCTCATCCCGTCAATACAGGATGCCTGGTTATTCTTTAAAAGTGCTTTCCTCACCATCTTAAATAAGCATGCCCCATTCAATAAATGTAGAACTAAGAACAGATATAGCCCTTCGTTCACTTCAGACTTGACTGCCCTTGACCAGTACAAAAACATCCTGTGGCGTACTGCATTAGCATCTAATAGCCCCCGCGATATGCAACTTTTCAGGGAAGTTAGGAACCAATATGCACAGTCAGATAGGAAAGCAAAGGCTAGCTTTTTCAAACAGAAATTTGCATCCTGTAGCACAAATTCCTAAAGGTTTTGGGATACTGTAAAGTCCATGGAGAATAAGACCTCCTCCCAGCTGCCCACTGCACTGAGGCTAGGAAACACTGTTACCATCGATAAATCTACGATAATCAACCATTTCAATAAGCATGTTTCTATGGCTGGCCATGCTTTCCAGCTGGCTACCCCTACCCCGGCCAACAACTCTGCACCCCCCGCAGCAACTTGCCCAAGCCTCCCCTGCTTCTCCTTCACCCAAATCCAGACAGTTGATGCTCAAAAAGAGCTGCAAAATCTGGACCCCTACAAATCAGCTGGGCTAGACAATCTGGACCCTCTCTTTCTAAAATTTTCCCCTGCAATTGTTGCAACCCCTATTACTAGCCTGTTCAACCTCTCTTTCATATCGTCTGAGATCCCTAAAGATTGGAAAGCTGCCGCGGTCATCACCCTCTTCAAAGGAGGAGACACTCTAAACCCAAACTGTTACAGACCTATATCTATCCTGCCCTGCCTTGCTAAAGTCTTTGAAAGTCAAGTTAACAAACAGATCACGGACCATTTCGAATCCTACCGTACCTTCTCTGCTATGCAATCTGGTTTCCGAGCTGGTCATGGGTGCATCTCAGCCATGCTCAAGGTCCAAATGATATCATAACCACCATCGATAACAGACAGTACTGTGCAGCCGTCTTCATCGACCTGGCCAAGGCTTTCGACTTTGTCAAACACTGTATTCTTATCGGCAGACTCAATAGCCTTGGTTTCTAAAATGACTGCCTCGCCTGGTTCACCAACTACTTCTCAGATAGAGTTCAGTGTGTCAAATCAGAGGGCCTGTTGTCCGGACCTCTGGCAGTCTCTATGGGGGTGCCACAGGGTTCAATTCTCGGGCCGACTCTTTTCTCTATATATATCAATGATGTCGCTCTTGCTGCTAGTGATTCTTTGATCCACCTCTACGCAGACGACACCATTCTGTATACATCTGGTCCTTCTTTGGACACTGTGTTAACTAACCTCCAGGCGAGCGTCAATGCCATACAACTCTCCTTCTCTGGCCTCCAACTGCTCTTAAATGCAAGCAAAACTAAATGCATGCTCTTCTACCGATCGCTGCCCATACCAACCCACCCGTCCAGCATCACTACTCTGGCCGGTTCTGACTTAGAATATGTGGACAATTACAAATACCTAGGTGTCTGGTTAGACTGTAACCTCTCCTTCCAGACTCACATTAAGCATCTCCAATTCCAAAAAGAAATCTAGAATCGGCTTCCTATTTCTCAACAAAACTCACATGTGCAATTGCATGTTGTCAGGTGTAGTTTGATGGTATGACATGTTGAAATTCTGCATGCCCATGTTGTCCCATTTACAGTATTTCACATGAGATCCTGTTTTCACATGTGTAGTGTCATGTTATCACATGTTGCTTTTACATGTTGTTACATGTTATCACATTAACTTCACATAAGATCACATGCGATTCCATGAAATTCATGTGGTTTTTCTGTAAGGGTATTTCAGAGCTGGACGTCCTTGTTTCATTAGGTCACTTTCCACTTGTGATGATTTAGATGATAACTTTAATAGCAAATTAAGGGCAACCATTGATGCCTTAGCACCAGTAAAGGCCACACCCTTGGATGAGTGAGGAAACTAATAAATTAAAGACTAATTGCAAAAAGGCAGACTGGAAGTGGAGAAAGTCAAAGTTGCATGTCCATTATGATATTTTGAGAGAGCAACTTGGCGTATATAACAAGGCAATTAGAAATGACAGAAATGCTAATTTTTGTAACTTGATCACTAAATGCCAAAATAATTTCAGTGCTCTTCTTAACCATTGATGGCCTGACAAATCCTACCCCCACAAACCTATGTGAACTTTTCTCCACATCAAAATGTGATGAGTTTGCTGCATATTTTAGAAACAAGATAACAAACATTAAGCTGGGTTTCAGTCAATCAAGACCTGATAAAAAGTTTGATGATATGTGCCCTAGCCTACCAAGCAAACGAAAGTGGTATCACAACTTAAGCTTTCTACCTGCGTTTTCGATCATATCCTCCACCCCTTCAAAAAAGTTTTTAATTGTCTATCTGAAGAAGTGCAAGCTACTGTTAATCACGCCCTGTTCACAGAAATGTTCCCCACTGCACTAAAAACTGCTATGGTGAAATCCCTTCTCAAGAAAAGTAATCTAGAATCTTCAGCTCTTGACAATTGTTGTTGAATCTCCAACCTTACATTTTTAAGCAAAATTCAGGAGAAATTGGCTTTCTAACAGCTCAATAATTTTTTAAGTGCCAACTGTATTTAAAAAAACAATTCAATCTGCTTTCTGGGCCCACCACAGCACAGCACAGACAGCACAGACAGCCTTAGTTAAAGTGGTAAATGATTTTAGAGCCAACACAGATGCCCAACAGCTCTTGTTAGGTTGCTACGCAGCTATTTTCAAGTCTCTCCAGTGATGTTCGATCGGGTTCAAGTCCGGGCTCTGGCTGGGCCACTCAAGAACATTCAGAGACTTGTCCCGAAGTCACCCCTGTGTTGTCTTGGCTGTGTGCATAGGGTCATTGTCCTATTAGAAGGTGAACCTTCGCCCCAGTCTGAAGTCCTGAGCGCTCTGGAGCAGGTTTTCATCAAGGATCTCTTTCTATTTGCTCCTTTCATCTTTCCCTCAATCCTGACTAGTCTCCCAGTCCCTGCCACTGAAAAACATCCCCACAGCATGATGCTGCCAAACCATGCTTCACCGTAGGGATGGTATTGGCCAAGTGATGAGCGGTGCCTGGTTTGCTCCAGATGTGACGCTTGGCATTCAGGCCATATAGTTCAGTATTGCTTTCATCAGACCAGATAATCTTGTTTCTCATGGTCTGAGAGTCCTTTAGATGGCCTTTTGACAAATTCCAAGCGAGCTGTCATGTGCCTTTTACTGACGAGTTTCTTCTGTCTGGCCACTCTACCATAAAGGCCTGATCTGTGGTTTGTGGCAGAGATGGTTGTCCTTCTGGAAGGTTCTCCCATCTCAACAGAGGAACACTGGAGCTCTGTCAGAGTCACCATCAGGTTCTTGGTCACTTCCCTGACCAAGGCCCTTCTACCCTGATTGCTCAGTTTGGCTGGGCGGCCAGCTCTAGGAAGAGTCTTGATGGTTTCAAACTTCTTCCATTTAATAATTATGGAAGCTACTGTGTTCTTGGGGACCTTCAATGCTGCAGAAATTTTGTGGTACTCTTCCCCAGATCTGTGCCTTGACACTATCCTGTCTCTGAACTCTACAGACAATTCCTTCGACCTCATGGCTTGGTTTTTGCTCTGACATGCTGTCAACTGTGAGACCTTATATGGACAAGTGTGCGCCTTCCCAAACCATGTACAATCAATTGAATTTACCACAGGTGGACTCCAATCAAGTTGTAGAAACATCTCAAGGATGATCAATGGAAATAGGATGAACATGAGCTCATTTTCGAGACTCATAGCAAAGGGTCTGAATTCTTATGTAAATAAGGTATTTATGTTAATTATTTGTAATAAATTTGAAAACAATTCTAAAAACCTTTTATCGCTTTGTCATAATGGGGTATTGTGTGTAGAATGTTTTATTTAATCCATTTTTGAATATGCAACATAACAAAATGTTGAAAAAGTGAAGGAGTCTGGATACAGTATCTCAGAGAAAATACATAGATGTATCACATGTGGCTTTCCACAAGGTTCAATTTGGGTTTGTACATGGCAGCATTATCAGAAAGCACAGTATAGATTTTCGCTGCTTCACAGACTATACATGACTTTACATTTCTGTGTCACCAGAGGATTTTAGCTCCACAGATAAATTATTAGACTGTATTAGTGATTTAAGTAGTTGGATGGCTCACAACCTCCTCCAGCTAAATCAAGACAAGAGAAAATGTGGCCGCACATAATAATTCACGGGCAATAAAGATAAAACACCAGGTAAAAAACCTAGGTGTCATTTTACATTGACTACTGTAATGCTCTCCTGTCTGGTCTAACCAAAAAAGCCATTGGTCAACTACAAAACATACATAATTCTGCAGCACTAAAGTACCACCTTTTCATCTCGGAACAGATTAAATGCTCTTGAGGCGTGTTATCAACTGTGAGAATGCACTGCCGTCTCTCTCTCTATATCCCCTCTCTCTCTCTGTCTTTCCTTCTGTCTTTCATCTCTCTGTTATATTGCCATATTTATTCTCTCCATCAGGCCACGTGCGGGCCTTTCGCAGTGGGTGGATTTCATCCAACAAGAGATGGAGGGACGGTGAAATGGGGGAGGGCAGCCTGGTAGCACAAAGCTCTGTTTCTTCAGAATGGGCTCTACTCATTCCTGTCACATGTATTTATACCAGAGAGTCATTTCACTCCGGCACTGGAGGAAATAGATTAGTAAGTAAGTGTTGAAGGGATGGTTTGATATTTGGATTGTTCCACAAATAAGGTGCAAGAAAACTAAAAGCTGATTTACCTACCTCAGTGGAGACCAAAGGGATTTTCAGAGTTAGACATCTCTGAGACCGAGTGTGTATGTGGGTCCCAACAGCCCCTCTCAAACACAGACAATATAATGTCACAGACACTTTCAGGTAACAGAAGGGATGGGTGGGGGGTCCTTGTTGCTGTGGAACTGATGACCTGTTTGCCTCAGTAACAATCACTTACACTTTTGATGCAAGGTCTTGTACGAGAATCTACAGCCATTTTCCAAGGAATAGTTCATATGGAGGTTTCCTTTGTAAAACTTGAGGCAGTGATATGTTCATGCACGCACGCACGCACGCACGCACGCACGCACACACACACACACACACACACACACACACTGTGATCTCCATATTAATTGGTTGATGAGAGCCATAATGTTGACACAGTGATCCTGTCTTCCAGGTTGTCACCTTCCTGTCTGAGAGCTGCGTAGCTGTTGAGAAGGGCTCCGTGGAACAGGGTACAGGGAAAGGAACCACTTGGTGCATCATGATGGAGTGCTGAAAACCAGATTATTCCCCAACCCGGTCCTCCACACCACCCCCAGAGCGAGAGAAAGGGTTGAAACCATAGCAACAGTCGTGTCCTGTGAGTGAGCTCTTTTGAAGATGCCACACTTTCATCTGGATTACATTCTGTAGTGGAGCTGCACCAGCAGATGAGATTTTGTTGCATTGTGTGGAAACAGGATGAACATGAGCTCACAGACTCTAGCTGAGTCTTTGTGACAAGCTGATGAGCCATACCCTTGCTCCTAGCCCATCACTAGCTTCATTCCTGATTGTGTAGGATTCCCCAATATAGAAAACAACAACTGTGATATTGCTACAAATATGGACTTAAGTTATAAAATAAAATTGTATTTGTCACATGTTTCATAGACAACAGGTGTAGACTAACAGTGAAATGCTTACGGTTCATTTCCAATAATCCTGATAAGATAAAAAATGTAATAAAAATAGTGACTTGAGGAATAAATACAGAGTGAATAACAAATAAAAATAAAGAGTAAAAATGATATAGTTATATATAGGGAGTACCGAGTTGATGTGCAGGGGTACAAGGTGTATGTCCACAGCCCATAGCACTACTATTAATTCACATTGGACAAGACCATAGCGAACGTCGGCTGTGCGCAGTAGATCACCGGCTGGGTGTCGATGAACAGTGGCTATTCAACAAGTCGGTGCAGTCTGTTTTGTTCTTAAGGAACTATATTGCACTCAAATGATTCTGGTATGCAGGATTTGTTCCTACATGTTTCTTACATGTTTCATTTTGCTCCTGTTTCAGACCTTGCCATGAATGAGGAGACCAGGACTTGTGAGTTACCGAGGAAGCTGACAACAACACAACCTCAGACGAAAGAACAATGATGCATATCCAGGGTCGGACTGACTGGTAGACTGGTAACCATTGCCATGGAGTTTTGCAACGGCAGCCTGCTGGCTAGGTGTGCCCCCCTGATGGAGCCGGATGAGGAGGAAGGGGTGGTGATTTCACCACCACCGTCGCCGCCAGGGGTTGGGGCTACTAGTCCCTTCATGCCTGTCACCCTGCGTGTGATGCTGGCCGCCATCATGATCTTCATGATCACCATTGGTTTCCTGGGAAACGCTATCGTTTGTCTGATCGTCTACCAGAAGCCCGCCATGCGTTCCGCCATCAACCTGCTCCTCGCCACACTGGCGTTCTCTGACATCATGCTCTCGCTGCTCTGCATGCCCTTCACTGCTGTTACCATGGTTACGGCCGACTGGCACTTCGGGGGAGGGTTCTGCCGTGCTTCCGTTATGCTCTACTGGCTCTTCGTCCTGGAAGGCGTGTACATCCTCCTCATCATCAGTGTAGACCGCTTCCTAATTATCGTTCAGAGGCAGGATAAGCTGACACCGCACCGCGCCAAGCTGCTCATTGTTGCTTCCTGGGCGCTGTCCCTCTGCGTGGCACTCCCGTCTGTGATCGGCTGGCGGGCGGGCACGGCGGGTGTGACGGGCATTGGGGAGGCCTGGGCGCCACAGTGCGTGCTGGGCTACAGTGAGTCGCTGTCCGACCGCAGCTACACGGTGCTGCTGGTGGTGGCTGTGTTCTTTGTGCCGTTCGGCATCATGCTCTACTCCTACCTTTGCATCCTCAACACGGTGCGCCGCAACGCCCTACGCATCCACAACCACACCTACGACCAGGCCAGCCTTCCGGCCCTCAACCAGGTCAGCAAGCTGGGTCTTACAGGCCTGCAACGGCCCCCCCAGGTCAATGTGGACATGAGCTTCAAGACCCGTGCCTTCACCACCATCCTCATCCTCTATATCGGCTTCTCTGTGTGCTGGCTACCCCACACCGTTGTCAGTCTGCTGGCCGTGTTCAGCCAAAGGTTCTACTTCAGCCCGGCTTTTTACCCGGTCAGTGTGGGGGCACTTTGGCTCAGCTACCTGAAGACGGTGTTTAACCCCGTCATCTACTGCTGGAGGATCAGGAAGTTCCGGGAGGCGTGTCTGGAATTTATGCCCAAGAGCTGCAGGCTGTGTCCCAGGTTGCCGGGCCGGAGCCGCAGGAGGGTGAGGCCCAGTAACATCTACGTGTGCAGCGAGATCCAGTCGGCTGTGTGAGGAATTACCGCTCCCTCTGAGAATACTTTCTGGTATCAGAGTAAAGCAGTGTTCACCAACCCTGGTCTTGAAGAGCAAAAGGGTGCTCCACTGGTGTGAAGGACCTACTATAACTGCTCTATTATTTGTTAAGACATCAACATGTCAGCAGCATAGACAGTTTGCTGCTGAAACATTCCTGTCTTCTGATTTTTTGGGGGCGTCTGAGTAAGAGCAATCAGCAGAGTACATTCTTGTGTTTTGTCTATAGTGCTGTGGACACTGGACAGCCGTGAACAGAAGAACCCTCTCTTTTTTTGACTGTCTTTTTATCCCTTCTCCAAAAAAGACATGAAGAGAGTACAAATGATGCACAACCAGGAGCAGAGTTTTCTATTGAACCATTTCCCAGGTTTTTAATTGGCTGAGTACTGTTGGTGATCGTTTACCCAGATGGCTCTTGTATATGTCTGATACTGAAAGTAAATGAAAAGGAATTAATAATTGATTTAATGAGTTAACTAACAAACCAATTAACACGTGTGTTGACATCAACTGTGCAGATGAAGCATATAGACTGAGTATAAATGAAAGATAACAAATCATGGAAACACAGTTATAACTGTTGTATGTTGTGTACATACACTGTGATAGCATTGTACCTTGCTAATACTGGAACAAAAATATTGTATGTTGGGCATGCTGGTTGACAAAGGTTGAACCTGTCGAACACAGACCACGTTAAGCAGTCCCCTGCCTCTACAATGTCAATGGTTGTGTTGCTGGGATACTAAAGACCTCTACTGATTGTAGGTTGCGGAGTGTATTTATGTGTGTGAAACCCATATCTGACCCATATCTTCCACAACAGAACACAGTCTGTGCTGTATGTAATTAATCTCCATCTGTACAGTAGATAAAACTATTTACTGAGAGTAGTTCCAATCTAGGGCATGCCATGTCAACTCATACACTTTGCGTAAAGTGTGACTATCTCAATTATGCTGCCTTAGTTGAAAGAAAAAACACAGATGACGCGAGACAGAGCACGAGGTACAAGCCTTACAAACAGACGTCTGCGAAATACCAGCTGATGTCGGAACGTTGGTATCATTAATGTGGCGACTGCTGTTTATCGAATAGTTATGTGTTTATAATTACGTGATTCAATTCATCAGGCAAAACCACTAACTCAGTAACCTAGGGAACGGAAAGGTTTGGTTAATAAGTTACCATTTCCCAAATTAACTCAAAGAATATCAGAATATCGATTTCATATCAGTCGATAATTTATTCATTTCTCAATCAGTCTCATCCCGAACGTTGCATAATTCGTAAATCTGCACAAACCCGGGTCTCACTAAATAATTCCGTACCACTCCAATTGAGTTGATTATTTATTTACTAACACTTGAAATGATAATATAAGATACACATCCACACGATGTCAGTGTCCTTTCTCTTAGTGGTCTGTTCCCTTGCACTCGTTCTGTGAGAGTGGACTTCTGAGGAGGCTAATCAGCCGTCTCAACACTCCCAGCTTGGGTAGGAGGGCCGTGTAGACAACCGATGATTTGAAGAGAATAACTGTCTGGTTCTTCTTCAATTCCCCATCTTATATACAGTAATCAACCGTAGCCTTGATTGTTAAGAGGTTCCTTTGTCCTCTTTCTAGTGTTGCGTTTGGGGTCGCGACTATCTTAGATCACGCTGCAGCTGTGGTCCGTTTTAGTCTAATATGTAACTTCTTAACTCATGTTTTACAACCCCGGGTCACAAAGGGGTGTTCCTGTCTTTATGGCAAGTTTTTGGGGGTGTATCTAGTTACGAGGCAAGGTATCACAATGTATTATGATCTCGTTAGTCCACTAAAATCATAGTTCATTGTTACAAAAACATTCTCTTTGATCTGGATATTTTCTACACAACGCACAGTATGTCAACATCATGTACATATTACGAAAGCTCTTCAAGTTACAACGGTTTTTGTTATAACGTCATTTAACTTTTAATAACATAACAAAAATGACATTCGTTTTCATATTCCATCTATCAGTGTTACCACCATTTTGTCTGATGAAATATAATGTCCCAAAGTCCATTTATTGCATGTTACCGTTCTGAGTTAGATTCTCCATAGGCCCACCATACATTCCAATCCTCCACACTGAGAGGACAAGGGATTCGTCTGCTGCCTTGAGATTTACAATGGGCGTGAGGTGTCATAACCCCCCATTAATCCCTCTATACCTCTTCCCCTCTACGGGAGTGAGAGATGTCTCTGTAGGACTGTGATCCACGGTAACCTGACACGGACAGGCCAGTCACGACACAGAGTACTTTCTCCTTGTCAAGTAACGGAGGGATAATTACATGTTTCTCTCTCGAAAACCCTGACCAGTTGACAAATGAAGAGGAAGAACCTGCACAGACAGGTGAGGTGTAGGTTTACGGGCTTCACCCTAATGATCAGGAAAATGCCCGAGATGACTCTGGCCCAGTGGGAGTACGAGTCATGGAGAAAGTGGATCCATGTCTTTTGGCTGATCTGTTTGTGGTATAAGGTTGGATGAAGAAGGAATTGGGTTCTGTCAGTTCGGGCAAAGTATTCAGTTTATCAGATTGTTGATTTTATGGGGGAGGGAGAGGGCGCTGGCGTTTCACAACTCAGGACGAAAGCTGTGTCCTGCTTTCCTGAGCAGAGTGCCACTGAAAGGAGTGATACCTGGGGTGGCTTTGAGTGTTGAGGTGGATTGACTGAAGTTGAGGATCATCGGTGTCTGTGATGCACGACGTTTGGTGCGACACATACTGTACCTGGTGGCGAGTGTGAGACTGAAGAAACCCTGTCTGTCCTTCTGAGTTTTGATGCAGACTGTTTGCCGGATAAAGTCATGAGAGCTTTTGTTTCGAACCCACTATGGTGTTTCAGGTGCCAAGTTTATGGTCAATTTGCAGCAGTATGTAGGAGGGAGATTCCGAGGTGTAAAAAATGTGCAGGAGGGCATGGACAAAGGAGTGTGTACACTCTCCGAAAAAAGGCTTCTAAAAGGGTTCTTCGGCTGTCTCCATAGGACAACCCTTTTTGGTTCTATGTAGAACTCTTTCCGGTTCCTTGTAGAACCCACTGTGGAAAGAGTTCTACCTGGAACCCAAAAGAGCTCTAATCAAATCAAATCAAATGTTATTGGTCACATACACATGGTTAGAAGACGTTACTGCAAGTGTAGCAAAATACTTATGTTTCTAGATCCGACAGTGCAGCAGTACCTAACAGGTAATATCTAACAATTCCACAACAAAACCTAATATATAACAATTTCCACACAAAATCTAATACACACAATCTAGTTAAGGAATGGGATGAGAATATATAAGTATAAAATACATGGATGAGCAGTGACAGAGCGGCTAAGATGCAATAGACAGTAAAGAATAGATAGTGAAGGATACAGTATACAGTATACAGTATATACTTGAGATGAGTAACACAAAATTAAAAATAAATGTCCCTTTTTCAGGACCCTGTCTTTCAAAGATAATTTGTAAAAATCCAAATAACTTCACAGATCTTCAGTGTAAAGGGTTTATAAACACTGTTTCCCATGCTTGTTCAATAAACCATAAACAATTAATGAACATGCACCTGTGGAACAGTCCTTAAAACACTAACAGCTTACAGATGGTAGGCAATTAAGGTCACAGTTATGAAAATGTAGGACACTCTAGAGGCATTTATACTGACTCTGAAAAACACCAAAAGAAAGATGCCCAGGGTCCCTGCTCATCTGCGTGAACGTGCCTTAGGCATACTGCAAGGAGGCATGAGGACTGCAGATGTGGCCAGGGCAATAAATTGAAATGCCCGTACTGAGATGCCTAAGACAGCACTACAGGGAGACAGGACGAACAGCTGATCGTCCTCGCAGTGGCAGACCACGTGTAACAACACCTGCACAGGATCGGTACATCCAAACATCACACCTGCGGGACAGGTACAGGATGACAACAACAACTGCCCGAGTTACACCAGGAACTCACAATCCCTCCATCAGTCCGCAATAGGCTGAGAGAGGCTGTACTGATGGCTTGTAAGCCTGTTGTAAGGCAGGTCCTGACCAGACACCACTAAAAACAATGTTGCCTATTGGCACAAACCCACCGTTGTTGGACCAGACAGGACTGGCAAAAAGTGCTCTTCACTGACGAGTGGCGGTTTTGTCTCACAAGGGGTGATGGTCGGATTTGTGTTTATCGTCGAAGGAATGAGCGTTACACTCAGGCCTGCACTCTGGATGGGGATCGATTTGGAGGTCCAAATCATGGTCTGGGGCGGTGTGTCACAGCATCATCGGACTGAGCTTGTTGTCATTGCAGGCAATCTCAACACTGTGCGTTACAGGGAAGACGTCCTCCTCCCTCAAGTGGTACCCTTCCTGCAGGCTCATCCTGACATGACCCTCCAGCATGACAATGCCACCAGCCATACTGCTCGTTCTGTGTGTGATTTCCTGCAAGACAGGAATGTCAGTGTTCTGCCAGGGCCAGCGAAGAGCCCGGATCTCAATCCCATTGAGCACATCTGGGACCTGTTGGATCGGAGGGTGAGGGCTAGGGCCATTCCCCCAGAAATGTCTGGGAACTTGCATGTGCCTTGGTGGAAGAGTGGGGTAACATCTCACAGCAAGAACGGGCAAATCTGGTGCAATCCATGACGAGGAAATGCACTGCAGTACTTAATGCAGCTGGTGGCCACACCAGATTCTGACTGTTACTTTTGATTTTGACCCCCCTTTGTTCAGGGACACATTATTCCATTTCTATTAGTAACATGTCAGTTTATGTCTCAGTTGTTGAATCTTGTTATATTCATACAAATATTTACACGTTAAGTTTGCTGACAATAAACCCAGTTGACAGTGAGAGGACATTTATTTTCTTGCTGAGTTTATGTAAACATTCTTAAAGTGGAATTATTAAAGTGACTAGTGTTCCACTAATTAAAGTGGCCATTGAGATCAAGTCTGTAGGTAGGCAGCCGCTTTTCTGTGCTAGTGTTGGCTATTTAACAATCTGATGGCCTTGAAATAGAAGCTGTTTTTCATTGTCTCGGTCCCAGCTTTGATGCACTTGTATGACCTCACCTTCTGGATGGAAGCGGGGTGAAAAGGTTGTGGCTCGGGTGGTTATTGTCCTTAATAATCTTTTTTGCTTTCCTGTGACAAGTGTCCTGGTAAGTGTCCTGGAGGGCAGGTAGTTTGCCCCCGGCGATGCGTTGTGCAAACCGCACCACCCTCTGGAGAGCCCTGCAGTTATAAAGGGTGTTGTAGTTGCAGTACCAGGCGGTGATACAGCCCGACAGGATGCTCTCAATTGTGCACCTGTAAAAGTGTTTTTGGTGACAAGGCACATTTTTTCAGCCTCATGAGGTTGTTCACCACACTGTCTGTGTGCGTGGACCATTTCAGTTTGTCGGTGATATGTACACCGAGGAACTTCAAACTTTCCACCTTCTCCACTGCTGTTCTGTCGATGTAGATAGGGGGTGCTCCCTTTGCTGTTTCCTGAACTCCACGGCCATCTCCTTTGTTTTGCTGACATTGAGTGTGAGGTTATTTTCCTGACACCACAATCCGAGGGCCATCTCCTCCTCCCTGTAGGCTGTCTCGTCATTGTTGGTAATCAAGCCTACCACTGTAGTGTCGTCTGTAAACGTGATGATTGAGTTGGAGGCATGCATGGCCACGCAGTCGTGGGTGAACAGAGAGGGCTGAGAACGCACTCTTGTGGGGCGCCAGTTTTGAGGATCAGCAGAGTGGAGGTGTTGTTTCCTACCTTCACCACCCCGGGTTTCAAGCTTAATGATGAGTCTGAAGGTACTATGGTGTTGAATGCCGAGCTGTAGTCAATGAACAGCATTCTTACATAGGTATTCCTCTTGTCCAGATGGAATAGGGCAGTGTGCAGTGTGATGGCGATTGCATCGTCTGTGGATCTATTGGGGCGGTAAGCAAATTGGACTGGGTCTAGGGTGACAGGTAGGGTGGAGGAGATATGATCCTTGACTAGTCTCTCAAAGCACTTCATGATGACAGAAGAGGGTGCTACTGGGCAATAGTCATTTAGTTCAGTTACCTTAGCTTTCTTGGGAACAGGAACAATGGTGGCCATCTTGAAGCATGTGGGGACAGCAGACTAGGATAGGGATTGATTGAATAAGTCCGTAAACACACCAGCCAGCTGGTCTGCACATGCTCTGAGTACACGGCTAGGGATAGCCTTGCGAGCGTTAACACGTTTAAATGTTTTACTCACATAGGCCACGGAGAAGGAGAGCCCACAGTCTTTGGTAGCAGGTCATGTCGGTGGCACTGAATTGTCCTCAAAGCACAAAAATAAGTTGTTTAATTTGTCTGGGAGCAAGACGTCGATGTCCTAGACGGGGCTGGTTTCCTTTTTGTAATCCGTGATTGTCTGTAGACCCTGCCACATACGTCTCGTGTTTGAGCCATTGAATTGCGATTCAACTTTGTCTCTATACTGACGCTTTGCTTGTTTGATTGCCTTACGGAGGGAATAGCTACACTATTTGTATTCAGCCATGTTTCCAGTCGCCTTGCCATGATTAAATGCAGTGGTACGTGCTTTCAGTTTTGCATGAATGCTGCCATCAATCCACCGTTTCTGGTTAGGGAAGGATTTAATAGTCACAGTATACACTTCCTTATAAACTCGCTCACCGAGTCAGTGTATAGGTCCATGTTATTGTCTGAGGCTACCCGGAACATATCCCAGTCCACGTGATCAAAGCAATCTTGAAGCGTGGAATGCGATTGGTCAGACCAGTGTTGGATAGACCTAAGCATGGGCGCTTCCTCTTTTAGTTTCTGCCTATAGGAGGGGAGCAACAACATGGAGTCATGGTCAGATTTGCCAAAGAGAGGGCAGGGGAGGGCCTTGTATGCATTGCAGAAGTTAGACTAGCAGTGGTCGAGTGTGTTACTCGAGTGTGTTACTCACTCGTGTACTGCAATCGATATCATGATAGAATTTAGGTAGCCTTGTTCTCAGATTAGCTTTGTTAAATCCCCAGCTACAATAAATGCATCCTCAGGATATGTGGTTTCCAGTTTGCATAAAGACCAGTGAAGTTCCTTGATGGACATCTTGGTATCCGCTTGCAGGGGATATACATAGCTGTGACGATAACCGAGGAGAGTTCTCTTGGGAGATAATACGGTCGGCATTTGATTGTGAGGAATTCTAGGTCAGGTGAACAAAAGGACTTGAGTTCTTGTATGTTGTTACAATTACACCATGAGTTGTTAATCATGAAACATACACCCCCACCCTTCTTCTTACCAGAGAGATGTTTGTTCCTTCCAGGGCGATGCACTGAAAATTCCATTGGCTGTATGAACTCAGACAGCATGTTCCCAGCTAGCCATGTCACTGTGAAACAGAGTATGTTACAATCCCGGATATCTCTTTGGAAAGCAACTCTTGCACTAATTTTGTTGACTCTGTTAGTTTGGGACTAGACATTAGCGAGTAATATACTCGGAAGCAGTGGGTGGTGTGCGTGCATCCGAAGCCTCACTAGAAGATTGCTCCGGCACCCTCTCCTCCAACTGCGTTGTTTTGGGTCTCTGGCATCAGTTCAAATGCCCTGGGAGGTGCAGAGTGCTGGTTGTGCTGGTAAGTTGATGTCTCTGATATCCAATAGTTCTTCTGTATGTAATAAGGTTTTCTGGGCTAACAATGTAAGAAATAATACATGTAAAAAATACTGAGGACTTGAAGCGAAGCTGCCATCTCTATCGGGGCCATCTTTAACACTCTACCTGGAACCAAAAAGGGTTCTTCGAAGGTTTCTCCTAAGGGGACAGACAAAGAACCCGTTTAGGTTCTAGATAGCACCTTTTTTCTAAGCGTGTAGTTTTGGTGGAAAGAGTGGTGTGTTTCAATTGTGGGCATGGCCATTTTGCTGGGGATCAGAAATGTCCTGTGCTTAGTAAGGTTGGGTTCTTGGCGTTTATTGGTCATTAATTGTACTGTACAGATGGAAAGGAAATCTCAGAAGATTGAACTGGTAGTAGCAGCAACAGGTACGTTTTTGGGTGTCAGAGATTTTAGTGCAGAAGAACTACAGAAGGTTTTGAGAGAAGGGGTTCCAGCCTCCCAGGCCGATGCCCTGGTGTAGGATCTGTTAGGGCTAAAGTAGTGGGAAGGAGTGGTGGGGGGTGTTGGGGATAGTGGTATATACTGTATATATTTTTTTCTTCCCATTTTGCTTTTCTGTGAACAAATGTGCAATGCACTTTCCGAACTGTGAAAGGCAGCAATACTCAAAAAATTGTCTAGTCGAATGATAGAAGGGAAGTTGAAGAGTGCCAAAGATAGACAGACTTGTAAATTAGCCTACGGAATAGAAGTTGGGTTTTAAAGAAAGGCCATCAGTCCGGGGGACGAGTAATACAGCAAATGAAGGCATTGCATGAGTGTGGTGAACGCATAGATGTGGTTATGGACAACAAGGAAGAAGGAGAAGAGCCGAGTGTAGTGGGAAAATGTGTGCCAAATACAAACCGTATTCTGCTCTCTCTGATAGCGCAGAAATTGAACCTGACGGGAATGAGGATGAATGACCTGTGGTGGCAGGTATGGTGAAGCCCTCCGAGTCTGAGCCTCTCCCCAATGGTCATGCAAAGGATGATTCAGGACCAGTGGGAGTGACATTTTTGGAGAAAATCTATCCCTGCCTTTCGGTTGATCCATATGTAGTCTCAGGCTGGGTATAAATGAAGTTGGTTACTGTTAAATTGGTGAAGGTAGCATGAAGTGGACTTGATTTTATATGTGTCTTCTGTCCAGAGGTACAAGACCTGTGACTTGCTTTGCTCTCCAGAGCAGGGCGCCTTTGAAAGGAGTGATTACCGGGGTGGCGTTAAGTGTTGAGGTGAAGCAACTGAATTGAAAATTCCCTGTGTCTGCGATGTTCCGCTGAAGCTATTTGCAAAGCCAGTGTCAGAACAACACATTTTTTAACCTTTATTTAACTAGGCAAGTCAGTTAAGAACAAATTCTTATTTACAATGATGGCCTACTCTGGCCAAACCCTACCCTAACGACACTGGGCCAATTGTGCACCACCCTGTGGGACTCCCAATCACGGCCTGTTGTGATACAACCCAGGATTGAACCAGGGTCTGGTAGTAACACCTCTAACGCTGACATGCAGTGCCTTGGAACGCTGCGCCACTCGGGAGCATTGAGTGTTCCATGCAAAGCCAGAATGATGAATAAACTGTTGGACATTTCCACAGAAAAGTATTATTACCAACTTTTCAAAATGCGTGGCTCACGGTTTGTAACGCCAGTACCTAGGTTGTATTCATTATTATAAACTGGGTGGTTTGAGCCCTGAATGCTGATTTGCTGAAAGCCGTGTTGTATGAGACCGTATACCACGGGTATTTCAAAACATTTATTTTCACTGTTCTAATTATGTTCATAACCAGTTTATAATAGCAATAAGGCACCTCAGGTTTGTTGTATATGGCCAATAACCCACGGCTAAGGGTTGAATCCATTCCGTTTGCTCCATTCCAGCCATTATTATGAGTCCTCCCCTCAGCGGCCTCCACTGATTGGCCATATACAGGGTTGTGTAGGTTACTTTCTAAATGTAATCCGTTACAGTTACTAGTTACCTGTCCAAAATTGTAATCGGTAATGTAACTTTTGGATCACCCAAACTCAGTAACATCTGATTACATTCAGTTAATTTTAGATTACTTTCCCCTTAAGAGGCATTAGAAGAAGAGAAACATGTATTTTACCAATTGAACGACATCTATTGCAGGATAAATCAATGTTAAAGTTTACAATATGGATGTTACATTTTACTTTATAGGTTGGTTATGTAGGCTTCTTCTAACCTATCTCTTTCTACCACATATAATAATAGGATTAAATTACATCTTTACATTAAAAACCAAAGTCTATCAGAATAGATCTATTCCAATAAATTATATTTTGTAAAAAAATGTATTTAACCAGGCAAGTCAGTTTAGAACAAATAATTGTTTACAATGACGGCCTAGGAACAGTGGGTTAACTGCCTTGTTCAGAGGTACAAAGACAGTTTTGTACCTTTTCAGCTCAGGGATTCGATCTAGCAACCTTACAGTTACTGGCCTAACACTCTAACCACTAGGCTACCTGCTGCCCTTGATATCCCTTGATCTTCAAGAATAAGACTTGGAGATATGGAAATACAGATTAGCCAAATTGTTTAACCTGAGCATAACCCCAAAACGAATGATTTATTAGCCAGCCCTACTCTGTTGTTTATGATTTTGTTGTCACGGAGGACTGATTGGGCTCATTGAATCGAGTGGAAAAATGAATGCTGCGCTCATGGAATGGCATGCTTTGAGCACTACTGAAAAGTGCTATTCACATGTGAAAAATGAATGTCATATGCTGCCTTTGCTATAGGCCTATTGTTTACCTTTTTGTTGGTGACACTTTGATATCTTGATAATATGCAGCTGTTTAAAGAGCAAATCCACAGATGAAACATGAATCTGCTTTACATCTTTGTAAAGATAATCATTTGTCGTCACCGATCCTGGTCCTGGAGAGCTACAGGTCGCAGGCTTTTGTTCCAGCCGAGGGCTGTGGCGGTCATGACATTTTGTCAGTCCGTGATTGTCAAGCTAATAAATAACTGCCGGTGTGATACAAATGTTGACCGTTAACACATGTAGCATCTCCTGGCTTCCACGCATAGCATAGCTACACCATCACAGTAAATCCATGATTTATTTTAGACAGGTCCAAAGAAACATGATATGAAGAAAGTGTAGTCTATTTCAGAAGAGCAGAATAGGATACTCTGAGTTGTCCTCATGTTTAGCCCTGATCTGGCTATGCCATATGGTTGTGGGCTACACTAGTTAACTTATTAGACACGATTTGCTTAGAATTCCGTGGAATTATTTTATATTATTTTATAGTATGAAGAATATAATTGAACATAGCTGAATAAAATAGAAAGGATATTTTCTACAAACATTTGAGGAAGTGTGCACGTGGGCTATTCTGTGTTGAGCGGTTAAAGAAAAAGTACTCCTATATGGTTCATTTAGAGTTATTTGTGTAACTTTAGTTGTTGGGCTATATGTTTTGATTGTTTGTACATTCTAAGGCTGCATGATGCGACAAAGTTGCATGAAAGGCATAAGCTCTGCTTTGCTCAGGCTGTACATACGTTCTCAGTCTCTCATTCACAATTTGACAAGCCCTTGATAATGCCTCAAATTTCCCAGCTGAATCCCGTTCGTGTGGCTGTAATGCCCCCTAAAGAAATCCCTGCCTTTTGCAGCCAGTGGCCATTGTGCCCTTGGGCTGACTATAATAATTATAATTCCCTTCTCCCTTGCATGCTGAAGCACATCTCACTTACATTGCTCTCCATCACGTGATCGGGTCTTTCTACAGGCAACAAGTGATGACAGACATATCTGGGATGCAACTGCGCATGTCCTTATTCAATTCCGAGGCGCATATTGATGACATTGGAAATGTCCACATTTACTTTTCGTCAGCTAACAAGATGAGTAGGCCTAACAAACAGCAAAAGTACTAACCTATATCAAACTACTATCCCCCACAGTACAAAAGTTGACCTATTCTATTCTGTGGGAGAAATTCATATTATTAACATAGTCTGGACAATTGTGAGATGCAATAGATCCCAAATGAATACAACCACTAGTATCAAAACAACTGTTTTAATTAAGCAATGAGCCTGACGCAACAGATGCTGATAAAATGTTGATAAACCTTTAGGCTATTTCTTCACATTATAAGTGCAACAATGCGCACACGGCAGTAGGCTATAAGAGCAAATGTTCCATTAGCAGGAAAACACCATAATCAAAAGTGACCACAAATGCAATTATGCATGTAATGCTTTTATTATAAAGGTGCATTTTTATGGTGAAAATGATCTTCCCCAAACTTGAAACTCACACACTGTGTATATATGCCAGTTAGGGTCTACACCCCTTGTAAAGCGGATTAATTACATTTACATTACATTTAAGTCATATAGCAGACGCTCTTATCCAGAGCGACTTACAAATTGGTGAATTCACCTTCTGACATCCAGTGGAACAGCCACTTTACAATAGTGCATCTAAATCATTAAGGGGGGGGGGGTGAGAAGGATTACTTATCCTATCCTAGGTATTCCTTGAAGAGGTGGGGTTTCAGGTGTCTCCGGAAGGTGGTGATTGACTCCGCTGTCCTGGCGTCGTGAGGGAGTTTGTTCCACCATTGGGGGGCCAGAGCAGCGAACAGTTTTGACTGGGCTGAGCGGGAACTGTACTTCCTCAATGGTGGGGAGGCGAGCAGGCCAGAGGTGGATGAACGCAGTGCCCTTGCTTGGGTGTAGGGCCTGATCAGAGCCTGGAGGTACTGCGGTGCCGTTCCCCTCACAGCTCCGTAGGCAAGCACCATGGTCTTGTAGCGGATGCGAGCTTCAACTGGAAGCCAGTGGAGAGAGCGGAGGAGCGGGGTGACGTGAGAGAACTTGGGAAGGTTGAACACCAGACGGGCTGCGGCGTTCTGGATGAGTTGTAGGGGTTTAATGGCACAGGCAGGGAGCCCAGCCAACAGCGAGTTGCAGTAATCCAGACAGGAGATGACAAGTGCCTGGATTAGGACCTGCGCCGCTTCCTGTGTGAGGCAGGGTCGTACTCTGCGGATGTTGTAGAGCATGAACCTACAGGAACGGGCCACCGCCATGATGTTGGTTGAGAACGACAGGGTGTTGTCCAGGATCACGCCAAGGTTCTTAGCGCTCTGGGAGGAGGACACAATGGAGTTGTCAACCGTGATGGCGAGATCATGGAACGGGCAGTCCTTCCCCGGGAGGAAGAGCAGCTCCGTCTTGCCGAGGTTCAGCTTGAGGTGGTGATCCGTCATCCACACTGATATGTCTGCCAGACATGCAGAGATGCGATTCGCCACCTGGTCATCAGAAGGGGGAAAGGAGAAGATTAATTGTGTGTCGTCTGCATAGCAATGATAGGAGAGACCATGTGAGGTTATGACAGAGCCAAGTGACTTGGTGTATAGCGAGAATAGGAGAGGGCCTAGAACAGAGCCCTGGGGGACACCAGTGGTGAGAGCGCGTGGCGAGGAGACAGATTCTCGCCACGCCACCTGGTAGGAGCGACCTGTCAGGTAGGACGCAATCCAAGCGTGGGCCGCGCCGGAGATGCCCAACTCGGAGAGGGTGGAGAGGAGGATCTGATGGTTCACAGTATCGAAGGCAGCCGATAGGTCTAGAAGGATGAGAGCAGAGGAGAGAGAGTTAGCTTTAGCAGTGCGGAGCGCCTCCGTGATGCAGAGAAGAGCAGTCTCAGTTGAATGACTAGTCTTGAAACCTGACTGATTTGGATCAAGAAGGTCATTCTGAGAGAGATAGCGGGAGAGCTGGCCAAGGACGGCACGTTCAAGAGTTTTGGAGAGAAAAGAAAGAAGGGATACTGGTCTGTAGTTGTTGACATCGGAGGGATCGAGTGTAGGTTTTTTCAGAAGGGGTGCAACTCTCGCTCTCTTGAAGACGGAAGGGACGTAGCCAGCGGTCAGGGATGAGTTGATGAGCGAGGTGAGGTAAGGGAGAAGGTCCCCGGAAATGGTCTGGAGAAGAGAGGAGGGGATAGGGTCGAGCGGGCAGGTTGTTGGGCGGCCGGCCGTCACAAGAAGCGAGATTTCATCTGGAGAGAGGTGAGAAAGAGGTCAGAGCACAGGGTAGGGCAGTGTGAGCAGAACCAGCGGTGTCGTTTGACTTAGCAAACGCGGATCGGATGTCGTCGACCTTCTTTTCAAAATGGTTGACGAAGTCATCTGCAGAGAGGGAGGAGGGGGGAGGGGGAGGAGGATTCAGGAGGGAGGAGAAGGTGGCAAAGAGCTTCCTAGGGTTAGAGGCAGATGCTTGGAATTTAGAGTGGTAGAAAGTGGCTTTAGCAGCAGAGACAGAGGAGGAAAATGTAGAGAGGAGGGAGTGAAAGGATGCCAGGTCCGCAGGGAGGCGAAGTTTTCCTCCATTTCCGCTCGGCTGCCCGGAGCTCTGTTCTGTGAGCTCGCAATGAGTCATCGAGCCACGGAGCGGGAGGGGAGGACCGAGCCGGCCTGGAGGATAGGGGACATAGAGAGTCAAAGGATGCAGAAAGGGAAGAGAGGAGGGTTGAGGAGGCAGAATCAGGAGAAAGGTTGGAGAAGGTATGAGCAGAGGGAAGAGATGATAGGATGGAAGAGGAAAGAGTAGCGGGGGAGAGAGAGCGAAGGTTGGGACGGCGCGATACCATCCGAGTAGGGGCAGTGTGGGAAGTGTTGGATGAGAGCGAGAGGGAAAAGGATACAAGGTAGTGGTCGGAGACTTGGAGGGGAGTTGCAGTGAGGTTAGTGGAAGAACAGCATCTAGTAAAGATGAGGTCGAGCGTATTGCCTGCCTTGTGAGTAGGGGGGAAGGTGAGAGGGTGAGGTCAAAGAGGAGAGGAGTGGAAAGAAGGAGGCAGAGAGGAATGAGTCAAAGGTAGACGTGGGGAGGTTAAAGTCGCCCAGGACTGTGAGAGGTGAGCCGTCCTCAGGAAAGGAGCTTATCAAGGCATCAAGCTCATTGATGAACTCTCCGAGGGAACCTGGAGGGCGATAAATGATAAGGATGTTAAGCTTGAAAGGGCTGGTAACTGTGACAGCATGGAATTCAAAGGAGGCGATAGATAGATGGGTAAGGGGAGAGAGAGAGAATGACCACTTGGGAGAGATGAGGATCCCGGTGCCACCACCCCGCTGACCAGAAGCTCTCGGGGTGTGCGAGAACACGTGGGCGGACGAAGAGAGAGCAGTAGGAGTAGCAGTGTTATCTGTGGTGATCCATGTTTCCGTCAGTGCCAGGAAGTCGAGGGACTGGAGGGAGGCATAGGCTGAGATGAACTCTGCCTTGTTGGCCGCAGATCGGCAGTTCCAGAGGCTACCGGAGACCAGGAACTCCACGTGGGTCGTGCGCGCTGGGACCACCAGATTAGGGTGGCCGCGGCCACGCGGTGTGGAGCGTTTGTATGGTCTGTGCAGAGAGGAGAGAACAGGGATAGATAGACACATAGTTAACAGGGTACAGAAGAGGCTACGCTAATGCAAAGGAGATTGGAATGACAAGTGGACTACACGTCTCGAATGTGTAGTCATGCTTCATTTTAAGAAGTTATTTGGCCTTTAGCTGTGATACAAACCTTATCAAAATATATAGGCCTATGGGCTAGGCTACATGAGGTGTGCAACTAGGCTGGCGTCATTCACAAGTGATAGGCTAATATTGTCACCCCTCACACTATTCTTGATTTAGTCTTGTCTTTACATATACTAAATAATATATATGTGAAATTTGTTTTGATTTAGAATGGACCATTATCAATGCACCTGTCTCGAAACAGGGGGCAGCGGAAAAAATATGCCATCCATGCACTTAAATAGCGAATGGAGGACGCTTTTCCCGTGGTTCATTTTCATGTCAGCCAGGTAGGCTTTACTCCTGTTGTAAAGAGAAGCAATGTGCTTAATATTAGGCAAGTTGATTAATAAATATAGTAGGCCTAGCTTATAAAACGCTGATGGGATCCTCCTCTTTTTAATAGAGGCCACGACTGTTTTCTCATGCAATTGCGTAGCCTATAGAAATGTTGCTGCAACATGAGCTCATAGGCTCTCATGAAGATAGATTTTGGATCACATTTGCATTTATGTCACAGTGATTAGAGGGACAGTAAAGTGCTGAGTACCAGGCAGTTAGCAAGTTTGGTAGGTTACTAATGACCATCAGCAGCATCAGAGCCTATTTACCTTGACTAAATGGTCACCTGGAATTTGATCGCCGCCATGACTCGTGACCGCCGGTGTGGTGGTAAATACAGTCACCATAACAGTCCTATTCCAGCCCAACACTAAAACAATTGATTCACACATTCAGTTGCTCTCCAGCACCAGGGTTGGTTTACTGTCCTGAAGAACTTTTGGGAATGTTGTTGTTATGTCAATCTGATCTGTGAATGTCTTCCGTAAATGTCACTGTCTCCTCCAAGGGAGAACTCAAATCTCCAGAGGTGAAGAAAAATATAAAAAACACGAAATGGCCCTGATACTTGATCCTACAGACCCACCAGCCCACTATGGAGAGGAGCACCCTCACACCGTGGGGGATTCTCGACCAGTCACACAACAATACCAACATTGGGGTGGTGACATGTGTCTTCATCAACCTACCTGTCCTCCTAAACCCTAGAACTTCTCTCTGACCCTTTACCTGACCCTTGTGTGTCCTTACAGTGAGTTCTCCTGTAACCCCAGCACCCTCCCATGGAGCTAGAGTGAACTGTGACTCTGACTTCTACTGCAGACATGGCACCACAATATATGTCCAGGATTACTTTGTGAAATAAGTAGGTATTTTGCGAGGAATACACAGTTTAAGCCTCTATGCTACTCCATGCATTATACTTCTGTGATGCTGCCACCTACCTGAAATCCTCTTACAGTAGTTGTTTCAGCGTTCAGTCTCCCAGTGCTGGTTATAGAGCTAGAGTGATGGAAGCGGATGGGACTTAAAGCGTAATATGAAAACTCAAGGTCATATAAAGCTGAATGCATATATGCCTTTTCATACATCTTCATGCGTCTGTGTGTGGCCGTAGCCGTACTGTACCAAATCAAATGCGCTGCATACAACAGGTATTCAGACCTTACCGTGAAATGCTTACTCACAAGCCCTTAACCAACAATGCAGTTCAAGAAATAGAGTTAAGAAAATATTTACTAAATTAACTAAAGTAAAAAACCTAAAAAAGGTTACACTATAAAATAACAATAACGAGGCTATATACACAGGGTACCGGTGCCCAATCCACATGTATTGCGAACACAGTGGGTCATGACAGGTTAGGGATTTTGAAGGGTTTTGATACCGATTGTTAATGTATTAGTGCTGTGACTGACATTGTAATTCATAATGAGATGTTTAGCTCATGTGAATTGCCTTGTGTGTGTCCATTTGAATAAAACAGAATTCCACCACTAGATGGTGCAAGAGAATCAGTCCTGCATGATTTGCAAACGCACAAGAAAGAAATGGCTCCTATTCTAGGATCAGATTAGCCAACCTTGAACCATACCCTTAACTATTAGCATATTAAAGTATATCTGACAGTGGAGGCTCCTCAGAGGAAGAAGGGGAGGACCATCCGGCTCAATGATTTTCAGAAGAAAAAGTTGTCCTTTTTAAATAAAACTATTATAAATATAATCACATAACCAAATAATTGATTAAAACAAACTTTTTTGCAATGAAGGTCTACAGTAGCCTCAACAGCACTCTGAGCACTCTGTGCTCTGTCCTCCTCTGGGTACATTGACTTCAATACAAAACCTTGGAAGCTTATGGTTCTCACCCCCTTTCATAGATTTATACAGTAATTATGACACGTAATTATGACAGAGCTCTTGCAGCATGAACTGACATATTGTCCACCCAATCAAAGGATCAGAGAATGAATCTAGTCCAGAAAGAATAAACTACAGCTAGCTAGCACTGCAGTGAATAAAATGTGGTGAGTAGTTGACTCAAAGAGAGAGAAAGAGAATAAATGAACAGTTTTTAACAAATTAATTTATTCCAAAATTAAGTTGAAGCAAGAGAGAGATAGAGAGAGATTTCATCCTTTAAAAGAAAAAGTTCAGTGTCACTTACTTAGCTAGCAAAAGCAGCTAGCTAGTTTAGCCTACTCAAACACCCTGCTCAAACAGAGGGTGTTAGCTTGCTGGCTATGACTATCCAACACAACACTGGAACTCTTCCAAGTCAAGGTAAGCTTTTGGTTTTTCAAATATATTTCCAATGGGCCCGCCGGTGTAACTGCTAAACTGATTACTGACTGTACACTGTAATGTTATGGCACGATTGCAGCAGGTACCAATTTGTAAGTCGCTCTGGATAAGAGCGTCTGCTAAATGACTTAAATGTAATGTTAACTAAGACATTAGTTTTATTAGCTATGTTGACTATGACGCTACTTTAGCTAATATGGTGACAAAAATGTAGGCTGTGTGTAGAGGTTATGATATGGTTCGACTTGGATAGTTTTTTTTTGCCTGGTCACATACAGCTGATGTGTTGTGTATTGACATCCACAAGCGACGAAAGGAAAATATGCCAGGAGGAGAGCACATAGATGAGAGAAGGAATACAACACGGCTGTTATGAAAGTGAACTGTGTTAACACATGTTCAGGGGTGTACTCATTCCGACAATTATGTTGAAAAATCTTTCTTAAACAGAACCTAACGGGGATAAACATACCTGAATTTGTCCAATAGAAACTCTCGTTTGCTACTGTTGGACTAATGATTACACCCTATATCAGCTAGATGCAGGCAAGAGTGTGTATTGAAAGTGTCCATGTGTCACTGTCTGTCACCTCAAATTGTTCTCTTGACCTGCGTGCACCTATTTTTCTAAACTTTAATTAATAGGCTAGGTTGTAGCAACCTCATGATGGGTATAGGGAAAATTTGAGTATCGTGGTAGCCTCACCCTATTGCTGTTACATTGAACTGGGTGAATGGAATATGTACAGCAATCATCCAATATGTTTTAATAGAAATAAGGCCATGCTCATGAAACAAATGTATCCTCCTCCCTCATCTTAAGCATAGCTGCTCCTGAGTGGCACAGTGGTCTAAGGGAACGTATCTCAGTGCAGAGGTGTCACTACAAACCCTGGTTTGATCCCCGGCTGTATCACAACTGGCCATGATTGGGTGTCCCATAGAGCGGCGCACATTTGTCCCAGCGTTGCCCAGGTTAGAGGAGGGTTTGGTTGGGGTAGGCTGTCATTGTAAAATAAGAATCTGTTCTTTATTGACTTGCCTTGTTAAATAAACCGCACTGACCGCCACTGATATCTAACCCTGATATCTAACCCTTTATTTAACAAGGCAAGCAGTTTGGGGCAACTTCTACCAACTCCTTTAGAAAAGGATGACATTGTTGTTAACTTCTTGTCCTTTCCTTACAGTAATACAAGATGAACAGCAATGGGTATTTTTGTAGTTCTTTATTTGGATTTCAAATACAGACTTTTCATCGGTGCCCTTGGAAAATGATTTATATAGACAGTGCTGTGTCGGCTCTCACGTTTATAAGCACTTAGAGTCAGTGTTACCAGGCATTTCCACCAGCCTTAAATGTATACTTGCTATTTATTGGGCATGATAAATCGAGCTTATCAAACTGTCAATATTTACACGTCTGTTATTAACATTTAGTATTTTTCTTTAGTTGTAGCTTTTATTTTTTATTCCCATCTGAATAACATTACAAACTTTGCACCAGTGTAAAAGCCCGGTAAAACCTGTTCCTTTGTGTTAGTTTACATTTTCTTTGGAGCTCATTTTCTTCGGAGCTCATTTACTTAGAAACTTGTTCTCCTTCATACACACCACAAAATAGCCTTTCAAAACGTAAAGTGATAGTCCACCCAAATGACAGAATTACATATTTGTTTCCATAGACTGCAGTAATTATGTAATTTGGGTGGACTTTCCTTTCAAAATACATAAACTCTGAATATGTGAATCTTAACAGCATATAATAGATTAGGACAAGCAGATATTCTTCCGCAATACCTCAAACTGATATTGGATATCAAGCCAGGGTTCACAGAAAGCAATATATGCTGGTGCACACCAACACATCTAAGACCAATGACACAAAAACCTATGTTTGTCAAATGTCTATTTTACAACTCAAATAGCATATTGGGTTAGTAGCCTGATAGTATATTGTGCTATTGTGAGATATATATATATATTTCCAGTTGTGCTCTGACGGGTTGTTGTTGGGACTCATTGCTACGGTTCCTGGCTGATTTTTTCAAATGTATTATTTTAAAACATTCCTCCTGGTTGTTTCATTGCTATCCATTCAGATTCGTCAGCCACTCGCTGCCTGCCAATCAGATGTCTTTGCCACACTCAGGGCACAGGATGTCGTCACGCTCGGTGAGGAAACCCCGGCCCACCAGGGAGACTGAGCACTTCCTACAGTTGAAGCAGTCATGGTGCCACTGGCGCTCTTCAAAGGAGATGTACTTACTGCCACCCAGACCTGAGAGAGACAGGGAGAGATCAAAACATATTGTCATCCAAAGGTGAGAGAGGTCTCTACATCCTAAATCATAAATGCATCCTTTATTGAAGCTGTCACAGATCAGAGTGGAGGAAACAGTAGGACAGATATACCTTACTTTCTCTTATCAAATTACATAGATCTGTGATTGGGGAGGGAGGAAAGGAGACCGTAAGGATTCAAACAAGGCACAGTGTGTAGCGTGATGTGAGTGAGTGAATAAGTGACTAACTGACTCATTAGAAGTTAGAACTGATGGAAGTGAGCATCTAAATTGACTGACTGACACTCTGTTAGATACACAGAGGGTGCGTTCTGGTACACACAATCTCATCGCAGGTCTGCACAGATGGTTGGATTGTGTTGTCATGTTAGTGTAGTTCCAGATACACTAAGCACTATTCCACACGTTGTAAACATGCCCGACAGGATGCTCTCAATTGTGCATCTGTAAAATTTTGTGGTTTCTTCAGCCTCTGTTGCACCTTCCTCACCACACTGCCTGTGTGGGTGAACCATTTCAGTTTGTCAGTGATGTGTACGCCAAGGAACTTCAAGATTTCCACTTTCTCCACTGCGGGCCCGTCGATGTGGATAGGGGGGTGCTCCCTCTGCTGTTTCCTGAAGACCACAATCATCTCCTTTGTTTTGTGAGAGGTTATTTTCCTGGCATCACACTCCCAGAGCCCTCACCTCCTCCCAGTAGGCTGTCTCATCATTGTTGGTAATCAAGCCTACTAGGGAAAGGTGGATACCTAGTCAGTTGTACAACTGAATGCATTCAACTGAAATGTGTCTTCCGCATTTAACCCAACCCCTCTGAATCAGAGAGGTGTGGGGGGCTGCCTTAAATTGACATCCACATATTCGGCACCCAGGGATCAGTGGGTTAACTGCCTTGCTCAGGGGCAGAATGACAGATTTTTACCTTGTCAGCTCGGGGATTCAATCCTGTAACCATTCAGTTACCAGCCCAATGCTCTAACTACTAGGCTACCTGCCGCCTGTTGTGTCATCCACAAACTTGATGATTGAGTTGGAAGCATGCATAGTCATGGGTGAACAGGGAGTACGCACCCTTGTGGGGCTGCTTACGTACCCTTTTGGGGGCCCAGTGCTGAGGATCAGCGAAGTAGGGGTGTTGTTTCCTAACTTCACCACCTGGGGGCGGCCCGTCAGGAAGTCCAGGACCCAGTTGCACAGAACGGGGTTGAGACCCAGGGCCTCAAGTTTAGTGGTGAGCTTGGATGGTACTATTGTGTTGACTGCTGAGCTATAGTCAATGAACAGCATTCTTACATAGGTATTCCTCTTGTTCAGATGGGATAGGGCTTTTACAAAACCATTTATCCTTCTAGTTATCAATAGCTAAAGAAACAAAGATTAGAACCATCTGAAGATATTGTTCAATAGAAATGGAAAAATTGGTCAAACATTAATTAAAATGTATTTCATTGTGTTTATTTTAAATTTATATATATATGCAATGTCAATTGCATTGTCTGTGGATCTATTAAGTAGAGGTTGACCGATTAATCGGAATGGCTGATTAATTAGGGCCGAT